>NC_065589.1:51493959-51824316 GCF_024542745.1 Macaca thibetana thibetana
CTCTTACACGCTTCCATCAGAGACAGCGCTGCTTCAGAACACATCCAAATGCACAGCACTCAAATATCTGCTTGAAAGTGTTTTAGGTCATGTCAATACGTCTCAAAAGTGGCTACAAGAAAATGACTGTTGAAATATCACACACAGATTACATATATATTTTTTGAGAGAAGCAAACACTTGAATCTGCAAGCAGAAGTTGGTATTTATTACTACATATCTGCAGGGGCTTAAAGTTATCTGATAAAAGACTAGAGACAATCCTCCCAAAATAGCTGGGTAGAAGTGAGAGACCTTGGATCAGAACAGAGACTGCTTCAGGGTAATCTGGAGACAGGCATCAGGTCCTTGGGAGCTCTACATAATACATATATTTTTATTACAAAATATAAGCTTGATACAAGCTTGTATCTTCAATATGAAAGCTCCATTTCTATATTCCCAGACTGATTTCTGGTTACCCAGAAAGGTCAAAACCAGGCAAGATACACTCATACAGAACCAAATCCTAAAAGCTTGATTTCTCACTGATGTGCTACATATTACAGAGCAAGCAAGGCCCTTCTCTAGAGCTGGCCCTACTACTTTTCCTGGCTCATTTCCTTGGAACTCCCTGCCTCTCAGTTCGCTCTAGGAGTCCCTTACCTGTACACCTATAAAATCCTATTTCTACATCTATTACAGCCTTGTAATATGGTGTGTAATATGTTGTGTTTTAAGTTTGGGAGACCTTTTTGTTTACAGTTTCTCTCTCTTGAGAGAATTAAGACGGTGAGTCTTAATTCCCTAGCACAGTGCAACACATGGCATATGCTCAGAAAAAAACTGGTGTAATTAATCCTAACATCACCTTTTCTCCTATTCATGCAAAAAAAGAGATAAAATTAATGTATGGCATTTTCAAAGTCTATGTTTGCTTGCCAGCTATTTGCAAATAACAAAGAGGAAATGAAATAAAGTGTTATTTCAGTAGGCATATATAAGTGCACATTCATATGCTTACAAAGAAAGAGCTCTGTGGATTTAAAATAAAGAATTAAGTTAAAGAGGAGTGAGGCTCTATTTTATACTCTAGTTAAAATTCTTCATTTGGGTTATTTGGACTCAGCAATGCGCTCTAATGCTAGTCTGTATAAATTCAATGGGAAGACATAGGCACCTAACTCTCCTTTTAAAAGTCAAAGTGTGATTACATTTGCACTAGTAACATTGCAGGCCCTTGCTAGTTCTCCAACTAAGGAGCAAAGGCAATTAGAGTCATCTTCAGAGCTGGCTAATGAGAATATGCTGCTCCTATCCTTCCTACCTTGCTTCCAGTTCCCAGCTGATATGCCCACTCATCTCTAAAAACTGTGTGGTCAGTTCTCTAGGTCCCCCTTGAACAAGTATCACTTTTATCCTCATTTCCCTCTTGAGTTCTATAGCCGATGTATCCAGCGCCTACAATCTGCCAACAACTGGGCCCAGCATCGGACAGGATGCAAAAATAAAAATGAGGCTGCCCCTGCTCTCCAGATCCTCAAGTCCAAGGCTCTCCCTCCATCATGGCTTGCTAAAGCTACCAAGAGCTACCTATCACAGTCCCCTTCTGCCTCCGCACATCAAAATACGTCCTCCAAAGAAGGATTACTTTCGGTGTTCCAAATTAACATTATGTTGAGAACAGGTTTTCTGCACCAATAAAATCACTGAACCCTGCAGAGGTGCGGTGCTCAAAATTTTCTTGGATGAATGAACCGATACATCTTCAAAGACTCCACACGTTAAATCTTTCTAACTTAAATTGCTAGGAGACTGCCTAGAAAAGCTACAGTGACAAACCTCTGCTCCTCACCTGCATGCCGTTCTTCCCCCTGAGATGTGACATGCTGTTACATCCAATCAACTCAGTGACAAGTCCTAGGATGATGCCAGAGGACCCTGACTGGAGCTTTCTATATGCCAATGGCAGGCTTGCTGACAGAGAAGAAAATCTACAGAGATTTGGAATGAAGCCACATGTCTCCAGAGATTTTAGAACTGAACACCTGCTAAAGGAAGACATCCCTGACATTTTTATAAACTGTCAAATAGGAAATGCCAATTTCTAAAACCATTCCAGACTAGTAGTTCTAGCCTTATTGCTTAAAGGTTAAAACACACATACACACACACACTCACACTCACACTCACATATGACGGTTCTCTTCAAATATGTGCACTTCAAATACCTACTGATTGAGAAAACAGCAATCTCTACCATAACTCCAGAGGCCCAAAGACTGGGAATCATCATCGTAAATAAGTTCCAGTCTGGAGAGCTTTCTATTTGTCATATGACTTATGGTCCCTAATCTCTGTAGAAATCTCTGTAGAGATGAGGGGCCATCTATTCAAACGAGTCTAGGTTTGCTTCCTAAATTTTCGTAAAATGAAGGCAGACCAATCTATTAATGAATTTTAAAATTAAGGATCTTTTATTGGCAGTGGAAATTGTGTACTCTAGGCCTTTACCAGAGAATAAAACCTCCAATTATCTGAAGACCACTTTTAATTCAAAGCCCATTTACGAGAAAACAGAAAAGAAATAAGTAACACAAAAAACTGTCACAGAACTACCAGGCACCTGAAGGAAACATTGCAATCTATCTGTTCCTTGCACTCTTTAATTGAATCAAACCATCAATAAGCTCAGCACTTGTACCCATGGTTCCCATCCCTGGATGTATACTATGCACCTAGGTAGCTGAAACCTTGTTCCCCCTCCACAACCCTATACATTCTAAGGGAATTCTGAACTGGTTCTAACAAACAGCCCAAGGATGACAGCCACTTACTTAAACATCTTATAGATTTGCTTCTCCTAAACTGTGCTTTGGTGTTATGTCCACTGCTTCCACTTAGTGACATGAGAAGCAGCTATCTAAAATGCATTACTAATGATGACACCCTTCACACAGTCAGTCTCATAGGAGACATCTCTTTGAAATCTAACTGGCAAGGAAAACTTTGCTTCTTTTGAGCAAATGCACTTTGATCTTATATGCAAAAATAATGTGACTGATCACATTTCCCTTTTTTGCTTTGACTACCAGGAAATGAAAAGTTCAAGTTCAGTAAGCTTAGAAGATGTCATGGTATTAACTTTCACTGGGGTCTCATCTATTTTCTATGTTTCCTTTGCTCTGAGTTTTAGAAAGTTATTTATTTTACTACATTGACTATAAAATACTAAACTGCCTTTGGTCAGCTTACTATGCAGCCTACTATTTTGAATAGTAGGAAAGATAATTTTGAAAGTGGGGAATATAATAATTAGTTCACACTGATCTTCTTCATATGTATCTGAACTATAAAATCTAAAAAAGGCAATTGGTATGACTAAAATATATGCATACAAGAAAAGCTTTGCTTTGAGGGAGCAGGGGAAGATGGATGGATGGATGGATGGATGGATGGATGGACGGACAGTGGGAGGATAAGGGGTGGGAGCATGGATGAATATGCCTCACAATATACAAACCCCCCTTATAAGAAGAGCTATACATTTTCCCAGATAATTTTTGTTTATTCACTTACATCTGTAACATTTGCAACTCTTACCAAATCTAGAAAAATCTTCAGTATGCAAACAGACACACACGGGTTTAGCAGAATAAAAAATCTACAATTTAAAAACATAGCACCACTGAGACAAGAGAAATTTTGAAAGCCTATTGCCCTGACTCATATTATGGAAATAGAACTCTTAATGCATTATCCAATAACCTGAAACTTCCCCATCTCACCTGCGAAAACCCATTATTCTCCTTTCTTAACAAAAATATTCTTCTGCAATCTTTTCTAAAATTTTCATATTTCTTCACCTTCTTTGACTATAGTCATATGTGGAAAAAGAACTTAATTAAAGTTGTCCTTAAACACAACTTTAAGTTCTTGAATATAAGGGAAACTGACTTTTATTTATTCATCACCCATCTGGGAAGAGTTGAATCCAAAAACATTAACATTGCATTGGCTTAAGTTTCAAAGCTGGTTAGAACCATTTTACCAAAATTCCCAATGGATGAATATGCGAATGAATATAGAAAAGACCAACATCTAATTTTCTAATAATTCCAATAGACACATTGGTTCCAAGAAAATCAGTAATATGAGAATTGGAACAAAGATGGATCTACTCCAATAAATTACCACAGCACTAAAACATCTTCAAATAATCACCAATAATCACATAGTATCAACTATTTCTGTAAGCAATAGCAACCAAATGTAACACTACTAAAAAAGTCTTTGTTCATAATAAACCAAAAAGCTACTAAAGTCTGCTAAACAATAGTGTGAAAGAAAAAAAGTAACAACAGAAACATGAAAAATGGATGAACAGTTTTACTTCTGTAGAAATGCATTCAAATAAAATTAAACTGGAAATGTGGAAATTCACCATGATTACAATTATTATTTTTTAAAAAACTGAAAATATTTTAAGAGGGCTTTCATTCTAAATTATACTACTGAACTCAAGTTTAAATTCACACAGAAGCTTGCTTTACATGATATCCACAAGTTAAATTATCAAACAGCAACAATCTTACTGAAATAATCCTAGCAGACAGGAGACCATGTGATATATTAACTAAATCCCATTACATTTTCCCTTCCTGGGCACAAGGGGAGAATGTATCTCCCAGTTTCCTTTGCAGTTAGGCTGGGCCCATGTGACTATGCACTGGTCACTGAAGAAGACCTTATCATGCTCTCTCTTCACCTTCCACAGCAATCTTAAAAGCCGTGTGGGCCGGGCGCAGTAGATCACACCTGTAATCTCAGCACTTTGGGAGGCTGAGGTGGGTGGATCACCTGAAGTCAGGAGTTCAAGACCAGGAGTTCACGACCAAAATGGTGAAACCCCGTCTCTACTAAAAATACAAAAAATTGCCAGGTGCAGTGGCTCACACCTGTAATCCCAGCACTTTGGGAGGCCGAGGCGGATGGATCACAAGGTCAGGAGATCAAGACCATCCTGACTAAAACGGTAAAACCCCGTCTCTACTAAAAATAGAAAAAATCAGCTGGGCGTGGTGGCAGGTACCTGTGGTCCCACCTACTCGGGAGGCTGAGGCAGGACAATGGTCTGAACCCGGGAGGTGGGGCTTGCAGTGAGCCGAGATCGCACCACTGCACTCCAGCCTGGGCAACAGTGTGAGACTCCATCTCAAAAACAAACAAACAAATACAAAAAATTAGCTGGGCATGGTGGCAGGCACCTGTAATCCCAGCTACTTGGGAGGCTGAGGCAGAATTCCTGGAACCTGGGAGGCAGACATTGCAGTGAGCGGAGGTCGTGCCACTGCACTCCAGCCTGGGCAACAAGAGTGAAACTCTGTCTCAAAAAAAGAAAAAAGAAAAAAAAAAAAGCCATGTGTTCCAGATATTGTAACTACAATATAGAAGCAGCTTGGATATCTGATCAACCATTTTTAGTAGAGCCTCTGAGAAAACCCAACTGACCTCCATCAAACTGTGTTTCATGAGAAACAAACCTTTGTTGTGTTATGCCTTGAGCTAGGAAGGCCTGTCGCCCAAAAATAACCTACCTTATTCTGACTAATCATTCCTTATACCCCCCTTACAAGGTCTCAAACGTGCTTAGACTGTAAACTCAAGTTTCATTTCCAACAGGTGGGAATTATGTTAGTAAGCAGTACAGAATAGCTGAAGGCTAAAAATAACTATTTCCTGAATACCTACTATGTACCTAATGCCAGGCTTCTGAAGTGAGGTGTGGGCATCCTAGCATGCCCAAGATGAGCCACTAGAGTACAAATATAAACATCAGAACTTCTGTTTATATTTCTGTATTCATCACTTTTTAAAAATTCCCAGTCTTGTGTATGTTTTATAATACACACAATACATTAAGATGGTGCTGCCTGACAAGTTAACTGTAGATAACCAAACACAGGCAGATTTTAAGGCCAACGATCTTGAAGCAACAAAGTATAATGTGTAGTCCCTCTTCCAAAAATGCCCACTATTGTAGAAGTCCAATACTCAAATAGGAGACAATGAGATATATAAGATAAATAAAAGTCATATGATTAATAAAAATCATATATAAAAGGTCATGGTTGTGACAGAATGCATAATATGGACTACATGTTTTAGAACCACCGAGTGGCCTTTAGAGAAGAGGCTTCAAAAAGGAGGTGGTTTCCCATATACCACAAAAGATGAGTAGGATTTCAATATGTGGAGTGAGTAAAACAGAATATAGACCAGAGTGCCTGTGAAAGAGGAGAAATGAAGCAAACAGTGGGATTTCACAAACGGTAGGCCACCAGAGGCCAAGTGAAAAAAAAATGTACAATTGATCACTAGCTACAAATCTACCAAACTCAATTTCTCTCTTTTCACAGCCAGAATTTTTAATTAGCTCTGGTTTTAAAAGAGTCCTATTCAAGATCAATGCAATATAGAGGTAAACATCAAAGAAAGTTAAAGTCTCTAACTATAGAAAATGACAAAGATTTTCAAAATTTAAAATGTGTCTTTGCTACCTAAACTATGCCTATAAGACAAAGTATGACATTAACAATCATAGATATAATATTCTTATAATAAAAGTTAAGTTATAGAAAGGACGCAAATGTTCAAAGTGTTATATATCGTTTTCTATTTGTTTTAGGAACACGTTTCCACACTTCCTCCTTCCCTGTACCCACATTCCAGGTAATGAGTAACCAGATAGCCATGACTCACTCTATCATGTAATCTTAAATAGCTACATGTGTTCATTTTATAATTTATGCCTTTAACACCTTTATACTTCGGTAACACTTTTCTTTAATACATTTCCCTGACCTTAGATGAGATCCTGCCATTTTGAATGTCCCTTTTTTTAATCCATAATGCTATTCACTTGAGAAAAATATGCATAAGCCTCTGCTATTAATAACGGCCAAACTAATTATAAATACAGATAAAAGCAGGAGCAACACTGCATGGCCAAATGTGAGGTATGGTGTATGAGTGTGAAAATATGCCTTTTGAAAGCAAAGCAATGGCTTAAAAACTAGCAATTTCTAAAAAAAACATCCAAGGCCCTTAGCAACCCTTCATGAAAATATAGAGGATAAAAGTAGAAACGAAACCCTCCAGTCTTAAGCCAGAAACCCAAGATCTTCCGCAGATAACCTATGATTATGCCTGCATGTGTTTTCCCAAGGTAGAGGTCTGTGGTGCAAACCACCCAAATCATCTCTCCCTCCAGGTGCTAAAACAGCCTAATTTTGGCTGTTGATGTGGACTGATGGAAAAACATTAGTAGAAAATGTATATACTCTAACTTATTCCTCTGTTATTAAATTTATGTGAAAGTAGGCTAAGTCATCTATAAGGCTTAGGAAGTTCCTACGGTAACTGAGGATACAAGGATATTCTTTTTGGATCTCAAGCTGACCATCTATGCATCCAATGAACACTAATATCCTAAGGGGATGGCTTCAAAGGGCTTTGTAAGAGTTAATTAAGGTTAAACTCAGTGTTCTTCATATCAAATGCTGCCCCTTCCTAAATAACATTATGACTCAACACCAATAGCAACTAGAAATTCTGTTGCAAAACAAATGAATTAACATCTGTTTACACTTATATCATTTCAACATTAAATCATTCACCACTCATTCATTAAAACATCGCATTTACACACGTATACATTTAGGCATATTTAACAAGTCTGAAAATTTTTTCCAGTTGATGACTGAAATGTAAGATGGCAATTTTTCCAGACACATAGCTTGTAATTTTAAGTAATTTCCTTATCCCAAACTCTCCTCCTATTACTTTGGAATAACCTTCATAATCCTTCAAACTTCCCAATGATTCAAGCACATTGGTATTTGAATGTTGTATTAAAATTAAAAAATAGCTCTACATTCTCAACTCTAATACCATTTCCCTTTCCTAACATCCAGGGTCATTATGCCATACCCAAAACTGTTTTTTGCCTTATCTTCTATGAACTACAAAAGCCACCTACTTCAAGAATTCCTTCTTCAGGTCGGGCACAGTGGCTCATGCCTGTAATCCCAGCAATTTGGGAGGCTGAGGCAGGCAGATCACTTGATGTCAAGAGTTCGAGACCAGCCTGGTCAACATAGTGAAACCTCACCTCTACTAAAAATACAAAAATTAGCCAGATATGGTGGCACACGCCTGTAATCCCAGCTACTCAGGTGGCTGAGGCACGAGAATCACTTGAACCCAGGAGGTGGAGGCTACAGCAAGCCAAGATTGTGCCACTGCACTCCAGCCTTGGCGAGAGAGCAAGATTCTGTCTTTAAAAAAAAAAAAAAAAAATTCTTCTTCAAGACTCAACACAAGTGGCACCTTCACAATTTCTGAACCCACCAATTTTTCTGCACTTCTAACTTGTTCCTTGTAAGTATACCGCTACATTAAAATGTGGCTTATGTAGCTACCCCCAACCCACAACTAGAATGGATGATCCTTAAAGACAAAACCACATCTTCTACAGTTTCTAACAAACAGCAGCCCTCCCACCCCCCACCAATCTATTCATTCATTCACTCACTCCACCAATATTTATGGAGTGGCTGCTCTGCACCAGGTATTGTTCTAATTACTATGGATACAGGGATGGTAAAATAAACAAAGCACAAGTGCTCATGGAGATGACATTCTAATGCAGAAGACAATAAATAACAAAAAATGAGTCCATGGTGAGATGTCAGGTAAGTACAAATGCTCTGAAGAAAAATAAAGTAGTCTAAGAGAATAACAGGTGATTGGGGAAGGAACTGCTATATCAGGGATTGCTATTCCTGACTGCAGTGAGAGAATAAGTCAGCCCCTCTATGGTACAAGAATGATGCTGAGAGTGGCATGTTCAAGAAGGAGCAAGGAGGACAGTGTGGCTGGGGAGGGAGGGTGAGAAGTAACAAATGCAGTCAGGGAGGCGGCCACAGCCCAGATCAAGTGGAGCCATGCAGGCCACGAGGGAGTCGCTGCAGGTTTTTTGAGCAGTAAAGAAAAACAATCTGATGGAGATCTTTCAAAAAAGATCACTCTAGGCAGTGGCCATAACATTCACAGAGATAAGACAGTTGGCGGTTGAGGGGATGGAGGCAGAGGCAACAGGAAAGTTAAAGCAGGGACGCAGTGAGGAGGTTACCACCATAATCCAAGCAAAGGAGGGTGGTAGCCTGGGGCACACACTAGTGGTCATGGAGGTGGTTAGGATGATCAGGCTGGGATGCATAAGACCTGATGACGGACTGAGTGTGCAGTAGGAGAAAAGGAAAAAAACAGTTTTGCATCGAGTAACCAAAGGATGATGCTGCCACTGACCAAGGTGAGAAAGAGAAGAGGGAGTGGGGCAATCCTAAGTCTGGTTTGAAGCATGCTAAGGTTTGATATGCCCCTTATCCAAAGAGATGCTGCAGAGCTGAACACAGCTGGATTGCCTGCAGGTCAGGCGAGAAATCCAGCTGGAGATCTAAATCCAGGAGGCATTGTCAGCACATAGAGGGTATTTGAAGCCCACGTGGGCTCATCTAAATAATGACTACAAAGGAGAAAAGCAAAAATCCCAGAGTGGAGCCCCTGGACTTGCCACAGGAATGCGGAGGCTGGATATGGAGCAGCCCAAGGCGGGGGGAAAGACAGGAAAATGTGGAAGCCAGTAAGCCACATTTTAAAAGGGTTCCAGGAAGGAGTCGGTCATGTTGTCAAATGTTGCTGATGTAGGAAGAGGAAGCTTCAAAATTTGACCATTGGATTTGATAACATGGAGGTCAAAAATGATCTTGAAAAGAAGTTTTAGTGGAGTGGGAGATGAAAGCCCAATTAGAGTGATTTACAAAAGAAAAAGAGATGAACTAGAGACAATAAGCATACCCAACTTTTCAAACAGTTTGGTAATAAAGGAAACAAATGGTATGGTAGCTAGGAGATGCGGAATCAAGAGAAATATTGCAGCATGTTATGTTGGTGGGAATGGAAGAAGAAAGAAAAAAGATAAGGCAGTAGAGAGGGGAAATGACTTGGAGGGGTCGGATGCGATCCTGCGCACACAACACTCAAATGTTTATTGAGTTGAACTGTTATTACCCTTAGACATGTCTTGGAAAAAGATGGCCCACTAATTCAGGTTTCTAAAATTCTATACAGAAACTCCAACGATAACCTGGCTTCAGAAAGCCAGCATTCGAGTATTTCAGGACAAGCTTTCTATGGCTTCTTAAGAACAATGTATACACATGTCCACATCTGTGGTATAAAAAGAAATGTATCCGGTCAGGCTCCTGGCACAGGGCTCCTTAAAGCCTTTGGAATTTCCTGGGTGATAGGAGTATCTTGTATTATTCACAACAAGTCCCTTTCGCCCATACCTGAGGCTATGCAAATGAGGGGACTCAGGTGGGGCCCCTCAGTAGCATCAGCATAGGGATGTTTACCAGAAAGACCAAGTCTGTGATTAGAGGGGAGGATCTTTCAACCCCACCTCCCCACCTCCAGGGAGGGGAGGGGAGCTGGAGACTGGGTCATAAAAACTTGAACACAATTCTTTTTTTTCTGGGGGAGTGGGGGGATCTAGGCTGGTGAACAGACTGACATGCTGGGAAGGTGGCATTCCCAGAGTGCACAGAGGCTCTGCATACACACCCCCACCGTGCCCTCCACAGCTCTTCCATTGGACTGTTCCTGCGTTGTATCCTTTATAATAAACCAGAAAACGTTAAAAAAGTATCTTCCTAAGTTCTGTGAGTTGTTCTAGCAAATTCTTGAACCTGAGGATCATGGAAATCCACAAATGTATGGGGTTGGCTGAGCAGAAGTGTGAGTAGCCAGGGTACCCCACTCGTGGCTGGTGTCTGAAGTGGGGCACTCTTGTAGGACTAAGCCTTTGACCTGTGTGGTCTGTGCTAACTGTGTAGTGTCAGAACTGAATATGTCGGAGGTGTTCGAACCAGAGCAACTCCATCTTGAATAAGGGCTCAAAAAAATAAGGCTGAGATCTACTAGGCTGCATTCCTAGAAGGTTAGGCATTCGTATTCACAGGGTGAGACAGAAGGTCAGCACAAGATACAGGTTATAAAGACCTTGCTGATAAAATAGGTTGCGGTAAAGAACCCGGCTAAAACCCACTAAAACCAAGATGGCAAGGAAACTGCCCTCTGGTCGTCCTCACTGCTCATTATACACTAACTATAATGCGTTGGCATGCTAGAAGACACTACCAGCAGTGCCAGGACAGTTTACAAATGCCATGGCAATGTTGGGAAGTTACCCTATGTGGTCTAAAAAAAAACCCAAAAAACGGGAGGAACCCTCAGTTCCAGGAATTGCCCACCCCTTTTCCGAAAACGCATGAATAATCCACACCTTGTTAGCATATAGTCAAGAAATAACCATAAAAATGGGCAACCAGCAGCCCGCAGGGCTGTTCATGGGATGAAATAGCCATTCTTTATTCCTTTACTTTCTTAATAAACTTGCTTTCACTTTACTCTGTGGATTCACCTCAAATTATTTCTTGCACAAGATCCAAGAACCCTCTCTTGAGGGACCCCCTTCCAGTAAACAAACTGAATTGTTGGACACCGCGTCAGTGTCAGATAACTGGTTGGTGTTGGGGGGAAAATGTCCCACACCTGGTATCAGAAATGATATTAGAAACATACAATTTATCTGCTGTCGATTACCTGGAGCCATGCTCTTCTAGGTACCAACTGCTGCTTCACAAGACTATCTCCAGACCATTGAAATTCCAGGGGTTGCTTGGGACTCTGAACATCTCCATCCCAGCCAGGAATTGTGACTGGGCTCTGATCCCCCTTTCTCCCTCTCCGCTTTTTCTGGCCAGCTACTGCATCCTATGGATTTGCCTCTAAAGTGTCCCTCGTATCCCCAGATGAGCCTTCTGTCCTTGTCCCTTACTGCAAAAGTCTACCAGGTCCCTAAACCTAAACCTCTCATTGAGTTTCTCTTTCCCTGTACACCCACAGCAGTTCAAATCCCAATGCTCATATTCTCTCTCCTCCTACCTGCTTAAAAATCCTTAGCACAAACATTCTTTGTGACCTGGGTCTACTCTTCCTCTTCCACCTCATCTGCCCATCCTCAGCTTGCACCCTAGGTTCCAACCTTAGGAAACCACACGAACTTAGATCACTGATGTGCCACGCTGTTCTAGCTCTGTCTGTCTCCCCTTCAGACCTTTGTATCTGCTGTTGCCTCTGCCTAGAACATTCTTCTCCCAACACATCACATGTCACTACCTCTTACCCCTAGAGGATGATACTGAAATACAACATCTCAATAAAGCACTCCCTGGCTACCCTATCTAAAACAGTAAACCACCCGCGACTCCCCCACAGCCCTAATGCCCCTTCCCTGTGTTAAGTTTCTCCACGGCACTTGTCACCGTCTAAAATGCCATTTGCTTTATTAACTTCTCTTGTGTTTCGCCTCTCTCTGTGCTAGAATGTAAGCACAAAAAAGCCGAGATTTTTGTACACTGTGTCCCCAGTATGTGCACTAGTACATGGCTCACAGTAGGCACTCAAATATCGTACGATGAATGACTGAGTCAACACTGTTCCCTCTGACTAGAAAATTCTCTCCTGAGCCTAGAGTCCTATTCTTTATCCATGCGGCAAACTTATCACCCAAGGGTCCTCCATCCCATCTCCCAGCTCCTCAGGCAGGGCTGTACCCCATTTCCCAGGGGACCACACCACTTACTGCTCATTCTCAGACTCTTCTGTTAATTCCAAGAGCACTATTAATAACTACGCTGCTACAACAGGAATCACCGGGGCTGTCTAGGGCAAACCAGGACATGCCCCACCTTTTTTTATGGCCGCTTTCTCCCTTTGGTATTTATCAGTCTGTCTCCCACACCAGACTATGAATCCTTAAAGGTAAATTCATCTTTGTATTCCCAGCACCTCAACATGTTGTGGATGCTTAATCATGTTTATCAGATGAATGAACAATCACTTGCACTTGGGAATCTGGGATCCCTGGGACAGGCTGAAACGGGAACGCGGGGCTGGTACGCCTGGGCCTGTTCCCCTCTATGTGAGTTTCTGCCCCTGTGGTGGCCCCATCCCCACCCTCAGTTCTGCAGTCTCATGAGTGGGGCCTCATATTTGCTCTGCTGAACTCTTTCATTATCCCTGGCTTTGCTAACTCCCTGGGCTGGCTGGATGGGGACCAGCTTTTGTCAGCCCCTGTTCAGACGAACCCCCACACGGCTCCTTTGGTCCTACCTACCTTGCCACACCAGTCCCAGCAACAGACTGTGGGAAAGATTCCAATTTCAAGAACAAAGGGTGGGGCCAGCACCCCTCCCACCTCCCTAGACAGGGGTTCCCAGGTGGGTTCCAACTGTAGCTGTCTCTGTCAGGGATGAAGTAATTATACTAACCCTTCTCAGGGCTGAGGCCTCGGTGCTGCTTCTCCAGATGAAATGGATCTTTTCCAGGACATTGCAGAACTTCGCAGAGTCTGTCAAAGGCCAGCCACATTTTGGCAGGAAGCAGCTGTTTTGCTGAGAACCAAACTTTTCCCTTTAAGATTATATCATTGAAATGATCATGTATGCCGGTGTGAACACAGGCTTGGCTTCACAAACAGCATTTTTACAATAAACTCTTTCGAGTCTGAGGTGTGCATTTGGTGAGAAGGGATAAAAACTCTAATTGGGGGTCTAGAAATTAGGATTCTGAAACTGCCCAGATGTACCAGAAACACTTTTCAATTAATAAACGTATTCTTACATCATAACAGTTTTCATGATAAAAACATTAGGCTGGCATCAAACCAACCTTCCTACTTGAGTTTTAAAAGCTTCATGATCTGGAAGAAAAATTAGCTGAGGTCTCCTTCTGCTAAGAGTATATATCCTGAAAGAAACTTGTTTTTTTTTTTTTGAGATGGAGTTTTGCTTTTGTCGCCCAGGCTGGAGTGCAAGGGCCCAATCTCGGATCACTGCAACCTCTGCCTCCCAGGTTCAAGCAATTCTCCTGCCTCAGCCTCCCAAGTAGCTGGGATTACAGGCATGCACCACCACGACCAGATAATTTTGTATTTTTATTAGACAGGGTTTCTCCATATTGGTCAGGCTGATCTCGAACTCCCAACCTCAGGTGATCTACCCACCTCGGCCTCCCTAAGTGCTGGGATTACAGGTGTGAGCCACCACGCCCAGCTGAAAGAAATTATTTTGAAAATAGCCCCAAAAAACAATATACTGGGAAGAAAACTTGGAGAGTCAAAGGCAGCAAGTTCATGGAGCATTTACAGAAGCTGATTAGGTGCAAGGCCCAGAGATGTTTCCCACTGCAGACCCAGCCTCAGGAAGCCTCAAGTCAACAGCGGAGCTTGACCACCACATGGACTGCTGATACGAAACTCGCCTAAGTCAAGAAGTTTTCTAATCTTTGTTGTCCGGAATCAAACAAATATCCCCCAAGACTGACGGCAAACACAGTGTCTGCCTTCTGCTTATTTTGACCCATGACAGTCATGCATAAAAGGAAAAGGGTAATTTTAGCTGTTTTCAAAATGGTGTCATTACACACAAGATGTTTACTTAAGGCATCTAAACTGGAGAGCAAACAAAGCTCTGATCCCCTTCTGTACAAGCTACTTGCATAGATCTGAGGCCTGGAGAGATACAAAGCCTTGCAGACCACAACCCGTCATCTACTGACTTAAACTGCCTTAGATATGGCTCAAAGGGGGTTTTATAAGAATATCCTTTAAGATTCAATTTTCTTTTTCATGAAAGCTTCCCTTCCTCTGCTCTTCCCTTTCTCCCTTCTAACCAATGCTGTGAACAATCTTGACTTCTAAATACTTAAGCTGGAGTTTAGCCTCTCTCATGAAGACAGGAATTTTATCTGTTTTGTTCACCGCTGTATCCCAGTGCCTGAAAGACTGCCTGGCACATGGTAAGTTCTCAATAAATATTTGCTAAGTAAATGAATATCTCCTCTACAGCAATAAATAAAAAGAATGCTAGACGGGAAAGCATAAAACTCTTTTCTGCAACTTATTTTTGGAGATGTACTGGATCAATTTAAAGGCTCAACTATTCCAAAAGTAAAATGAAAGAAATAACACAACAGCCTCAGCAACATCACATCAACACACACATGCCCACCCTTGAGAAAGCGTTTTCACATCCAGTTGCACAAGCAATCTCTACAGGAGAATTCAGAATCTAGTTGCAATAAAAGCTCTCAAAATAAACACAGCTTTAATTCACAGAATTTTAACTCTATTGCAGAGAAAAATATACATAAAAGCAATAATGTGTGAGCCTTCTGCCCTGGAATCTTAACCTAAGCTCTGTATACTCAACCACAGCATTGGCACATTTTGAGATATAGTCAGAAATGTTCTTTATAACATTATTCTGGTTCACCTTGAATAGAGTAAAATGGCAACAGGATCCACAAGGACTCAAAACACACAAGCATTATAGCAACATCATTCATGGGCAATGGCATGTGGTCCGGAAAAATTAGTCTGGCCCAAAAGTAGGAGTCAAAGAGTCCACAGACAGACGGCTCAGGTCTGGACGACTAAAATTAGCACCATACCAGGTGCTCCCACTAATTACTTACCCATTTTTAAGGGAGGGTAACCAGAAATTATTCAAAGCTGTAAGCCACTTTTCTAAGTTTTAACATTTGTTGCTGAGTCTTTCATTTAATAACATGGAAGGACCGCTTCACATTATGATTACAATGCCTAAGGTAATATGGCCACCACATTATATCCTAACTTAAGAAGGACACATTTCAGCTCACTCCTGGGCTATGACCACCAGAGGGCTTGTTGCCAGGTGCCACAATACACTCTTCTGGTGGCAAGTTCCTTCCAATAGACAGACAACATGAACAAATCAAAGCTGAAAAAATACTTAAGAGTTGAAGAGCATCACAAAAATATTTTTGCTTCTTAAGAAATGAAAAAAAAATTGTCATTATGCTGCATGAAATTTTGAATAAACTCTACAAGTATCTTATCAAGTACATTTTGATTTCATTGAACTCTCAGCCATAACACTGGTAAAATGTAACGAAAAATCACTAAAAACCCCTTTTGTTTTATAGTTGTTGAGCTCTTACGAGAAAAGCACTGAACCGCCACAGAGATGTGCAGGATAAAGTTTCTAACCTACAGAAGCTTCTATCTCATTCAGGAGGGTGACACCAAAACCTAATCAACCATAGTAAGAAGAGGTGCTGTGTAAGAGCACATGAGTGGTCTGATAACTCAGGGCCAGTGCAAGTCCTGGTGGATTATGCTGGGGTTGACCAAGTCTTTCAGACAGACCATAGGAGACTGGCAGGATTTTAACTGCGGAGACAAGGTACAGGGTAGGAGACGTAGAAAGGAAAAGACATGAATGGCTCTGACTCAAGAGGAGATTCCACAAAGGAGAGTAGTGGGGTTTGGAGGAGAGCAGGGAGGAGAGCTAAAGCTGGACTATAAAGGGCCTTGAACACTGCATCAAAGGAAATGGGAGTAAGAGGGAGCCCATGAAGGTTTCTAGGAAGGTAAGTAACATGATCTGATTTTAGAAGATCCATCTGTTGGTGATAAACTGAATCAAATGCTGCAAGGTTAAAAGGCAATCACCCAATAAAAAAGGCCAGTGGATTTGGTAACTAAAACATCTGAAGGTGCACTGTCACAGTGCTATTCCAACTAAGTGGAAGGAGATTAAGTATTGACTGAGTATCCCTTAACCAAGATGTTTGGGACTAGAAGTGTTTTAGATTTCAAATTGTTTCGGATTTTGGAATATTTGCAGATACAAAATTATCTTGGGTATAGGATCCACATCTAAACAGGAAATTCATTTATATTTAATATGCACCTTATACACATAGCCTGGAGGAAATTTTATCTTTCTCTTAGGGACACGGAATCAATTCTATGTCGCGTGACTGCATTTTTACTGCATTTGGAGGTCAGGAGTGGTGTTTTCCACTTGTGATGTCATGTCATGATCAAAAAGTTTGTGATTTTGGATCATTTGAGATTTCAGATTTTCAGATGAGGGATGCTCAACCTGTGGTTTGATTATTTCCCTCGTCTCTCCCTTCTCAGTCTTTCCTTATCACTGCTGTTTGGGAATCTGAGGCAGTTTTCAATGAATCCAGTTACTGAGTTTTCTGAAATGTACTAAGTCCTCCCTGGAATACATTTTTTACATTCCTTATTTTCAAAGAAGTTAAAAATCATACTGGAGAGACATCACTTACCTAACTAGAAAAGCAAATGGTGGTACAGACTCTGCCACGCAGCATGGCCACATTTCCTTGGGGATGCCACCCAACAATAACCTGCTCAAAGATGTGGCTTACCACCTAATGGGGACAGGAGTTCAGAGAAGGAAAGGAGCTGCAGAGGAGGAGCCCAGCTGAGAAGTTACCTGTTTGGGGGACTAACAGACCCACAAATGATAACAGAAAGCTATTTTTGAAAGGAAAATAGGTAAGAAACCAGTCTATACATTTCCATGATCTGAAAGTCATAGATTTACACAAAATGGAATTATTTTTTAATTATCTAAAATTTAAAGAAAGATAAATTGTAGACACCTTCAAAAATATGAATTACAAAATTACCTGGGTGCTTTTGCAGACTAACAGTGAACACAGCTCAAATTAAATTCCAAATGTAAGCCAGGTACAGTGGCATGTGCCTATGGTCCCACCTACTCAGGAGGCAGGAGGATCTCTTGAGCGCAGAAGTTGAAATCAGCCTGGACAAATAGCAAGACCTCATCTCTTTAAAAAAAAAAAAAAAAAAAAGGGCCGGGCACGGTGGCTCATGCCTGTAATCCCAGCACTTTGGGAGGCCAAGGCAGGCAGACCACAAGGTCAGGAGATCGAGACCATCCTGGCTAACATGGTGAAACCCCGTCTCTACTAAAACAATACAAAAAACTAGCCAGGCTCGGTGGCGGGCGCCTGTAGTCCCAGCTACTTGGGAGGCTGAGGCAGGAGAATGATGTGAACCCAGGAGGCAGAGCTTGCAGTGAGCTGATATTGTGCCACTGCACTCCACCCTGGGTATCAGAGTGAGACTCTGCCTCAAAAAAAAAAAAAAAAGGCTGAGCACAGTGGCTCACGCCTGTAATCCTAGCACATTAGGAGACCGAGGTGGTCAGATCACAAGGTCAGGAGTTTGAGGCCAGCCTGGCCAATATGGCGAAACCCTGAAACCCTGTCTCTACTAAAAACATAAATTAGGGAACCAAGTTAGCATTCACCCTGTTTTAAAATACTGTCAAAGATGAACATTTGCAAAGAAAAATGCAGGAAAATACATTAAAGGAAGTGGAAAATGTCCCACCATGCAGAAAGTGGTGAGACAGAGCACGTGAGAATGTTGGAAATGTGTCCCACATACATTATTATTACAACAATTGCTATAATTCTCATTGTTAATAGAAGCAGCTCTGCTTTCCCACAGAATTATGTAGATTCCATGCTAAGCACTTTATACATATTAGATCGTTATATTATCTAAATATCAACTACATATTTGGCCCTCACAAAAATCCCAGGAGTTAATTAATAATTCTTTTCCCACTGAATAAACTAATTACTTAATTTCTCTGAGTTGAAGTTTTTTCAAGTAATTTGCTCAAGATTAATACAGCTTGTAAATAGAAGACCTGGGACTTGAACCCAAGTCCTGTTCGATATGTTTTTACTAAACTCTTATTAAATTCTTATACAAATCATCCCTTAAACAAACATGAAATAGTAAATGTGGCAAAAGCAACAGATCTAGCCTCAGCAGGGAGCAAGTGAGGAAGGTTCCTCCCTGAAGAGGTCTTCTGCAATTTGACGTTTGAAGGAAGAACACGAGTTGCTTTGGAGAAGGAGGGAAAAGCATTCCAGGAAGAGGCACAGAATTCTATGCAAGGATGCTCTCATAGGAGGGAATGTGGTGAGGACTGAGAGAACAAGCAAGATGGGAGGGAGGGAATGAGAGGGATCTGGCAACTTCAGATGCTTTAGTAAAACTGTACCTTGCTCACCACATAGTGCTTTATAGGCCATGGTAAAAAGTCTTTTTCTTTATCCTAAGCACATTAAGAATGTATTTTATTTTAGTGCTGGTGGTGGTTCTTTTCTTTGGGATTGAGGGGTGTGAATTAGAGTAGCAGTGCCATGCTGCCTCCTATAGGAATCTTCCAGGTGCTGGGATAAAAATGTATATTCTGGACCATGAACTTCTATGATCTAGAATAGACTTCTAAACATTCTCTATCTACCCAAACATTATATCTAAACATTCCTAGAGTGGAGATTTAAGCTGAAAATGCAAAAAGAGCATGTGGACAATTGCTGGAGGTAAACTGAGGCACAGTCAAGATTATCCTGGAGGGTTTGTGGTGCAGGAACACGGGCGAACCAAGGGTAGCAGGGTGGAAGTGCACAGGAAGAGGCCCTGTCAAGAAAATGGCAAGCCCATTTCCAGCTAAGAGGGGCAACTGATGTTAATACCCCAGCTCCACTCCCACCAGCTGTGTGGCTTTGGAGAAGTTACCTGATCTTTCTGTGACAATTTCCCCCTTTGTAATAGTGCCTACCTCACAAGATTATTTTGAGAATGAAATGAGTTATAAAACATATAAAGTATTTAGAGCAGTACCTGCACATAGTAAGTACTTAATAAATATTAGCCATAAATATTTTTATTAGTATTATTGTTAAAGATCACAAATTGCAGGAAAGAAAAGAAAAACATCTCAAATATAGATCTAAAGCAACACGTTCTCAGACTCACATGCGCCTAAGAATCACCCAGAAAGCTTATGAAAAATGTAGATTCCTGGCTTATGAGAAGTAAGACCTAGGAATCCAAATTTTTTCAAAAGCCCCTGTGGAGATTCCGATACAATTGGTCCAAGCACCATACTTTGAGAAGTGGGGCTTCAAGGACTAGAATTTAAAATATTCAGGTATCAAATAAAGTATTTCATCACAGGGGTTTAACTATCAGGATAACTTTATAAAACAAATTTCAGGTATTATTTGTCTTAAGGCAAAATGAAACAAGATCACTTGCAATATCTACTTCTAGAAGAAAACGAAATGATCAGAATTTGCTTGACTGATAAAATATACCAGCAGATTTATTCATTAATAACCATTTTCATGCATTTAAATAATAAATAATCTTTAGTTCCAAACAGTCCAAATATATCACTGCATTCTGCATTATCAAGAGAAACTAAAATAAGCAACTGGACACTGGTATATATATGTTCCTTAATTATTAGATTTTATGTTCTATCAAAATTAATAAAGCCAATCTTTAATCATACAGAGAAAATCCTTTCTGCTAGGACATAATGAAGACTTTCTGCAGGTTCTTTCACTTCAATTCAGCGTTTCTCAACCTTGGCACTGTGGACGCGGTTAACAGATAATGCTTTACTGTGAAGGGCTGCATATGCTTTGAAAGATGCTTAGCAGCATCCCTGACCCACTAGCAGCAAGCACCCTCCCACCCCTAGTTTCACAACCGAAAATGTCTCCAGACATTGTCAACTGTCCCCTGGGGGATAAAACTGCCCCATTTTGAGTACTACTGCTTTCGGTAAAAAGACTGAAAATGTCTCAACTCTAGAAGCGACCCAAGTTGGCAGCTTAACCATTTTCAAATGCCCCGCTACCAACATGCCAATGACCAATTAATCTTTTCCACGGCCAAGACATTTTCTGAACATTTCCTCATCAATATCTACATGCACATGTATTGATGTGCATTTCATGACAATTTGGGGTTGTTTTCAGCGTATCAACTGTTTTGAGAGAAAGAGAACGACGCTACTGCGAAAAAGTAATAGCAATGGTGGTAATAATAAACGACATAGCTTTGTAGAATGCTTGACACCCTCCAAGGCACTTCTGCATACATTAGTCCCAGCCCACGTTCAGCAGCAGTTCACAAATATTCTAAATCTGCATTCAACAGTTTATTGCATAAAAGGTGTTATGCTGCATCAACCAACTCCCATCTGCAAGACACCATGGGCCACTTGTAGCAACTGACAATCATAAGTACATGAATTCTGGTAAAATGCTTGCATGCCCACAAGAGAGGAGGCAGGAAATGTTTCTGCCTAAGCAACAAGCGGAGAAGTCTGAGGTTCTCAACTCATTACACGACTTGGCCCAACTCAGCATATTTCTCTTTCCTCTTCTTTAAACTCAGTAGTGGGCATGACAATGTAAATAGTGAACGTATCCGTCTTGAATCAGTAAATGTAACATAACTTGAGAAATAAAAAGTTTAAGGTATTGTTTGCGATAACTTCTGGGCATTCTCCCTCCAACTTTTTCAGATATTTTTATTCAGAGGAATAAAAGTTCTTTCTAGGGTTGAATAACCCGGTTCTACCACTGATCTACCAAATCTAGGAAAACTTTTCCAGTGTTATGTTTCAGTCATTCAGACCAGAAAACAAAATTCTAGTGGTAAGAAGTGGCCGAATCATTTCGGCATCTCTTAAGCACGCCAACGAAGAACTCTGAAGGAGCAGACAAACAGAATCTACAGGTACTGTGAAGGAATTATTTACACTAACAAGTGACCTTCTTCAGAAAAATCAAACAAGTGACTTTCCAGAGTAAGTGAAATCACTGGTCTATCCCACGCATCTGGTGAACAATGTCCGCAAAAATTATAAACTGAAGGTATTGTTTGGTCCTTTTACCCAAACACCATCACACAACCCAACACTTGGGATTTTTCTTGGCCCAACAAGACTATGAAAACGCTGCTTAGGCTCTTTATAATAATAAACAATGCACATTCCTGTTTTATTTGCAAAAATAATTAGCAGCAGCTGCTACTTGCACAGAATTTTGAACAGAAAATATTTTACATCCTGAATCCAAATATTTCAGAAGTGTCTGACGTCAAATGAAGTATTCTGCCTTTTTAAAATTTAAAACAAAGAATAACAATTAAAGTCTTCATACTTTTATCGAACTTTAAAAAAAAAAACTGACAAAAACATTTTCTGAAACTCAAAAGAGACAGCTGCACACACCTGTCAACTACACATCTCTGGAGTAAAAGAGACACTTAACGCTTTAGTACAGTACTTACATGTACAGTACTTACATGTGAGGGCTCAGTTCATAAAAATTTCTGTTCCTGTATTCTTCCACTTTCTCTGGTGAATAAATGGGCAAAGACCGGTATGGGTTAACAGATATAACCACACTTCCAATGTATGTCTGCAAAAGAAAGAACAAAACATGCCCATTAGTTAGTACACAAAATGTATTTTAACGTCTTAAGCTTTAGTGTCATATGGTTTTGACCTTTTAAAATCAACACTAGTTCTGCTTCACCATTCATTGTATACATTTTAAGAACACTTTGCACCTCTGAAGACAGATGGTCAATAATGTCTATTCATTTTGCTGATAAATGGAAAGCATACATTTATATATTTAAAATCCTTTCAAAATATATCTCTGGACTAATTTATGGTTCTAGGTAAGAGTTCTCCAAAGCCCTGTCATATTTTCCACAGATTTTGTTACCAACTACTGCTAACTGTAAGCAAGAGCCATGCTCTCCCTGATTCTGGATAGAGTGATAGTTCCCTTCTTCTCTCATCTTTTTTCACCTTTTCAGTCAACAGTAACCCAGGGTTCTCTTCCTCCCTACCCACACCTCATAGGGCCTTCCCTTTGGCACTGGCCCTCTGCAAGTCTGTCAATCTTTCCACAATGGGCTCAGATCACATTCAATTCAGTATCAGAGCTACAAGTATCTCTGGGACATTCAAACCACATAATCTCATTATATCTAATATAATATAATATCAGAATTTTAGTGTCAAATTTAAATGTACTTTCCAGAAAATACATTTAACATCAACATTTAAATTTAATGTCAAATTTACATTTAATGTAAAATTTAAATGTACTTTCTAAGGGATCAATGCTATATTTTAGCATGCACTAACTTTCTCTCACTGAACTTTAAACCAGAACACAATTTCTCTTCCTTTCTACTTCGACCCTAAATTCCTGGCAGCATCAGTGGTGCTGGTTTAGTTCCTTTTGTGCAATGCCAAGGACAATGCCACAAGCAAAAGTCACTTAACTGTAAATTATCTTGGCAGCTCCATTTTTCCCTTCAGTTTCAACATCATAAAGATAGAAGGGGGAGAAAAAGATGCCAACAAAAGTGGTAAAGTGATAAACTAAGTGATAAAGTGATGAGCGATAAAACTTTTAAAAAGAAAAAGGTTCATAAAGGAAAGAAAGAAACAAGGGGAAAAAAGACCTCCAACTTCCCACCTTTCCAATGTCATCCCACAAAAGGTTGCATTTTTAGAGCAATAAGTTTTTCCAGCATTACCACCACTGGGATTCAAACAGACTGTCAGATTTTTCTAGAAAATTAAACAGAATAGAAAATGAAGGAATGTAGAAAAAAGTCAGAAATGCTGACTTTTTTTTTTTTTTTTTAACAGGGGTCACAATGATATTAATTATGAAGGACTTTCTCCTATCTAGGAAAGCTGAACAGGTTATATATATATATAAACACACTTTCATCCTGTAAGAATATAATCTTGTCAAGGGTGGACAAAATTGCTGTTGTAAAAGGAGACTCTCAGTTCCCATGTAATTTTTCACATTTATTTCTAACATTCTATCACCAGGACCCAATTAATCTGGCCTGACAAACAATGACAAGACTTTCTCAAGGTTTTCTGGTTGTCCTCACACTGCAACCCACTTGGGAGATGGGAGATGTCTCCCAAGGACAATGTCACAAGCAAACATCAGAAGGGAGGTGCCTGACACTGAATACTTGCCTGAATAGCTTCTAGCTAATACATTAGAATTAGTAGCCTTGGTAAATATGAAAATATAGCCACTGGTTATTTCTTGAACATCTGTTGGTTAAAAAATCAGCCTTCTTTAAGTAGAAAAGTACTGTTTGAATCCTTCTCCCTTTTGAGGTAATTTCTTGAATATAATAGTTTCTAAAATACATTGATTTGCTATTAGCAGAGAAACCACTTACTGAGTTGCTCTTTAAAACCAAACTTCACAGTGGCTAAATTCTTGATGAAAATCTTCCTCTGTGGCATTCTTGCATAGAGAACAAACTCTCTTGCCTCAATTCAAAATCAAAAACCATAGTAATAAGTTGTAAGTTTCTCTTTGTTCCATGTGACTGTTATACATACTGAATTACGTGTGTTTGTTTTCCCCCAGCTGCATCCCATCACCTAGAACAGTGTCTGGTCCACCAGGATGTAAAATAAATATTTGTTAACTGATCGAATCACATGGGGTATGTTCATCACTAATTGGAGGGTACAAGCCACTGAAACACATATAATTACTCCTGCATTGAAATATAACACCAAATATACTCAGTGCTTAGTATTTTAATCAGCCTGTATGTCATGTGTTACTGTCAGAGGTGTTTGAACCAGAGCAACCCCATCTTGAATAGGGGCTGGGTAAAATAAGGCTGGGACCTACTGAGCTGCATTCCCAGATGACTATGCATTCTAAGTCACAGGGTGAGGGAGGAGGTCAGCATGAGATACAGGTCATAAAGACGACGCTGATAAAACAGGTTGCAGTCAAGAAATCAGCTCAAACCCACCAAAACCAAGATGGTGATGAGAACGACCTCTGGCCGTCCTCAGTGCTACACTCCCACCAGTGCCATGACAGTTTGCAAATGCCATGGCAACGTCAGGAAGGTACCCTATATGATCTGAAAAGGGGAGGCATGAATAATCCACCCCTTGTTGCGCATATAATCAAGAAATAACCATAGAAATGGGTCTGCATATGGAGTAGCCATTCTTTATTCCTTTACTTTTTAAATAAACTTGCTTTCACTTTACTGTATGAACTCACCCCGAATTCTTTCCTGCATGAGATCCAAGAACCCTCTCTTGTGGTCTGGATTGGGACTCCTTTCCGGTAACATTACCATTGAACAAATCCCTAAATGTCGTTTGACTCTGGTAGACTGTAAAAACAGCCAGAACAATGCTTTCCATCTCTGCATGCACTTCCCATTTGAAATGTGACTTTGTTACTTTAAAGATAGTTTATTTCTCCACTCCTTGAAGTTGAATTTGTCCCCGTGACTTGATTTAACCAAAGGGACGTTAGCAAATGAGACACAAGTAGAGGCCTGAGAAACATTTGTGTATTAGGATGTGTCTCCTTTTTTATGATTGTGGCTGGAAGCCATGATGTGAATGAGCTTCAGCTAGCCTGTCAGAGAGGTCCCGTGGAGAGCTAAGGTATCCTGACCTACAGACTGCTAACTATTAGACATGAGTGAGGCCATCTTAAACCATCCAGCCCCAGTAAGGACACCAGATGCCTAAAGCCACATGAGTGATTCCAGGTGAGATTAGAAGAAAATATACAAAGATAAATTCAGGCTAACTTGCTATCCCAGAGAATCATGAGCAAATAAATGGCTATTGGTGTAAGCCTTAAATTTCTGAGAGGTAATTTGCTACATGGCAACAGTAACTGATACACCTATGTAAACCAAAAATAAAATTCTAAGGCCCCCCAACCATCAGAATGGACTTCCTCCTAAGCCAGGGTATTCTAAAATTTAACCTGAAAGATTGGTTCAGGCCATGATGGGAAGTGGGGGTCGAACATGCCTCATTATACCTCTCCAGCATTAACATCCACACAGACCTTAAGTCTGATAAGAAATGTTTACAATCCATTGTCTCTGAAGTCAGGTACCTGGAGGTTTCATCTGTGTGATAAAACTTTGGCCTTCACAACCTCTTATAGTAACCCACACATTCCTTTCTATTGATAACTCTTTTAACCAATTGCCAATTAGAAAAAATTTAAATCTACCTATAACCTGGAAGCTTCCCTGCTTCGAGCTGTTCCACCTTCCTAGGCTGAAGTCTCATGTCTGCCTAAAATGTCCCAATCATCTTGGGCGTATGTTCTCAGGATCTCCCAAGGAGGGCTGTGTTACGGGCCATGCTCACTCAAATTTGGCATAGAATAAATCTCTTTAAATATCTTAGAGTTTGACTCTTTTCATCAATACCTACATGACTCAACAAACTAAAAATGGTGTCAAGCAGGACAAATTTTATTCACCTAAATAAGCAAACACTAAAAGAAACTATGCTTTCTCTCTCCATTCCACTTTATACAGTTCTGATATTCTCTTTATCCTCTAACCTTGAACTCCTAACAGGTTCGTCCTATATATGACCTTTCTGTTTATGGATTTCTTCCTTGAAGTTCTATGTGCATTAGCCAAAAGTTTAAATATTCCTACACAGCCCAGTAGAATAACTCAAACGTTCACAGTCACAACTCTCCTTCCTCTGAGACGCAGAAAGGCATTCCTGATAGCAGCTCATTGCTGGGTGGGGTTTAAAATTCTACTCTAGTTTTAGGTAGCTACCAATTCTACATTCAGGTGACTACAGCACCAGATTAAATCTCCTTTTCACGGATCAGAACAATAGTGACCAGACAGTTCATTTTTACATCAATTAACATCTGGACTTGTGAATCAGATGCTTGTTTTTTAACAAACAACTGCATACTATTTACAGTTGGTATTTTCTTATTGCATCGCGCTCTAAAGAGGATGGTAAACCAACTCATTATGAAGTAACCAGCCCAGCCATTTCTGGGCTCACCCCTCCACGTTTCTGAACCTCAGCTCCCCTAAGCCCTCAGGTCCACGCCACCACCAACATGACAATGGAAAGCTCCCTCCATGCCACTGCTCAGGGGGCCAGCCTCTGACACCCAGGAAGGGAAAAGAAAGGAAAGAGACATGGGAGGGAAGAGAAGCAAACAAGAATGAAAGAGAAGAAAAAGGGAAAAGGGAGAAGAAAAAAGCTTTACCTTTCTATAATTGGCACATACAGACAGCAAGGCTATACTTCATTTCTCAAGGGCAGACACTGAATCAAGAATGCACAAACATTCTTAAGTCAAAACCATCTCGACCTTCCTATTTCAAGTATCTCTAGCATTCCAAAACAGATGTCTTGTAAATAATCAAATAATACTTGAGTGTTCCTAGCATAATCACCATGAAAACAGAGGTCTTTTCTGGAGGACATTCAATCTAGCCACCTCCACTCTCCAGACCACAGTTCAGAAGCCAAAAGAAAAGCCTTTGAGTAGTCAAAATATAACCTAAAGGCCACGTGTTTTATTCTATAAGAAAGTTTTTTCAGAACTCCAATCCTCAGAGATTCTACTTCAATGATGTAGGGAAGGGCCAGGGGTCAATACTTTTTTAAAAGAGACCCAACATAAACTAATGTGGAACCAGGGTTGAAAACAAATGTCTGTAGCCCTTCCCTTCCAGACTCACAGGACCAGGTTTTACTCTCAATTGCAATAACCTGCTAGTGCTGCTGCTGGCTCATCTTCTACCTCACCTTCCCCTTTAAATACTCCTATGGAATTAATTCTGAAACAAAAGAAAATTCCTTCTAGTCTCACTCTCATTTTAGTCACGTTTCTAATAAACTTGGCACAGTCTCAATAGATTACAGAAAAACTGCAGCAACATCAGAAAATTGGAAGAGGCAAAAAGGGCCGTACTATAGCTGTGTATATTTGAAATGTTTGATTACAACTCATTATAAGAAATAAAATTTTTGTCACAACCAGGTATGTGTATGTATGTCTATGTGCACACACATAAACAAGATAAAAACCTCACAAAACCAAAAGTACCCTTTACTGTATGTGATACATTCATATTTTTTGTTCGATTCTAATATTTCTTACAAAATTAAAAAAAAACTGTTGGCCCTAACCCACTAAATGATTTTCATGAGCAATTAATGATATGAAACTTAAGAGTTTAAAAACCTGTGCTACACAGCACTCCTTAACCTTTCTTTAGTTGTTGATCCCCTTTGAGATACCAACAGAAGCAATGACTCTTCTCTTTGGAAAAACACACATGCACATCAAAGTCTGCATACATGTGATATACCAGGTTAAGACTCCCTCTGCAAGCAGAGAAACAATGGCCACTAATAGAAAAGGTAGAGTAGTGAGGGACAAAGAAAGAAGAAAATACGTGAAGTGATGAAGATAATTCAAAAGTATAAAAATATTTGGAGTAAGACCCAACAGCCCCATGGCTTAGCTGGCCCTGACTGCTTTATTATGGCACTAATTGGGAATGCAGGGTAATAATCAATAGCCAAAATGAGTGTACTCTGTTTTTGATGACAAGGATACATGCAATATACTTTAGAACGATATCTAACCCAAAAGTTAAATATTTTAGCACAGCTTTAATATTCTGTGAGTCTCAATAATGTGTAACATTTCTTCGCAAAGGCAGATAAATGAAACATTAGCACACATACACAGAACAGTCAGAATATTTCCAAGTCTGTATATAAAACTTTTTTAAAAGTCAGAATAGTTTTCATATTTCTTCTATCATAATTCTTCCCAGAGTAAGATAGAGATCTTTAGAAGCCCTAAATCCTGAAAGTTTACGTTTCTGTTTCTCATATATTAAAATTTATAATTAACCATAAAATACATGTAAGAAAATCCCATAATGACCTATTTTTGCTATTGCGTACTTTGATGTTTTTTTTGAAATATGAAATTCTCCCAAAACCTATTTTTAAACCTTCTGTTCGCTGGGCTCTAACTAGGCACCCAATCTGTCTACCTACCTGCTTCCTTATTTTCTTCAAGATGAATTTCAGTTATTTGTTTACATGTCTCTGGAGTTCCTGAAAAACTCATCCTCAACCTATTGAACAGCTGGCACAGAATATACACTTACACACCTTTCTACTAAACTACTCCCAAATCCCCAAGAGATAGATACAAATTATCTATCTTAATGTCCATAACAAAGGAGCACAAAGAAGTTAAGTGATACCACCACATTAGCTAGCAGAAGTGAAATCAAGACAAGGAGACAAGAATCTGTTCTCTTTTCATCAGAGCATACAATCCATGCCGTCCGTTAGGCCGGGGAAGCTTTGGTAAAAAGCACACAAGAATGGAGGAAACTTGCATTGCACAATGCCATACAAAGCATCATCAACCTTTGTGTAACAAAGCACTCCTCTGTTAGGCAAAAGCCTCCCATTTTACCACCTAAGAAATCCTTCTACCACCAGAAATAAACAAAACAGGAATGGAAAAGATCTTCTAGTTACAGGGAAAATGTTTGATCTCACCAGAAAAGATTCAATCATAATCACTTTAGCTTCAGAGAAATAAATCAGGAACGTGGCGATGTAAAGGCAATATTTATTTAAATATCTTAATATGAATTAGTCTAAAATAACCCCAAAGAAATATTAAAGAAGGTATAGGAATCTTCTGCATCTCCAAGAGTCTCCAAGTCATGTTACTTTTGCCTCTAAAGCATTGGGCTAGCGCAAAAGTAACTGCAGTTTTTGCCAAGACTTTCAACGCAAAAATCACAATTGCTTTTGCACCAACCTATAGTTCAAATCCAGGATGGGCCAGGATTCAGGTAAGAATAACCCATCACAAGGCTGCACAATCGCACTGACTGATAGAGTGAGTTTAGGCTACAAACCATTTTACACGCAAGCAACACATTTATTAAGGGCTAACTTTATGCAAAATATCATGTTGGGCATGGCAGGAAAGATATTGAAGTTCCCACTGTCTGTGTGCCTGGGGAGTTTATAATATAACTTAGGAAGTGAGTCTTTTAGATAGAAAAACATAAAATTTAAGAGTTAACTATTCTAGACATTAAAACAGATGAAAGAGAATGTGATTCCTGGCTAAATGAGCCATTAGTCTGATTATCTTACTGTCTAACGAGCGCTCCAGGGTTAGATAAAGAAAGGTCACTATGAACTGCAGAGGTCCAAGAAAGCTCCAGAGAAGACAAAGAGCTTGAGCGGTCTAAAAGGATGGGCATGATTTGGGCAAAGTAAAGTTCCCCCAAAGAGTGACATAAGATGTTAGGTTTCAGGTGATAACTGAATGCCACCCAGCCACCACCTTTCTTTCCTCTTCTTCTTTTTTAAGCTAAGTTATCTTCTTCAAAATATATATTTTTTAAAGTATAATTTGCCAGGGACTCAAACAGGTATCTGCACACCCATGTCTGTAGCAGCATTATTCACCATACCCAAGAGGGGGAAGTAACCCAAGTGTCCAGCAACAGATGAATAGATAAAGAAAATGTAGATACATACAATGGAACATTGTTCAGCCTTAAAAAGGAAGGGAAGTCTGACACGTGCTACAATACAGATTAAAACACGGGAGAGGCACAAAGGCCTACCCAAACACATACCAAAGACAGAGAATGGAACAGCTTCCCTAAAACAAAGACATCCCCTGAGTAATTACGACTGAAATAAAAAATTCTTACTAAAGACAAGCCAGGAAAAAAAAAGACTGTAGAGGGCTTTGAACTTCACATTAGGATTCTGAGTCCAAAAGCAGTTTTGAAGTGAAAAGTCAGTAGGGGTGAGGGGCTTAGATGACGAAACTGATGGGATTTTGAACGCAGATTATTCTGACCTAAGTATGGTGTTTAAGCTCTTTACTCAGATTCCACCTTGGTCGTATCATAATAATAATTCTTCAATGTATTTGAAATACCGTGTAAGCCTTGGCTCCAAATTAGCTGGCAAAATTCTTCAGTTTTGTGTGAACATGGGCACATTATTTAACTTTTCCACGTCCCCAGTTTCCTCATCTCTTTTTTTTTTTTTTTTTTTTTTTTTTGAGACAGAGTTTCACTCTTATTGCCAAGGCTTGAGTGCAATGGTGCGATCTCAGCTCACTGCAACCTCTGCCTCCCTGGTTCAAGCAATTCTCCTACCTCAGCCACCTGAGTAGCTGGGATTACAGGTGCCCGCCACCACGCCCAGCTAATTTTTTTGTATTTTCAGTAGAGAGGGGGTTTCATCATGTTGGCCAGGCTAGTCTTGAACTCCTGACCTCAGGTGATCCGCCTGCCGTGGCCTCTCAGATTGCTGGGATTGCAGGCGTGAGCCACTGCACCTGGCCTGAGTTTCCTCATCTTTACAAGAAGAAGCATTCTAGCTCCTCCCTCATCTAATTCTGAGGATTAAATGAGGTTGTGTGTCAAAACACCAAACACAGAACCTGACACACAGCAAGCATTCCATAAATATTACCTATTATAATTATATAAATTTAGCTGGGCTCTGTTGGAATCTATTGGCTACTGTAAAGAGCCAAATCAGGACTTGAAAGTCTATATAAAATATGTTAATATCATGGCTAAATTCATTAATGAGTCCTACCATACCAGCATCTTGAAAACTTTTATAAAATGGTCTGTTTTGTTTTGCTTTGTGTTTTGAGACAGGATCTAGCTCTGTCACCCAGGTTGGAGTGCAGTGATGTGATCCTGGCTCACTGCAGCCCCGATTCCCAGGCTCAAGCCATCCTCCCACCTCAGCCTCCTGAATACCTGGGAACACAGGTACACGCCACCATTCCTGGCTAAGTTTTGTATTTTTGATAGAGACGAGGTTTCACCATGTTGCCCAGGCTGGTCTCAAACTCCTCGACTAAAGCAACTGGCCCGCTTCAGACTCACAAAGTGCTGGGATTACAGGCGTTAGTCACAGCGCCCAACCCAAAATGGTCTTTGTATACAGGAAATTGATGAGTTTTCAGATGAGCACATAAGGCATGTCTTAATAGAACTAATATTAAAAGTCTAAGATACTAAGAAAATGACTATACAAGACAAACCAGTGGGAATCCTCAAAAATGACAACATGCTATTCACTCCAATATGAGGAATCTACTTCCTCCTTGGGTCTCAGACCCTGGGAATTTGATCACAAGACATTAAGATGTCATATGCCATGGTGTTTTTAATTAGACATCTGTAAGATTTCCCAAGTTTACTTGCAGATGGCTTCGGTCTTTTTTTTTTTTAAAGACACAGTATGGTCTACAAAACGCTTTGGTTGTTTTTTAGACATAGTTCAAAACTGTGCAAAATGCCTAAGTAAAAATTACAAGTATAAGGTGAAAAACAGACTTAGGTGTCTATCTGGGCCTTATATTTTTAAAAAAATGTAATTCAGTATATGCATCTCATGTCTCCAGCCTCAGAAACGTATTTGTGATGCATATGTAATAGATATACAAAATTGATGCTAATAGCCTAATTTTACAGGGGGAAAGAACTGGAAACATTAGAAGGTTTTAAATAACTTGCCCAAGGTTTCTAAATCAGTGGCAGAAGCAGAGTTTCATCCCAAAGCTCTGCATCAAAGACTATGACAACAGGACAGGGAACAGTGACTTGGTCAGGCTCTTTCAGCTGCTTGGCATCTAGGTCCATTTCCTGTGTTAATGAACTCACGTAGGAACCACTGACAACTATTCCAAGCTATAACAAACCTGGGACCCGAGGGTGATTATGGGTCCAGAACAGCTCTATGAACCAACACAACCCAAGTTTGTGAAGATTTCCTCTCCAGTTCTGGCATCAACGAGCCTCGCCCCTGCCCATGTCTCTGCTTCCCTCCTTGTTTCTTTCATGCCTGCTGCGAGCTGCCTCCCTCACTTTCTACTCCATCAGCTGTCCACTTCAAAGCCTCTTATTAATACGTTCTGTTTTGCCTGTGGCCTATCACGTCCTCCTCTCGACTTCGTCACCCCCAGCATCTGGATCCCATTGATTTTTTTTTTCTTCAGTATTTCTCAATTCAAAGTTTGAGGAAAGAATCTAGCCTTGCTCATCTTTTTGTCTAAGTTGTGCCTTAAATCACTGGCCTTGGGTCAGGAACTCATTCAGAGGCCAGGACGTCCCATAAACCGTGGCTGCCGACGGTGGCCGCAAGTTTGTCAGGCACAGTCTCTGCTGCCTAGTCCAAGACGTGCCTACACTGCCATCATATTATACTCTTGTTCCTGGGCTGCAGCCAGTCATTTCAGACTATGAATTAAAGAACTATATATGAGTTCAATGCCACGCTGAAATACTGGCTAAAAATATCACCTCAGGCGGTCTTTATTTTAGAGCAGGATAATACAATACTGCCATATCTTCGTTGAGACAAACTGTATCACGAGACAAGTATTTTCCAAATATATACCATTCTCCAGACTTTATAAAACTCTCTTAACTAAGATACAGCATGGTCCTGTGTTAAAGGGATAATACTTGCAATACATCTTTAAAATAATATTTCTATGGTTAACTGAAAGTAGTAATGTAACAAAAATGAAATCTGCTATGAAACACAGGAACTGCTATGAAAGGAATACAGAAAGAGGGAAACAAGTAGGCAGGGAAGGGGAGAAGAGAAAGAATCTAACTAATGAAAATATCAGGGTCTTGGCTAGGCTTGGTGGCTCACGCCTACAATCCCAGCACTTTGGGAGGCCGAGGCTGGCGGATCACTTGAGGCCAGGAGTACAAGACCAGGCTGGCCAAAATGGTGAAACACTGTTTGTACTAGAAGTACAAAAAAATCAACCAGGTGTGGTGGCATGTGCCTGTAATCCCAGCTACTCAGGAGGCTGAGGCAGAAGAATTGTTTGAACCCAGGAGGCGGAGGTTGTAATGAGCCAAGCGGAGATTGTAATGAGCCAAGATGGTGCCACTGCATTCCAGCCTGGGGGACAGAGCAAGACTCTGTCTCAAAAAAAAAAAAAAAAAAGAATATATCAATGTCTGAAACCCTGAAGAAAAGTGATTCTGATTTCCAAGTTTTTCAGACAGTCGGGGCACCTATCATGCACTCCACTTCCATCACATGATAGGCACTGGACTAAGATGTCCCTTAATCCCTACCACAACTCAACAAGATAAGTACCATGATGACCATTTATGGGTGAGAGAACCTCTATTCCTTACAGTGGTCACAGTGACTGTAAGTCACCAAGGTTCAAATAGGTCTGTCAGCCAAAAGCTCACACCTTTCCCAGTATGCCATGTCATTTCACCCTCCACTCCTTCCAAAGCAGAATTTGAACAACAAAATAGCCTCTCTTTAGAAATTAGGATTATTAAAATTTTTCTGCACTATGGATATACAACAGACACAGATGCATGTGTAGAGGGGACAGTTGAACTGGCCACAGAATTAACTGGCCATGTGTCCTCTCTGCTGAACTGCTTTCTCTTCCTCCTCTCTCTTGTGCTCATAAAGGCGAAGGACCATGTGCAGCTGTCAGTTACTTGCCATCCTGTGAACATGATGAAATATAATCTCCTCCCCGTATCTTCTCCCACCCTCCACAGTGCGGAAAAATCATTGTCACGGCTGCTATCACTTTTCCTTTGACTTGAGAGCACCATGTAATGATCACCTTTGACTTTAGAAATGAATGTCCTTGCTCCATGTCACGCTGGTTCATGTCACTGCACTGTTGAGCAGCTCAACACATGGCAGGAATACTGATTATCATTTCAATTATTTGTCCAGGTCATTTTCAGATTGCCTTGTTCCAAACCTACACATTCTTCAATATCATACCCAATTATTTTGAAAATTGAAAGGGCTTCTGTATCAGTAGTATCCTTTGATGATCACAGCAACCATGGAAAGTTAGCAGGACTATCATTAAGAGCATGGACTCTGCAGCTGGACTTCCTGGGTGTGAATTTCAGCTCCATCACCTACTCACTATGTGACCTTGGACAGTTACTTAGCCTTTATGAGCCTCAGTTTCCTCATATGTAAAATGAAGATAATTAAAAAACCTACAGTACATAGGACTCTAGTGAAAATTAAATAATACATGTAAAGTGCTTAGAACAGCAGCTGGTATCAATAAGGAAATAAAAAATGTCCTTTGTTATCATTTATCATTTTACCCACCAATAAGAAAACAGTCTCCAAGGAGTTAACTTGTCCCAGGTCTCACTAAGTGGCAGGGCCAGGACTAGACATTAAGTTTTTGCTTCTTAGTGCCACCATACTGCTTCCAAAAGATCTGACATCAGGTTTTAATTTCTTACAAATCAAACCTTAGGTTTAGCTTCAACCAGAATATTTAAGTTAATGCACTGTAAGTATTATACAAATATTTCAAGTCCTATACAGTGCCTCCATGATGAAAAAACTCTCTAAGTGTGGTAAACAACAACTATGTGTCAACTTTGAAAATTCTAAGAGGACCATTTGACCCAGCCATCCCATTACTGGGTATATACCCAAAGGATTATAGATCATGCTGCTATAAAGACACATGCACACGTATGTTTTTTGAGGCACTATTCACAACAGCAAAGACTTGGAATCAACTCAAATGCCCATCAATGATAGACCGGATTAAGAAAATGTGGCACATATACACCATGGAATACTATGCAGTCATAAAAAAGGATGAGTTCATGTCCTTTGTAGGGACATGGATGAAGCCGGAAACCATCATTCTCAGCAAACTATCGCAAGAACAGAAAACCAAACACCGCATGTTCTCACTCATAGGTGGAAATTGAACAATGAGATCACTTGGACACAGGAAGGGGAACATCACACACCAGGGCCTGTTGTGGTGGAGGGGAGGGACAGCATTAGGAGATATACCTAATGTAGAACATCACACACCAGGGCCTGTTGTGGTGGAGGGGAGGGACAGCATTAGGAGATATACCTAATGTAAATGATGAGTTAATGGGTGCAGCATGCCAACATGGCACATGTATACATGTGTAACAAACCTGCAGGTGGTACACATGTACCCTAGAACATAAAGTATAATAATAAAAAAAAAAAAAAAGAAAATTCTAAGAGGAAGAAATTTTCCAATCACCAAAGGTTGTAGGAAAGTTTGCATGAGTTAAAGCTGGCAAGTTATTAGCAAAAATGACTGTCCAAGAGATAGACTGTGCTCAGAAATTAGACACATTTCCCTTCACCCTCATGATTTGCTGTTTTTCAACAGCTTTATCTAGGCTTCTAAAGCTGTGCCTCCATTTCCAACACCAAAGCTACACTCTGGAAGGCACACACAATTTGTTCTCAATGTTTACCTTAATGGTCTACCCTGGCAGCAATAAGAGTAAGCTGAGCACTACTGATGGTAAACCACTCACATACAACCAAGTCTAGGCATTCCATGTTAACAGGGCTGGGATCCCTCCTCCTCCCTTCCCTACCTCATCCAGGTGGGATTAAAGGTGGCATTAAAGATTGCTCTTGTTCCACGTAAACTCTGTTGGGTCTGGATTACCTGGGTAAAGGTCTGCCCGTCTAGATAAAAGAGAACCTCCTCCTACTTCCAACTCTAGAACAAGAAAATTAGTTTTTAATCACCCAACATAATCTTGAAGATTACACATCATTCTATTAATTACTGTTCACTCTGGGAATGGGCCTGTGGTACTGAAGGAAGAAAACTACATTTTTATGACATGTCTGGCTGTACTATTTGACACTTTTTTTTCCAAAAGCATTTGTTATTTTGTAATTTAAAAAACCTTTAAAGGAAAATTTTATAAGGAATAAAACTTGGAGAACAGGGCTGAGCAGCAGGAATAACACTCAGGTGGTTGTCTGAACTCCAGTCCTGCTCTCCGCCACCACCACCATGAGCCTGCAAAAGGTTCAAGCCTCAGATAAGATTGCAGCCCTGCTGAAACCTTGACTACAGCTGGGAAAATCCTGAATAGAGGACTCAGCTAAGCCAGACCCCAACTCCTGACCCCGGGAATAGCAAGATAATGTACGTATGTTATTCTAAGTTGGTAAGTCTGCACTCTTTGTTTTGTAGCAAGAGAAAACTACTACTCCATCTATGCCAGATTCCCAGGAATAGAGATTATACCCATAGGGTGGAATTTTCATGTGTATAAATGAAAAGTGGGTTTGAAATTTCAAATAAATGTGTTAATCTGTATTGTTTTCATTAACTTTACAATATTTTAAATCAAATATATGGCACTTATATCTTGAGTATCTTTCATAAAAGTATCTAATCTCATCCTTCTGGGAATCCTAATTCTATTATTAACTTCTAAAACTTAAGACAACTTTTCCTATACTTTTAAAGTAGTCACTCTTAAACTACAATTAGTTTAACACAAGATCCAAAAATTAGACTAACTCAGGTCCCTATATCTAATGATTCCCCAACCTTGCAATTCAGATAGAAAACAAACTAAATTGGCCGGGCGCGGTGGCTCAAGCCTGTAATCCCAGCACTTTGGGAGGCCGAGACGGGCGGATCACGAGGTCAGGAGATCGAGACCATCCTGGCTAACACAGTGAAACCCCGTCTCTACTAAAAAATACAAAAAAAACTAGCTGGGCGCAGTGGCGGGCGCCTGTAGTCCCAGGTACTCGGGAGGCTGAGGCAGGAGAATGGCGTGAACCCGGGAGGCGGAGCTTGCAGTGAGCTGAGATCCGGCCACTGCACTCCAGCCTGGGTGGCAGAGCGAGACTCCGTCTCAAAAAAAAAAAGAAAACAAACTAAATTTACAGGTCAGCACCAAATATACTTCTCGTCAGAGAACAGACACCTTGGTTCTCTGGTTTCCAAATTTGTACTGGGCCTTGTTCTTGCCTAAATTGTAGCTTTCCTGTTCCTGAATAGAACCACAGTCCTGACCAGTCACCCTAAAAACAGAACATGTCTGGCCGGATCTCAGCTCTGCCATCTCCTACATCACAATAAAAGTCCACATGAAATCCTGCTACCATCCATCTGGCCTGGGGGCAGCGGAGGGGAGCCCGGAAGAAGGTCTGACAAAGGACAGAAAGCAAACAGAAAAGCAGTGCTCAGAAATGTCACGACCAGCATTTCCCAGCCATTGACCTCACAGAGCCTGCCAGACCAAATGGCACGTCCTGCTGCTGGGCCCAGCTTGAACCACACTCCGCCAAGATGGAGGAATAAAAAGCAACTAGAGTCTCTGACCCTGTGTGCTGCACCATCACTTCAGCATTTCCCCCATCTCGTCTCACCTGATCCTCCTCCATCTCCAACTGAATAGCCCAAAGCCCTAACTGCGAAGACCGCGTCACTATCTGCCACTGTCCCAGATTTAGAGACTCAACCAGGCCACAAATGGCTATGAACCAATCCAGTGCTATTTAAGCAAGTGTGTCAACCCACCTCAAAGTGAAGAACAGATATTTCTGGAGCATGCAACTTACTCAAAGAAGGGTTACAAGGGGTATATTAGTTCAAAACAACCCATCTGCACTAGAGAGCAGAATAAAGCTTTGAATTACATTTGAAAGTAAAGATTTCAGCAAAACTTCCCTAAAGCAGACAGACTTAAACCATGCTCCAGAGTCCCTGGGGGAAGCTGTTTACTCTTCTCTGCCATTAGAAGTTTACCAGTAGAAAAGTCTGAGAAGCAAGCCATTGGGTGCACTTGAAACCTAGAACTCAAGTGACCAACGCTTCCCATGGACACATCCTTTAACATGACAGCAACATCAAAAAAGCCACTTCATTACAGAATTCCCTACCAAACCGGTGAGGAGTTCACAGTGAGTGGACTCCTCGGCATCCATTGCCCCTTTTCTCTTCTTAGTGTGTGTATAGATACATTTGGATGGGAACCCACTCCCTCACATACAGCCTATCTACTTTGGAAAAACCTGGTTCAACTCCAATCTTAAACACCATTTTCTTAAGTCGCTCAGGTCATGCCATTGCCAGGCCACAGTCAATGGTTTGAGGAGGGAGTGTGACTCTGGCAGCTTAACCAGGGTAAATCTCAGGACTCTGACTTGGAATGCCAGAAGAGAAGCCCTGCCTCTTCTAGCCAGCACCGTGCGGGAATGCAAAGCCTGGAACGCTGCAGCTAGTTGCTACTATGAAGCCTCAGAACGAAGAAACAGCCAAGGAAGGCAAAGCAGACAGTAAGTCACAAAGTCCTTAGTGATACCAATGAGTCACTAAATCAAACCAATTCTGAAAGCAAAATGACTTCTGGACTTTCAGGTGAATAGATACGGGTGTGATGGCCACTTGCAAAAAGCACATTCTAACACAACCTGACATTTCCGACTAACTCCAGAATGCCTCGTTCTACCCAGAGCTTCAGGTTTATTATGACAGGATGACAATAGTCTGCTTCCAGGGTCAGCTGCTGCAGATCCAGAGGATCACTAGGGGTTGTGGATGTTTTAGAGAGTCGATAACTCATTCCCAGGGGCAAAGCAATCCCTCATGAGAGCTCTGGGAAGGTACAGACTATTTTTCATTTCTAGATATGTTGGGGGAGGGAGGGGAAGAGGAAATGGATGGCAGGATGTTAGAACTGAACCCCCCGATTTAGAGCTGGTTCACATAGGGGATTGCTGAGGCTATGGGTGTACCCAGAGTTCAAAAGTCTGGGGCAAGGGTCTTTCTGTTCACTGGCCCCCTTATTAGACATAGCTCTGAATATACAACACTGTTTAATATGCTCACATGATGGATTATCCCTAGACAGTCACCCACTTTTATAATATAAAATGAAGCTATAAGACCGTAAAAGACTTTTTTTTTTAAACTGCATCTTCATTTTCTTGGAAAGAACTGAAAAACAGAGAGAAGTACAAGAGAGTAAAATGTTACATGTCATATTAACTTAGCCTTGGGCACCAAGCTAGACAATTTTGCAGCAACCCATGAACAAAAGCAAAGCAGGAGTATTATCAGAATAAGAGCCAGAAAGAGATTTCCCCAGGGAAATCTCTACATGGCATGTGGGGCTGGACAGCGTGGTAATCAAATTTATCATGCAGCTTTTTTTTTAATTACAAAAGCAATATATGCTTGACTTAAGTCCTACAATACAGAGGTCTAAAAGAATAACCTTCCCTGTCCCCATGCCCTATCCCAACCCACCCCACTATGGCACCCAAAGGTAACACGCCTGTCTCTCTGTACATACAAATACATACAAACATATGTATATATTCATAAACCCCCACACACATCTTTTACAAAAGGATCATACTATACATATTACAAAGGCACACATCTCATAGAAACAGTAGCCCTGAATTATCATAAAAAACATTAATTGATATGACTATCTGGAAGCGGAAATCAATTTTCTGCTTTTGTTTTATAACCAGAAAGGGCGTTTAGAAAATAAAATTACATAGAGCTGAAATCCAGACATTTCGTCTGCTAAAGACTATGAATGTTAACACTTGGCATTCTGTTAAAAAGGTGATTGTTTTATTTTTAGTGGCCACAACAAATCAGGTATTTGAATGCACGTAATGTTCTACTCTCCATTTAAAAGTGAATTGTGCTTCTCAGAGCCAAAAAGAAAAATGATCGGTAACATTAGTTACAATATAATTGATTCTGCCTATCTCCATCTCAAAGACCAATGTTTAAAGTCTGTCTTTTATTTGATATCAGACCACACTTTCAATTAAAGCTGCAGAACCCCCAGCTTTCCCACCTGAAAGCAGAACTGCTACACTTGGAGGGAAGGTGACACCAGGCGGCACTGCCAAGCCAAACAATGCCATCCTCTGCTCTGCAGCAGCGTTTTATACCTTTTCCATTTGGATCAGCACTTTAAATAATCGCATCTCTGAACTGTAAACACACTTCAGTATAGTATCCAGTTATCAAATTAAGACTCCAAAAGCAGTATTCACATGCTTCATATTACCATCAACCTTCCCCCACCTCCACCAATACAAATTGAGAAGAATGAAAAGGTCAGTTCCTAGATGACGACTACTCTCTCATAAATAACTTACTCAAAATCATCCTTGAAACATGGTTGGTGCTGTGGTCTCAATGTTTCCATCTCCCTAAAGTTTTTAGACTGAAAGCTAGTCACCAATGTCATGTTCTAGGAGGTGGGGCTTTGAGAGGTGACTAGGTCATAAGGAAGAGCTCTCGTGAATGGGATTAGTGCCCTCGTGAAGAAGTATTCCTCTTCCGACACGTGAGGACACAGTGTGAAAGCACCATCTATGAACCGGAAAGCAGACCCTCACCAGACACTGAATGTACCAGCCCCTTCATCGTGGACTTCCCAGACTCTAGAACTGTTGAGAAACACATTTCTGTTGTTTATAAGCCACCTAGCTTATGGTATTTTGGTATCGCAGCTCCAACATATGAATAGAGTTGGCTATCTAGAAAAGAGAGCTATCTATGACATGAAATAATATAGCTGATAATTTGCATATAATTTTACAAAACATATTAGTTCCACAAAAGTTATAACTGATCCTACTTATATCACTGTATTATCTCTTTTATTTATTTATACTTCCTCCCTAGAATGATAGGAAAATATTAAGCATGCCCAATAACCCAGTTCTTCTCCATGCGCAGATGCACATTTTAAAAAGGAGGAAAGGAACTCAGGAAGTGAGGCAGAGTCCACTAAAACTCCTCCCATCCAATACATTCTGTTTCCTTCTCAGCTGCAGGTACAGGGAATCAATGCCTCATTTCTTTGGTTAATTAACAGCACATCTTTACTTCTACAGATGCTTTATGTAAACTCCAGAAAAGCTGCAAATAAATGTATTTTTTATTCATGTTTTAAAAATATTTTAGAGAACCTGGGCCGGGCGCGGTGGCTCAAGCCTGTAATCCCAGCACTTTGGGAGGCTGAGACGGGCGGATCACGAGGTCAGGAGATCGAGACCATCCTGGCTAACACAGTGAAACCCCGTCTCTACTAAAAATACAAAAATAACTAGCCAGGCGAGGTGGCGGGCGCCTGTAGTCCCAGCTACTCGGGAGGCTGAGGCAGGAGAATGGCGTAAACCTGGGAGGCAGAGCTTGCAATGAGCTGAGATCCGGCCACTGCACTCCAGCCTGGGTGACAGAGCGAGACTCCGTCTCAAAAAAAAAAAAAAAAAAAAAGAGAGAACCTGACCCTGTGAAATCCTTTATAAAGACTTTTTACAACAGGAAATTTTCTCCTATTATTGCATATACATATTTATGCTTCTGTTTTTGTATATGGCAATAGACTTTTGTATAGCAGGACATGACTATAGCCAAATCTTCAGGGACCAAGCACATATTATTATCTGATAACCTGCTCCTGTCCCTACTAACTACAGATGTCGAGAAAGTTTATGTCTTTTTTGACAGTTTACTGCCTTGCATTTCAATGAGTAGCTTCTCCCTGATTAGACTTTGTTAATCTTATGAAGGTATCCAAGAAGATGCCTATGGATTTCAAAATTCCTTCTAAATTCCTCAGAGGGCAGTATTCTACTTGCTTTAGAATGCCCCCAACATCCACTACAATAGTTGCACACAGTTGATCATAGAAAGCAGACTGACTTGTCTAATCCACATTAATCATGTGCCAAATCAGAAAAAACTCAACTCTTTATGAGGGTAGAAGCAAATATCACTAGACTCAAACAGAGAGAAAAAAGAAAGAAGAGTCTGAGGAAGAAAAGACAGCTCTCTGGCACAAAATACAAAGTCTAAACACTACAGATGACCTTCATGTGTACTTACGTATATTTCACTGTGGTCAAAGCGCTTCTTGAGGTTGTTGATGAAGGTCTCCTCATTGAGAGGTTCTAAAAGAACCATATCCCCAACTCCAATCATATTGTCCAGAAGTGATGTTTTCACCTCCATTTTGGCCATGGTCTCCAGCTGTAAGAGAGAGGAAAAGGGGTCAATTTAAATTAGCAAAATAATTTCAAATAGGTTCTTGGCACTACTGCAGAAATCCAACACTGGTAGTTCCAAATGACTCTCACCAGCCTTAAAAAATGTCATAACCTCTCCTACCTATGAACTACTTCAGGAGCCTCTGACTTGGCTGCAGCTGCTGCCCCATTTGCCAACCTGCTGCCACAAATGAACCTCCTTCCCAGTCCATCCTCCCTAGTAAAGTCCACCTACAGAAAAAGCCACTAGAAAGCCATGGTCTTCTCCCCAGCAGAGAGTCGCAAAACTCCAGGGGGGAAAAAAAAAACATCCCAACTCCACTTTCCCTCAGCCCTTGTGTACCAATGTCAGACTATATGAACCTGCTTCCTCGAAGATGATAAAAAATGATGTTGCTAACATTTGTTATCTATTTGCCACATATCAGACACTATACCAAGAACTTTACATTAATTTAACCCTCACAATAACTCTATGAGGTAGGTAGTGTTATTCCCACTTTAACATAAGAAAATTGAAGCTCAGAGATTATGAAACTTGCTATGATTACTTAAAAATGTTTTGCATTTGATGTGAAAGAACTCAATCACCACGTCTAACAAGGCATCTACGGGAGGAAATTTCATTCCAGACATTCAATACTGACATATAAAGAAAAGAACACAACCCACTTGTAAATCACAGGCTGCCAGTATAACATAACCTGCTAAAAGTGGCCTCCACGTTCTTAATTCTCGTTCCAACAGACATGCTACTATAACAGCAGGATCAAATTAATGTGCAGGAAACAGACAAGAAATACTACAGTTTCCCTTTGGCTCAATGTGAAAATCTACCAAGCGGAAACAGAGGCACCCTACAGAGGCAGCATTCTACCCTGCTACTAATGTGCATGGTGCCACCCAACAGCAGAATGCTAATCCCCATGGCTTCCAATCTGATCACTATTACGAGTACTAAAAATCTTTCAAATTTCTGAGCATAGGAGTGTGTGGGATATGTGTGTGTGCACACATGTGTATTAGTTTTCCTAATATTACCAGAACTAAATGGTAAAATGGTAAAACTAAATTCATCTGGGCCTAAGTGTTTCCAATGTAGAAGTCAGTTTTATATAACTTCAGTGTGCTGATACTCAATCACACTTCAGAATACTAATAAATGCTTACATATATGCCTGCCCCGATAATGAGTGGAAAGGACATTTGATTCTTCCTATTAAGGAATCACTCCAGCACACTATGTCTTATAAAAGTTGGTGTCCTTACTGAAATCTCACCAACTTAAACAAATGTCCTCCAATTCTAGTCTAGAACATCCAGTAGGTCTTGTAGAGGCAACAGAAACTACATTTAGTCGGTCTGGTTTAAAGAGAACTGGGGGGAGAAAAAAAAAAGAGAACTGGGAAGGGCTAGTAATTAAGAAATTCATTATTACTAATTACTAGCAATTTATATGAACCCACAAACATATCCTTTTTTACTGATCCTATTAAAACAAGTTTTTGGCTACGAAAAGCCAAAAAAAGAGAGACTAAGATGAATTTATGAGAGGTTCTCCCATAAATAACAAAATAAGGAAGTATTTAACATTAAAAAGAAAAACAATAGAGTAACATTTTTGTTGCTGTATGTTTTTTATAATTTTATGCCAAATACACCTGGAACGAAAAATCCCAGATAGGCCAGGTGTGGTGGCTCACGCCTGTAATCCCAGCACTTTGGGAGGCTGAGGCAGGTGGATCATGAGATCAGGAGTTCAAGACCAGCCTGGCCAAGTTGGTGAAACCCCATCTCTACTAAAAATGCAAAAATTAGTTGGGCATGATGACAGTGCCTGTAATCCCAGCTACTAGGGAGGCTGAGGCAGAGAACTGCTTGAACCCGGAAGGCGGAGCCTGCAGTGAGCCGAGATTGCTCCACTGCAATCCAGCCTAGGCAACAGAGTGAGACTGTCTCAAAAAAAAAAAAAAAGAAGAAAAAAGAAAGAGAAAGAAAGAGAAAAGAAGGAAGGAAGGAAGGAAGGAAGGAAGGAAGGAAGGAAGGAAGGAAGGAAGGAAGGAAGGAGGAGGGAAGGAGGGAAGGAGAGGAGAAGGGAAGGGGAGGCGGAGGCAGAAGCGGAAGTGGAAGGAGAAGGGGAAGGGTAGAAAGGAAAGAAAGAAAGGAAAGAAAGTTAAGAAAGAAAGGAAAGAAAGAAAGGAAGAAAGAAAGAAAAGTCCCAGATATCACTAAAACCCAACAACGTCAGCCCAAAGAATTGCTCTGTATATTTTGAAGTTGGCCGGGTTCTGCTCAGAACAAAACTGGTGGGGGTGGGAGGCACGTGGCATACTATGGAAATGCAGCAGGAGCCACAGAGACGGTGGAGCCAGAGCCAGAGTCCACAGAAGGACTTACACAGGGAGAGGACCATTTGTCACAATAAATTTGTCCACAATAAATTAACATTTGAATCAAAGTTCAAGTTCTCAGGCTCCTGTAATGCCAAAAGCACTCTAGCTGCCATGCATTACATATAATTTGGCAGATGAGGGAAGAAGGCATAGGGATTAAGGGGGAAATCAACCTGAGAAGGGTTTCAAAAATAACTACCTCAAACCAGCAATTTAAATTAAGCAAAGAGGAACTCTGCCCTGGGGTGGATTCCTGTATATAGTCTATTTATAGGAACAGCTGCAGAAAGACAACACAGGTTCCCTGCAGGTAACAATAATTAAGCAGCCAATCTTTCTCTGTAATTACCCGCTTCACCATCCATTGGAAAGATGGTGAAGCGGGTAATTACAAATTTATATCTTTACACCTCACCCCAACCTTGTAATCCAAAGAAGAATAGAGGGCAAAATAAATGCTGAGTTATGGGTACCTGGTAAAAAGTGAAGACCTCTGAAAATTGTGTTTTGCAAACCAAAGCCACACTGAAAAGGTGACACCAAGAGTCACTGAGTCATGCAAACAGTTTTGCTTTGTTTTGCTTATATTTTTAGCATTTAGGGACGTTGGGAGAAGATCCAGTGACAGCCTACCTCATTCTCAAGGTAAAAATAGGACACTAAGGAAACGGTGTGGGGTCCTTCCATATCTTCCTACGGTGGTTTCTGGTATTGTGACCACCATCTCTAGCCTTGGTTTGGCTCACTTTGACATCTCAATGAAATTAGTTGGTATATTTGCTCCACCAAAAGGATTCATTTGTTTTTTCTCTGAAGGAGCTATGTGCTTACCACAGGCACAAGTTTTAGAATCACTTGCTAACTCCACATTTCCATAAACCATCAGAAGAATTCACATGGGGCTCTAGGGAGAATTAATGGGAATGTATGTAGAGCACTGGGGATACTTTTTGTTGGACACATACTGTTATAGATCTACCTCCTCCCTTCCAAGAGCCCCCACAGGAATCCATGCTGTTCTGGGGAAACCAATTCTACCCAAGTACCAAAAATGAGCATGTGATCTAAGCTAAGTCAATGAACATATTCTCATCTTCTAGCCACTGTAACTGATTCAAGGCTGGACATGTGAATGAGCTTGAGACCGTGGCTTGGAATACTAGGACAAAGGTTCTCTGTCTCTGGATGGCGTGACTTGCAAACATGACACTTGGAATTACGGCAGCCATCTCTACTTTCATGAGGAGAGTTGGTAGGAAGAGGAAGACGACACATGGAGGAGGACAGGGCAAGAAAATTAGCTAGAATTGGCCAGGCGCGGTGGCTCACGCCTGTAATCCCAACACTTTGGGAGGCTGAGGCGAGTGGATCGTTTGAGGTCAGGAGTTTGAGATCAGCCTGGCCAACATGGTGAAACCCTGTCTCTACTAAAAATACAAAAATTAGCTGGGCGGTAGTGGCGCACCCCTGTAATCCCAGCTACTCAGGAGGAGGCTGAGGCGGGAGACTTGCTTGAACCCGGGAGGGGGAGGTCGCAGTGAGGTGAGATCGCACCACTGCACTCCAGTCTGGGCAACAGAGTGAGACCCTGTCTCAAAAGAAAAAAAGAGAAAGAGAAAATTACCTAGAATTATTAGTGCTGGAGCCCTGATGACATCCCAAACTTCTGGATCAAACTGCACTTGAAGCTTGCCCCCATCTCTCAAGTTTTCAGTGATGTAAGCCAATTAGTTCTTTTTATTGTCTAAAAGCTGTTTGAGTTGGATTTTCTATTATTTGCAATAAAAAAGCATTTTATCTAGTAAAAGACTGGTACCAGTAAGTGAAGTGTTCTAAATAACACACCAAAAAGCAAAAACTGGCTGATCTAAGGCACAGGCTGGAGGGCACGAGGACCTGCTGTCTTGGACTGACAAGATAATCATCTTTGCTATTTAATAGTGAAAGAGTGGACTAAACCATGGTCCATTGTATCTTGAGACTTGGACCTTTGTGCCTGTGGCATTAGAGAATTTGAGAAAAATTCAAGATGCCAGAGTATGGGTTGGCTATTTCTTAAGGATTTATAAGAAAAAGACAAGCTTGTTGTGAAACTGGACTGTCTGAAAGGCCAGAGAGGAAAACATATGGCACTGCTTAGAGGGCTCACTCTGCCTGGAGGTGGCAGACATAGAGATGTAACCTATCCCAAGCGCTACCTCTGCCTCTGTGGCCTGAGAAAGAAATAAGCACTCCCGCCATGCAGATGTAGCCCAGGAGCAGTGTCACCTCACTCTACTGCTTCTTAATGCTTCCTACTAGCCCCAGGTGGATTCTACTACTAAGAACTATGGCAAACTGCAAAGCACCAAGGCCAGGAAACAAATTATCAGACCACGTTCTAGTTTCAAAACTTTGGGACTTGGCAGTATATTCCGTTTGGGTTACTAGCCCAGAAAAGCAGTCTCTCTATCTAAGGGTACCAATTTAGGCCAGCCACAAGCCCACCAACTGGTGCCAGGCAACTCCACAGGCTGTGCCAGTTCTTTTCAGTTGTTTGTTCATCCAAGAACAAAATATATTATTGCAATTGTTCCTTCCCCTATCTACGCTCATCTCAAGAACTTCCAAAACAACTACCTATATTTCAACATGCACTAATTCATTTACTGGTATCTTTTGTAAAGTTAAAACACCATTTAAAATACTGACAGCAGCATTTCAAAAGCTCCTCAAAATCCAAGAGAATGCAGCATAAACATCCTATAGCATCTGAAAATGGCCATCTGTGACCTACCACGTAAACTTAATGAGTCTACCCAATCACTAACCTTAAATTGCAAGCCACTTACCATATGTCAACATCATCTGCACTTGGGAATGTCAAGACCAACATAGCCCCCCAAACACACAGAGATGGCTACACTAAACAGCACATCCATGTGAGGTGCATGGTAATTCCACTATTCAATATAAAAATGATACTACACAGGAGTTATTCCAAATTAATAATTAAATAATAACTAAGAGGAGATGGAGGATAAGCTAAAATAAAATGCATCTTATCTCATGGTCCTCCATTGAATTTGAAGTTCTCAGAGTACCACAGATAAGAACAATGTATATGTTGAAACACTTTTATTGTAGAATTTGAAAGAATACTCACAAATCAGAGCTGTGGTTGCAATGATTAATAAGAATATTAAATCACTAACATGGTTTTAAATTTGAAGGAACTTCTTTTTTTTTTTTTAGATTTAAATAGAAAGAGGATCTTACTATGTTACCCAGGCTGGTCTTGAACTCCAGGTTTCAAATGATCCTTCTGCCTTGAACTCCCAAAGTGCTGGGATTGCAGGCATGAGCCACTGCACCCAGCCTAAAGGAACTTTTAAAACAAAGCCAAAAGAGCCATTTGCAGGAAAACTTAGTGAAAGCAGTTATCTATTGCTTTGGTATATGTAAATGAGGACATTTGAAACACATATATTATAACATCATTAGCAGTATAACATCATTAGCAATATACACCAGAGGCAGCACCTACAGGGATTCTTTTTCGCATAGTAACGTGTGTTTTATCTGACTCCAGTTCCACTCATTAACCTCCCTGTATAGTGGTCATGTATGCATGACAGCACCTTTTCTAGAAAATCAGCTCTTTGGTGTCAAGAATCACGCCTTATTCAACTTTATTTCCCGAAAGCACAGTGCACAGCCTCTTCCACATGGTAGCCATTCAGTGATACACAAAGGGAAAACAAGTATGCAAATTTCCGATTGACAACTGAGTCATACAGCAATGCACATCCTCACAGCTGCCATCCTTTGGTTTGGTCACAGCAGACCAGAAGGCAAAACAATGACAGTGACTTCAAGCCACTTTGATCCATTCCTCCAAAAACATATTATCAACAAAGCGCAGGAAACAGAATTGAGCCACTTCGCTCCCAACAAGATCCTAATGCTTTTAAGAATAACATGAGAAACATATTTAGGTAAGAAAATGGAGCCAATGTGGCAAGATTTCATGAACACAGTAACTCTCAGCAAATTCTGATGGCAAAACAAAGGCAAAAGAGGGGCCAAGTCTGTAGGATGTGGTTCAGCACCTAATATAATGAGCTAAGGGAGTGAGAAAAACTGGAATTTCCTTCCTAGATCTTTTAAAATAGCACCAAATCTCATCTCTCTGAGACGGGTTAGATTAAATTTCTATTCAATTCAGTTCAACCAGCTTTTACAGTATTGAGGCCTATTGTGTTGCTGGCATGGTGTGAAGTGTTAAGAACACAGTGAACATCGTGGTACCTCCCCCTCCCTGCATCACCCTCTAGGAACTCACAGTCCAATAGAAAAGACAAGAAAATAGGCTACTTATGAAATTTTCAAGAAACTTTTTAATAATTAAAAGTAATACATGTTCACTATACAAAAAAAAAAACTAGAAAACATAGATAAGCAAAAAGACTGTAAACCATATTCAACATCCTTATGCTTTGATCTGAATCCTTTTGAATTTATTAGAATCCTTTTGAAAACTGATTTTTACAACCAATGAACTGATCACCTTCCCTTGTTTTGTAAATTTTGATATGTTGTCTCAAGGTAGGAATGTGACATCTTTTCGCAGGAGCTGAAATTGTAGTGCTGCATCAATCATGCCCCCACCACTTTTAAATTCAGCCAAATTGCATGGCCATCTGCTCCTTTATTCTTACCTTTTCCTTTACCCCAAACTAGCAACCCATATTATCGACAGCCTGCCTACCAATCATCTCAACCACTTGGCTGTGTCTAACATCTCAACACACTTCCAAAATTTGTAACAATCATCCCACAACAAAATATAAAAAACAAACAAGAAAAACCTTATTCCCTCTAAATTCCACAAAATAACAACTGACCCATGCAGGTTCTCATCCTTGGCTTCTCCCTGTCTCTTACTTCCTCCCCCATATCCAATCTGTCTCACTGATTGCATCACTTTGATTACTCTCACTTCCATATCCCTTCCCCTCAAGAGCCCTCTAAGGGGTCTCTCTGCCTTGTCTCGCCACCACAGCCCTGCCAGCCCTTTCCTTTCCCCCATCCCATACCACCCAAGTTACTTTTTCAAATCACAATCTGATTAGGCACATCCTGCTTCAAACCCTTCAATAACTCTCTAGTGCCTTTCCGCCAGCATTATGATTCTTTAGCAGAGCCTCCAACAAATTAAACATAGAGTCCCTATGTGACTGAGAAATTCCACTTCTGGGTATATACCTAAAAGAAGTGAAAGACGGATCTCAAACAGATATTGGTATACCCATGTTCAAGGCAGCATCATTCACAACAGCCAAAGGGTGTAAGTAACCCAACTGTCCATCAATGGATGAACGGATAAGCAAAATATGATACATACACAAAATGGAACATTACTCAGCCTTAAAAAGGAAAGAAATCCTGATACATGCTACAACATCAATGAACCGCGAAGGCACCATGTTATGGGAAATAAGCCAGCCCCAAGAGTCCAAATATACGATCCCACTTATATAAGGTACACAGAAAAGTCAAATTCACACAGACAAAGAAGAATGGTGGTTACCAGGAGCTGGGAGGAGAGGGTAATGAGGAGGTGCTACTTAACAGGTAGAATTTTAGTTCGGGATAATGAAAAATCTCTAGAGATAGTGGTGATGGCGGCACAATAGTGTGAATGTACTTAATGTGACTAAACTGTACACTTAAAAAAGGTTAAAATGGCAAATTTTATGTTATGTATATTTTACCAAATTTTTTTTAAAAGTCCTTAGCAGAGAACCCATGATTCCACAGTCTTTCTCCTTAGTCTAATCTCTCCCCTGCAAAGTCCCCTCTTACACACACACAAAGATGCCAAGGCCTGCCGCAGCACCTTCAACCAGCCCACAGCTAACTGAGTGGTGGGTATACACCAGCCCAAACAAAGCTTCCAAAGATCTGCCATCAGGACACAGACACCTCAGTCAGTTGGCTGTGGGCAGCAGAATAGGGAGCTCACAGAGATCCAGGGAACAGGATATCATGCAGAGGAACCTTCCCAGACTCCTCCAGAGGAAGCCTGTCTGAGGAGAAGAATGAAGCATGGTGACAGACCATGAGGGGCAGACAGAACAGCTGCCTTTGCTGCCCAGAGTGGTTCTAGCTGTAGACCCTCAAGAGGTTCCACTGAGCCTCCTGTCAGACATAAATACCCTTCGACTTAAACCAGTGTCAATAACCATTCCTCACAGGAGACATGCTGTGCGCATGCCAAGTCTTACGGACTGAATGCTTGTGTCCTCCCAAAATCCATTATGTCGAAGCCCTAGCCCCCAGTATGATGAGAGTTGGAGGTAGGTCCTTTGGAAAGTAATTCGGTTTAGATGCAGTCAGGAGGGTGAGGCCTCCATGAAGAGACTGGTGTCCTTATAAGAAGAAAAGAAACCAGGGCTCACTCTTTCCTGCAGTTTGAAGACACATCAAAAACGCAGCCATCTACAAGCCAGGAAGAGGACTCTCACCAGAAATTGAATCTACCAGCAACTTGATCTCCCACTCCCCAGCCTCCAGAACTGTGAGAAATAAATGTCTGTTCTTTAAGCCACCCAGTCCACGGTATCTTGTTACAGCAGCTTGATCAGACCAATATGCCAAAATACTTCCCTTCCCTCACAATTGTGAGTTTGTCTGTCTGCTCTTCTCCTGGAGAAGGGAGACTTAAGTTCTCAATGTGCAGAGGCCCCATGCCTGGCAGCGTGGCTGACACACAGGGCTCTGGTGTATAGAGAAAACGAATAAATAAATGCACATTAGAGAGGCACGGCCCGTTTTTCTGTCCAGGTCGGTTTCCATCATCACTACCCTTCTGCTCCAGGTCACAACTGGCAAAGGACCATTAGAGAGCCTCGATGGCACACCATGAATGTTCTCACAAAGGATTAAAGTTAGAAACCAAAGGACAAGACACTTCCTTAGTATTCACCAACCAAAAAGGCAAACTGGGTGAAAACTGGATTCTATAGGACAATTTACTCAAGCAGCATTATTCTCAAAGGTAACAGGGCTGGTGGGCCACACAGAACCACATGGGGTGCCCTGCAGGGCTCCCTAAAGCATTGGAGAAAGTGGGTACGCTGACATGCATTTGTGAAAAGAGTTAGGTGATGGCTGATTTTCATTCCCACCTACATGCTTGCTTAGAGATATTTATATAAGGTGTGTCTATTCACGGCATTTACCTCACCAGTTATAGTTCTCTCATTTTCCAATCCTTAATTTCACTGTGAAAGCCAACTATATATTGAGAAACCCCTCACCCCATTTTCTCTAAAGTTTTCTGCTGAAAATGTCTAATGGAATGCTAGTAGGAGGGCTTTTGTTAGAATCTTGGATTATGGAAGAAATAGGCACAACTACTGGGCAATTTCCATATAATATGTTGTTGCCTTGTGTTCAAATTCTGGCTAATACAAAGGACATGAAATTACCAGGCAATGAGGAAATCCAATAGATTTAAACACGAAGAGAAAACAAACAAATGGATAATAGCAAATGGAAGCCTATATGCCATACCTGACTCCAACCTTACAAAGCTGTGAGTGGGAGGGGCCATTAATTCAACATTCTGGTTATCTAAGGGTTAACACCCTAGGTTGTATCTCTGCATAGACAGAGAGGGGTCAGTACCACCAAGATCAAGGTCTGTTTCTGTCTGAGTGTAGAAAAGCTGGCCTTATCAACAAAAGTCACCAACAAGGAGATACTCTCAATCCACCACCCTCAATCCCAGGCACAGGCCAGTTATTAAGGACTGAAAGACAGCATCTAGAACTTTACAATTCGCAAAGTGACGAGGGGGGAAAAAGTTTTTTTCCCAACTGTGTAAAGTGAGAATGACAAACTACACCATCCAGACTAATTAGAAGAAATTCTGAGTCAAAAATAACAGCGGCTGCTATAACAACATGGAAGGTTTTGGATTACCAGTTACCAACTCTCACTTGTGACGTAAGGGCAAAATTTCTAAGTGCCTTTGTTTATAATTAAAGAGCAAGGAGAGAGACCTTAGAATCCCAGGCAAAACCTTCTTTTAAAAAAGAAAGCAGTGGAGCCAGCTGGTTCCTAGAAGAGCCAGTGCGAGGATGAAGCTTTTCTGACGGGTCTGAAAATGGTCTTTCACACCTATTCTATTACATACACCCTTCAGTCTAATTCCTAAACACCAAGCTCTTCACAACAGTGCACAGTTTTTCAAAGACAGTTTTTGCTTCCATATTACAGAAGGCTTGCAGCAATCGTTTACCACAAAGGATCCTTTCGATCCACCCCAATGTGGTATGGCACAGGCTGTGGAGCCACAGACCCAGGCTCGAATCCAAAAGAATTCATCTCTGGAATTCAAATTTCTAATCTAAAAAATCAGGGATGACAACATCTATTCCACAGGGCTGTTATGTAGCCTGGCCGAGAGAGCAGACTCAGTAGATGAATTTCTCCCTCTCCAATGCCCCTTTCTTCTTCTCACCCTGAAGAGCTGACCTACTCTTCTGTCCTGTCTCCTAGCAGGTATGTCCAGGTAACTAACCTAGTGAGTGGCCTCATTTGCAGTTGATCTTGCATGAGGTTTAACACCCCGAGGAGGAAATGCAGCCAACATGACTGTCCCTACAGTCATTTCCCGGAGGAAGCTCTGCAGAGTCATGGCAGGAATGGCTGCCAAAGGGCAGGTCAACTTCAGAGAGCACACCCCCCACTCCAAGGCTGGGTCTGAAAGTCGTGCCCTGCCTCCCTCTCCACCCCCTCCACATGGACCCCTCACCTGCCACAACCCTAGAAGGTCCAGGATGGGCAGCACGCAGCCCGGCTGTAGGGGAACCTGTCGTCATACTACACGGCTCACAATGACTGGAGAATTAATGAGCTAATGTCTGAAAAAAGGCTACAAGTTCCCGAGGGACAAGGTAGCCAAAAACTATAAACCGCTGTTATATCCAGAAACACAAACTCAGCTGTACAGAGGAACGTGCTAATTATAATGCACGGACTTTTCAATGTGTTCCTTCGAGGCAGATTTTAAAAATTCCAAGAAGTCAATGTGTTTAGATTGGCAAATCTGAGACCCTGGAACCCCCAGGTGAATGTAAAACTGTTCAAACGTAACTGGCACACCCGACTCTGATTTGTTCCTGGTGGGTGCACAGACGCCAAGAAAGACTGGTGATTACTGAATTGAATACAGCCACCAGGAGAAAACCAACTTCCCTTCCAAATGAATCAGCTTATTAATCAGAGGGTCCCAATCTGGTTCCATATGCTAAGATCCTCACCAAAGTCTTACACCACTTGTAGATTCATTTCTCTGTTCTCTTTATGCTTGATCAGATTATGCAATCACTCAAGGTGCTCCCTCATTATAATTAAAAGTACAGTGATTTGCACCTGGTAGGCACTCACATAGGGTTTCCTCTACCCATTAGTTTTGGAGGCCACTCCATATTGGTTCTGAACAAAGACACTCACATAAAACAGCCTGGGATACACTATGGCAGAACGACCTTCTCTTAAAAAAAAGAAAAAGAAAAAAAAAAAAAAAAAGGGGGCCTTCCCATCGTTCAGGCTCTTTTCAGTGATAATAGAGAGAAATGTACTGGATTTCGTGCACTATTCTTGTTTGTAGGCTAAGGAAGCAAATTATCCCTCCAGAAAACAACAGCTTTGGCATTCTGCAAAGATCATAGGTTACAATGACTACTGCAGTGGTTCTGGAAAAAACATCCACAAGATCCAAGTTGCAGACCCAGCTCTGCAAGCTAGCTCACAGTGAGACACTGGGCACAGTGCTACCTTCGAGCCTCAGTTTCCTCACAAAGCATATAACACATCGTCTCCTAAGATCTTGTCCTGGCTTCCAATGCTGTTGATTCAACAAAAAAAAGGTTCAACTCTGGAAGGACTGAGTTCACTCATTTTGGGGTTAGCATGCATCCTGAATCTGGTTATAGAGAATGTTAAAAACCAAAAAGCCAGCCAGACCACAAGAATCTCTCTCAATGACATTACTCAGAAGCAAAGGAAAGCAGCTCTGTTTATTCTGACCTCATAATCAAAATAAAATTAAGAGTGTAACCATACACAGCACAGAAAGATGCACAGAATAACCAGATAAGTTAGGCCATCAAGGCACATTTGAACATGGTTCCTGTGTGTTTACAATACATGGTTAGCTACAAAATGGAACTGGTTACTTTAAAAAATTCATCTAGTTAGGAAAGCAAAAAAAAAAAGTCTAACGATTACAAATTAAGAAATCTACATGTAAAGGAGGGAAAAAATATGCATCACTCAACAGTGAAGCTTTGGTAATGCCTTCATAATCAAGGTTTAAAAAAGTTTTTTAGAATAATAAAAATTCAGAAGCTTCCTCAAGCAGTTACCCACTAAAATAAAGTCTAATAAACCATGTAAACAAAGGGAGAGATATTTACACATTTACATTAGGATTTCATGAATGTTTATTAGTTGAGAATTGATCAAACAAAAACAGCTAAGATGTTCCAAAAAAGACACTGATAATGTAAATTGAGAAATATTTTTTAAAGAAAATAGCTAAACTGCTGCAATGGGTTACTTCACCTACACTGATTAAAATCAACAATCATATTAGAATTTGGAAACATTTTCTAGGTAAATTTCTAGTTTTTCTAATGTTGGGGGCATTAAAAATCAAAGGCACCATAATTCCTTACATATCCTTAAATACATTCTGAAGTATTTACGAAGAACAAAAGACAATCCAAACAAATCAACCTATAAGACATGCCATAACTAATCATTTTTAAGTCACAAATAAAATGCTTACTGAATTCACATTTGTAAACGTTAACTAAATTTGAATAACAGTTCTGCTAATTTCCAAATATTCCACAGGATACAGCAGTTATTTCATATATTTATATAAGGAGACATACCTACAAATAACACCCCCCCACACAGTTTTTTCTCCTTGAATACAGCACACGTTACTAACCTGTAAAGCTATAGGATAATTCATTTTTAAAGTTAATTACCTTGACCATGTGTGGAGCAATACAACAAATTTTCCCAAGGAAAGTTTTGGTAAGAAATAAAATACACAATAGTGAACCACTTTGTAAAAACCTGATTAAGAAAAGGTAACATCCTTCTACAAGTAGTTTATCAAAAAAGGGGCTTTCGAAATACATTATTATATTACAAATCATCAAAACTTAAAATCTAAAGTTCTACCCTTACATTTGTCTCTCAATAGGTGGGTAGAAAAGCTAGGGTTCTTTTTAAACGACAAAATTATAAGGCCCCTCTACTTTAGAAATTAAAACTGCTTACCAACTTTTCTTCTCCATTGTTTTTTCCACTGATTTAACTAGCACTTTAGCCTTCAGTTCATATGAAACAGAGAGACAAACATTCGTTGTGACAGGGAGAACACACTAAGTACAACAAATATTTTGCAAACAGATAAGAAGAGGAAAGTAGGTCAATATCCTGTGGCTAGGAAGAGACGGCCCCAGCTTCAATCCAGGGCTGTTTTATATGAGTTAATCATATAAAATTGATCGAGAGTCCATCATGGTTACATGCTGGACTCTTCTATTGACAGCCTCTCACTCGGACCCATGCTCCTGGTATTCAGAAAGCACTAGGCAGGCAATGAAAGAAGAAAGAATGAGAGACACAACTACTGCTTCTCATGCATGTGCAATCTAATTGAGGAAAGAATACTTAAGAGTAAGCTAACTAATATAATAATATGCTCACATAGGGCAGGCGATTCACCTCAAAAGGAGGAATATAGAGATGAACATTTCTGTTTAGAGGTGGAGCTACTATCATGGAGCAGGAGAATCACAGAAGGATAAATAAAGAGGTGAAACTTGACCTTGAAAGGTGAGTTGGATGTGATTAAGCAGAAAAGAAGTTTAAAGCAAGAAATAAAAAACATATTCAGAAGACGGTGACCTGGCAAAATGGTAGCAGAGGACGGCCAGTACAGGATCCCGACGAACAGTGAAGCTGGGATGAAAGGTAAGCCAAGGCTAGACTGGGAGTCAGACCTAACAAGCCCACAGTTGCCAGAGTGGTGGGAATGGGTGGGCGGGGAGAGAGAAGCATTACACAGCCCAACCAGCTTACTTATGGCACACATCAAGATGGCAACAACTGAGGCTCAGAGTCACTGGTGATGGTCCCATGGAAGATAAAACTGAGGACAGCCACTACATACAGAGGACAGGGAGCCACCAAAATGATTTTGAGCACAACAGAGACAACAAATTTAATGGAAGCTTAAGCAGAGGATGGGCGGTCTGAATTTGTTGGGAAAGTGACTAAATGCAGGGAGGACTGCTCCGTGCAGTTGTTCAGTTTGTGTACCGCATAAAAGTGGGCCAGCCAGGGTGGGAAATTAGGTGACTAAAATAAAGCTGAGCTCCTGTGGGACTGTGTCTGCCCCAAAGAGTGCTTTTTTCTCACTGCATACAGGCCCTATACAAGATAGTATACCAAGGAGTTCATTTGAGGTACCAATCTAGTAGTTGAGGAACGAGAATTAGGATAATGCTAATGCAAATGAAACAGGAGATGTGCCAAGGGAAATCACAGATGAGTCTATCATAAAAGGTGGCAAACTAATTTGATAGAGGGTGTGAAAGAAACAGGAGGGTTTAAGACTAAAGTAGAGGTTCTCTTACCCAAATGCATTAGGATTGACAATTTGGTTGATTTTTTTTTTAAGTCAGTTAAATTTGGAAGTCATAAAAAATGATACATACCTAAACATGTCATTTTAAATGAAGCTCTATAAATACACATTTATTGTCAATCTTTTGTTATCGAGCTGGAGCCTTTTCTTTGAGTATATGTCCACCATTGCACTCAACGGTCTTTCTTTTATAAACCATCCTCAAGGCATCATCCTCCAAGTCCAATTTCTTTAAAGAATGGTAATGGTAAGGCTCTAAAGAGCCCTGGAAAGTGATGTGTGGTAGACCTCGTTACCCTTTACAAATGCCCCGTACCCCTCTCTACATCCCGCCTTGCTGAATTCAGGCACACAGCCAGTGAGAGCTTCACAGCAGGCGTCCCCTCTGCCACAGGGACCAGCAATGTTCCAGAAGGTACTGCCCCATCAGACTGTGCTCTGGAGTAAGGTTAAGGACAAATGGAGCAGAGTCCCCATCTGATCCACAATGGACACACAGTGTGAACATGGGTTACTGCTTTCAGCCAGTATGATTGTCAAGTTTTACATAATCACGACTTAATCCACCACTCATGAATAACTGATAATATCAGTGAGAATACTTTTATTTTATGGTCCCCCCAATCTTTACTTATCTCAGCCGCTCTGAAATTAGCTGCAGTCATTTATGGTAATTCATTCTTACCAGGTGATTTCCAAAGCATTCAAATGAATTTTCATAGAAACAACAATTCTTTTGGCACACACGTTTAAAATCATTATATTAAACTATAATAAGTACGCCTGGCACACACAGGTCTGGGAATTAACACAGTCAGGTCTGGAGAAGCATTCATCTCAACTGGTGGGAAAAGAAACTCAAGAGCACACTACAGGGTAGCCCTCTAGCTTGGAGTATTAGTGTATACCTGGCATTGGCTGATCCATTTTACAGAGGAAAAGAGAACACCAACTAATCCAGCAAGTCTGGGAGTCAATAAAAGCTCATACTGTTTTCTAAAGCCGTGAGTCTGGACAATTACAAGAATAAATAGTACCATCATATCACCAGGTTAAAAATCTGGTTGGCTTTTCAAAAGTATATCCAACTACCATATTTAATCTGACCCAAATACATGGTCATAAGTGCTTAAGTTATTTAGGAAAGCACAAAAATAACACTTCAAATCCACAACCAGACATAGAGTCAAGAGTACAAGTCACATGTCATTCTATAACTTGGCTCTTAAAGATAGAATAAACACAGAAATTACTATTAAAAACTAAATTTGAGTTTAATAATTTAAAATCACATACTTCTTTAAAATTGTCAACACAGACAAATGTTTCTCTGAAAAGGAAATACATTCTCTTGAAAAAAGCAAAGGCTCCCAGAAAAATCTGGGTGCTTCTATTATAGGTAGCTAAATGGTATATTCATTCATGATTGACATACTTTTAGAAATCTGACATTCACTCTCTTCAATAAAAATATGTTCTTTTATGTAAAAATGATATTGATGTATTTCAATAGACTACTAAAACACTGCGTGAAGACATATACACCAGAAACCCCAAAACAACCAATATTATGTAAACATACACACACCAGAAGCCCAAAACAGCCAAACAGTTTAACACATACATACAAGTCAATCCTGACCCTAGCACCAGGCATGTAAGGCTCCCCACTCAGCACCAAATAGAATAACCTTAACTTCTATATAGCTTTAATTCAAAAAACAAAAACAAAAACAAAATCAAAAAGCCTATCTGGAAAAAAAGTAATATTATACCCTCCAAAATAAATCTGCCCCCAGGCTCTACAGGGATAGCTACCCACTCAGTCTTATTTTAACCAAAGTAAGCTCTTGAAAAGAAAGGAAACCCTGGCTGTCCACATCCCACCCCCGGACACTCCTTATTTTCCTTAGTGATTCTCCATCCTCTACTTGTCACAGAAAGATGTTCCCAGAGTTCTATCCTCCGCCTTCCTCTCTTCTCACTCCACCCTAAGCAATCCTAACATTATCCACACCTTCCACCACACGTAGCTGCCCATGATCCCCTCATCTGAACCCCAGGTCCTGGCTTTTCCCTAGGCTCCAGACCTTGTATTTCAACAGTCCCTGAAGCTCCCTCACTGCTGGATGCTCCACATCCAAAATGAACCCCTCACCTGCAGCCCTGTCTATGCAAACCATTCCCAACATCACACAAACCAGAAACTAGAGAGTTAAACCAGATTCCAACTCAGCCTGCCCCACCAACCAAGTCACTCCATCCATTGCCTGATTACACCAAAGAGTTCACAGCAATCTTTGACCCAATCATCTCATTCTCAATATCTACCGTTAGAAAATCACTCAAAATATAGAAAAGGTTATAGGTACAAAAAGGCTCATCACAGTATTACTCACAACAGCAAAGTGGCAGAAGGAACCCAAATGCCCAAAAATAAAGGGATGTTGCAGAAAATGATGGTACTCAATGGAATAATACACAACTAGAAAATTTATTTCAAATACTATGCTGCAATATAGAAAATGTATGTACTCTATGATTACGATCACATTTTAAAACATTCACATAAAGAGCCTGGAAAAGAATATTCAGAAATGACCACAGTTGATACTTTTAGAGTGGTAGGCTCATAAATGTCTTTTTAAACTCTATTTTCCTGCATCCCTTCAGCTGCTGTTCCACCTCCCGCTACATCTGTTGCAATACCAACTCAAACTCCCATAAAATAAAGTTCCCCCTAAATCCTATTATGCTCGTAGCCCTCAGCATGAGATCCTCAAAATTGATTAATTCTTTCAAGAAATCCAACTGGACATATCAACAGCTGCACAACTGGGCTCCCAACATCTGCGGGGGTTATTAACTGTTCTAGTCAGAAAAGTTCATGCACAAGCTGCTGCCAAGACAGCAACTGTAAAGCTGGAAGCTAAATCACAAGAGTCGGTGAAGTCGACTATGTATCAAGTGTTCAGCCTGGCTCACTGCCTGCCAGGTAACGAAGGGGCATTTTCTCCATGCGAGTTGCAGAGGATAGTCAGGTATTACAGCCCAGAGTCCATGAGACACAAAACAGGTCACTTCGAAGGATGGAAATTAGTACAAGTTTCCTTTAACATTTTACCTATACCTCTGTGCTGTTTTTTAAACTGGCAACAAGTACCAAGTATTAAGACTGGGCTGGCGGTTCTAGCATTATGTCTTCCATGCCCATGCCATACCCTTGGCATGCCTAAGCTAAACCCAACAACTTGATTCTCCTCCACAGTATTAGTATGTATGAAATGAAGATACAAGGTCCTGCCAACATCATGTAGCTCTGTGACAAAAGCAAACAAGCAGCTATAACTGCTGCCCTGTTCAAAAAGGGTATATAGTCATGCACCACGTCCGTTTCTGTCAACAACAGACCACACATATAATGGTGGTCCCATAAGATCAAAATGCCGTTGAAAAATTCCTATCGCCTAATGACACCATGATGCAATTACTTTGTGGTTTTATAAATTTAGGGTAGCCTAAGTGTACAGTGTTTATAAAGTCTACACTGGTGTACAGTAATGTCCTAGACCCTCACATTCACCCATCACTCACTGACTCTCCCAGAGCAACTTCTAGTCTTGCAAGCTCTATTCATAAGTGCCCTAGAGAGGTACATTTTTTATCTTTTATATCACATCTTTACTATTCCTTCTCTTTGTTTAGATACACAAATACTACCGTGTTATAATTGCCTATAATATTCAGTACAGTAACACACTGTACAGGTTTGTAGACTAGGAGCAATTGGCTATACTTGTGTTGGCTGTACCTGTATACGTGTGTTGGCTATACCTGCATATGGCTATCTGTCCCATCTAAGTTCGTGTAAGTCCACTTTGTGGTGTTTGCACAATGACAAAATCGCCTGACGACACACTTCACAGAATGTATACCCATCATTAAGCGATACATATATTGTTTCTAATTTTAAAATTTCCTATGATGTCTTTTTTTGAAAAACCAATGCTAAAAGTCTAGCTACACACATTCTATAAAACTAGATTTTACTGTAATTGTCCCAGACTTCCTTAAAGCAGAAAAATAACTATCATAAATATTTATGATATATTCAAATTAGGCATTTGTCACTGGAGATAAAAACCTAAATTGTGGAATAAGGTACAGAAAGGCATCACCTTACTTCCGTTTATTTAAATGCCCTCAACTAGATTTTATACTCAACTATGCAGCATCATTAAATTAGCAATATTCCTCATGTAAACAGCTCTGCAGCTGATACCAGGTAACATTACTGTAACCCACTACCTTCTTTCAAATCTATGTCAGCATTATTTTTAAGATACTTATAAAACACCACTGCTAAGAACAAATTCCTGTAGATAAACACACTTTGCAGGAAAGTCCATTTCTCCACCCACAATTACATCAAAAGAGCAGCATGAAAGAAAAGCTGGAAAGTTCGCTGAACTTTTCAGTGATTAAAATCAATGGGGTTTTGAAGAAATTTGCCAGATTTGGCATGGTTTCTTTGTAAAAATGTATTTTGGTAATTTTCCAGAATTCTGCTGGAAAACTTCAAAAATTCTGACACATACCAAAATGGCAGCAACACAGATAACCCTAGGCAAAATAGGCAAAGAGGAAAAATTTAACTTCAACATCCCCTCAATCTTCCCTTCCTTGCAGCCACCCAATCTTCCAAGATTCCTAGTGCTTTTAGGAGGCCACAGCCCCCCAGAGTTCATTAATTTGTCAGCAAATAAATTAACTATCAATTAATTCTAGGTGTAAGTAAGTAAAGGGCAACTTCATTTAGATTTCTGAGAGTGAAAAGTTATATTTACCTATTTTGACAATAAAAATAAAACTGATGCTTTATTTTGAATGGAATAAATGGGTGCATCCAAGAACAGAAAACCAAACACCGCATGTTCTCACTCATAGGTGGGAACTGAACAATGAGATCACTTGGACTCGGGAAGGGGAACATCACACACCGGGGCCTATCATGGGGAGGAGGGAGGGGAGGGAGGGGGGAGGGGGGAGGGATTGCATTGGGAGTTATACCTGATATAAATGACGAGTTGATGGGTGCTGACGAGTTGATGGGTGCAGCACAGCAACATGGCACAAGTATACATATGTAACAAACCTGCACATTATGCACATGTACCCTAGAACTTAAAGTATAATAATAATAAGAAATAAAAATAAATAAAAATAAATGGGTGCATCATTTCTGCACGACGGCCAGTAAAGAAGATGGATTAAAAGGAGAGACTTTCAAGGGGACGGGGGAGGAAGAGGGGACCGGATGAAAGAGAGACAGATGGCAAGAGGCCCACTAAGGGAGCACAGAAGAAACAAAAAGGGAAAATAATGACAGACAAAAAAAAAAAAAAATTCACAGAAAAGGGGGATTCACAAGGAATAGCCCCATCTTCTAACTTTTGGGGATACTTCTGCTAAAGACTTTTCAATACCGTGACTTAGTTTCTGCAACTATAAGCACAAATGGGAAGGTCCTTCACCTGTGAATGCCACTAGAGCAGGCCCACCCCTGGCTTCTCACTCTCTCCTGTCCCTTTTTAGCAAACCACTTGAAGACTGCCAGCCTGACTTTTCTTTCTTCAAATAATTTTATTATATTATTAGTACAGAGGTAACATAACCAGATTACAGAAGATTTAGAAAATAGAGAGTTAAAAGTAAAAGTCACCCCAATCTACTATCCTAACACAATCACTGTTAACGTTTTGGTTTCTTTTTTTTGCCATGTTTCTCCCTATATTTTCCAAAGGAGTCCCCCGTACGAAATCCTAAATTATATGCACTGCTAGGATTCAAACAGGTTTAAATATCTGGTGTGGGAGAGGAGGAACCCCAGGAATGCATTGCAGGAAAGGCTGAACAGTAGTAACTAACATCTACACCAAGTGCTTGCTCTGTGCCTGACACTGTTCTAGGGACTGCATATGAGTTGATTCATTTAATCCTTACTATAACCCAAAGAAGGCAGTTCTGCAAAATTATCCACATTGTGCAGACGAGAAAAAGGAGGCAGACAGTTTAAGCTAAAAGGCCAAGGTCCGGGGGCTACCAGGCAGAAGAGTCAAGTTTCAAAAACCAGTACTGTCTCCAGAGACCAGCCCGTAACCACTGCACCACATAGCTTTTCACTATAGAGAGGACTCATCTCAATGTAAGCTCAGTCATGCTTGCCCCAGAGCAAAGCCTCAATGACCAAACAGAGCACGGATTCTAGGTAGAATAAGGTGTGTGTAACTCAGCTTGGATCCCATCCCATTGTCATGTCTGAGCCCTCAGTGTGTGTTTAAGAGACGGTGAAGGAGGGAGAGTGAAGGCTGAGATGCTGGACAAAACACAGAAGGCCCTGTTCACCACCCCTCCCAGAAAGGGCAGAGCAGTCTTCTTCCGACCTGACCCGACCTAAAAGGACCCAGCCTATTAGTGCAGAGCTCGGGAGGAAACTGCTGAGCAGGACACTTGTGTCCAGCAGACGCCAGGACCCAAAGGCTGCAGGAGTGGCAATACTCAAAATGCAGAGGGGGTTGGGGCATGGGCAGTGGCCCCTTTCAAGCCTCATCATGGAAGTAGCTCTCTGAATCTAGGCAGCTTCATTTGGCAGGATGAGGAAATACTGACCAAAAATAAGTATCTTCACTTTGTCGTAATAGTGTATAAAACACTGTTAAATACCACTATTATGATAATTTACTAAGAATTAATAACTTGATTTAAGTCATCAGTCACTAAAATTCCCATCCTTGTATCATTCAGAGTCGAGTCCCACCTTGGGGCTTCTGAGCCTCTTTTTATTGCCTAGAAAGTTTTCCATCCTCCTCAATCTCTAACACCAACTCATCCTTCAGGCAGCTGTGTGAATGTTTATTTCCTAAGCCAGGCTTGTACCACAATCTAATTTTCCCTCTCTCCGCCTTTCTCACAGCCCCCTGTCCTTTTCCTTCACAGTATCGAAGCCAATTCATGAATATATATTTACCTGTGTCCATTTCCACGATGTCTCTTTCCCTTCACCTTCATGAGAGCAGAAACCACATTGTTTTGTTCAACATTAAAGACTCAGTACAGGACAGGTGTGGTGGCTCATACCTGTAATCCTAACACTTCAGGAGGCTGAGGAGGGAGGATCACTTGAGGCCAGATCAAGATCAGCCTGGGTAACAAAGCAAGACCCTGTCTCCACAAAAAAATGTAAAAATTAGTGGGGCGTGGAGATGCTGCCTGTAGTCCTAGCTGCTTGGGAGGTGGAGACAGCAGGATCACTTGTGCCCAGGAGTTTGGTCCTGCAGTGAGCTGTGATCACACCACTATACTCCGGCCTGAGCAACAGAGAGACCCTGTCTCTAAAACAGAAACAAAAACGCAGTACATAGTACAGTGCCTGAAACATACTAGGCACCTAAACATTTGATGAGTTAATAAATGAACACATTAAACAACTAAAAGTCACCCTTCCTCACTTCTAAAAGTATCACATATGATTTTTAAATTAGGCCAGGTGTGGTGGCTCACACCTGTAATCCCAGAACTTGGAAGACCAAGGCAAGAGAACTGATTGAGGCCAGGAGCCTGGGACCAATGAGACATTATCTCTACAAAAAATTTTAAAATTAGTTGGGCATGGAGGCGCATACCAATAGTCCTAGATACTTGGGAGGCTGAGGTGGGAGGCTCACTTGAATCCAGGAGTTTGAGGACACACTGAGCTATGATCACACCACTGCATTCCAGCCTATGCAACAGAGCCAGACCCTGTCTCTAAAATAAATAAATAAATAAATAAATAAAGTGAATTATGACATTTTCAATAAAGGCTAAGTTATTTTGTGCTCTATTAGAAAAGCCACCCAACTGCAGGCTCCCATAGCAAACACAGGTTTAGACGTGAACTTGATCAATCAAGAACTATTTATAAACAAATACAAAACCAATCCCTTTCTTGTACACCAGCAACACTAACGAGAAATGTACTAAATAATTCATTCACAATGACCACAGAAACCTTCATGGTGCTTCATGCACCTTGGCAGGAATCTAACAAAAGGTATGAAAGAGTTTTACACATAAAACGATAAAATTTCATCGAAGGACATAAAAGACCTATTAAAGAGGCTTATGAGGTTTGTGGATGGGAAACCATGAAACCATAAAGATGTCAATTCTTCCTGAATTTCTATTCAAATGCAACACAATTTGAATAACACAAAATTAAAGACAAAAGCCCCACAAGTGACAAGCTTGCTGAACATATGTGCAAGCTACCCTGTGGGGGAAACAGAGGAGAACGTGATGTGCATGTGATGCGCCAACTGACGCAAATATGGAAGATGGAATTTTGTGGGAATTCCAACAATTTAACTGTATGAATGTGTAAGTTACTTTCAACATTTCATTGTGCTTCAGGTATTTTCTTCTTTTTTTTTTTTTTTTTTAGTTGTGAAACAGTAAGTGTTGTAAGTTCAGAAGAACAAGGGCATCCTGGTCTAGGAAAACTGACAGAGAAGATGGGCACAAAGCTGGGCACAGAAAGATGTGTCAATGTGATAGGGGAGAGGAGCTTCTGGGGGGAAGGAATGACCCAGAACAACAAGATAAAAGCACAAGACACACAGTTGAGAGTGAACCAAGTACGGCTCACATGGAATGCACTTTCCCACAGTAGGCCAGGCAGTGACAGAACCTAAAAAGGTACAGTGAAGTGACCATGGCAGTGTTATCTACAAAATGATCCCCCCAAAACATGGTACAATGGTGACATAAGTTGGGACATGTGAACATTATATCTTTCTCTTGGGAATTCATAGTACACAGTCACGAATGAAGGCCATGAGAAGTCTTTCTACAAAGAAACTTAACCAACTATTCTAACGTGTACCTGGCCAAGGATCCCCTTTTACAGGAACATCTATCAACTTTATGGGTGGATTTTTTTTTTTCCGACTTACTAATTTTTTACTGAACAACTCACTTTGGGTAACACTATACCCTAGTAACTCAGCCTTTTAAAGGTCTGAACCAGAATGAGGGCTTGAGGATTTGCAAAGGGCCAAGATAGCAGGGAACAATAAATCAGACATAGTGACTGACAGGAGGAATGTAAGGGTCACAGAAAATGGGGAAGTAGGTGATGTTCTAGAATCCAAAGTCAAGACGGTGATGAAAAGGCTATTAGCACAAACAGTGAAGTCCATAGGGGACCAAGTATTATGTAAGAGGTAATAAATTTGGATTTCCACAGGTTTGGAGAGACAGATATCTCCCTAGAAAGAAAACTAAGCAAGAGGTTAAGACTTGGAGTCAGTTTCTCAGATCTGTCCCCTGTGAACTTTCGGAGCTGAGCAAGTCTCAAGTACAATGAAGGAGTTACAGTGGTGACCTTTAAGACACTTTTCAATAGCAACTTTCTGCCATTCCAAAAATTGAAAATTTGAAATAAAAATACCAATATAATCAAGTTCTATCTTTAAAGTGTGAAATGTGTGAACGTAGGATAAAAATAAACAATTCAAGATGAATTTCAGTAAATAGATGAGAGGTTTTTAAGAGATCATGCAATTACAGCCACTCAAGAGACATCTATGAACCTTTATAAAGCTGACATCAGGCGTCTAACTCTATTTTCCTCCCTGAATGTCACAGAATACCTGCAGAATACTACAGCAAATAAGCCCTGAACCTGACCAATGTGGCAGTTCATATATTTTTATGAATAGCTCTCAACACTTTGAAAATTTCAGGCAAGTGAGAACTTTTTCATAAATAGCTCACTATATCAGGGGTAGCTCAAAACTGTGATCTACCTATTATGACTATTAGCAGATTATATGAGGACCACAAAAATAACAAGCCACGCAAATTGGCATAGGCCCAATGTCTATGAAAATTAAGCCTTTCCTTAAAGCATTTAGACTATGGGTCTAAAATGAATAAAACAGAGACCAATCACTCTGAAGTACTTTGAAGGGAAAAAAATGATCAGTTAGGAAGCTAGTATATTTGCAATCCGAACATCACAAATAGCACTCAGGATCTAACATAAAATTTAAAGCAAAGCAGCAACGATGGAGGAGAGAGAAGGTGTACACTGGAAAATGTAAGTGGCACCAGCAGGAATCTTGCAATTAAGGTTCTTTGTGTATTTTGGGGGAGCTTTGTTGTTGTAGTTGCAGTGTGAAAATGCTTTCATGTAACCAGTGAAAATTAAGTAGGCAAATGACGTGTATACGTACTATAATGTCAATAACTAATAATCTGTTCCACTGTCCTTTCAATTCAGTTTTCTAAAAAATCTTTAAAGACATTGCATTCTTTTTTTAAACAAATTTAAAAACCTGTAATGTACAATTCTGAACTACATTACTACATTTTCATTTTAACACAAGAAAATTAAGCCATCTGTGCAATCTTAAAGCATCTTGAGTCCAGGAAGAATTGGACTGAAAGTCCCCGGAAGGCAGAGATTTGGTTTTCTCTTAAGCCTCTCTTAAGTTATCAAGGAAAGACAGGCCCCTCGCGTTTTCAGAAACTTATCAGGTGCTTATCTGATAAGCAAAAGAAGAATGTCCAGTTTTACTTTTCTGCTATTTCTAAAACTGCCTATCTTGGGAGAATACAAATTCCACACCAACTCTCCTCCCGAAACCCAGCTCTGCAACGGCATCCACACCGCTTCATTCTCACACATCAAAGATCTGAGCTCCGAGACTGGATGCCCTGTGGCATGCTGCTCGCAGGCAGACTGGAGACCAGAGATCAGTCAAACTCCCTGAAACTCCCAGATGACAATCTATTCCTGAAGATAAAGGCATGGCCAGCGAGAGGGTAAGAAAAGGGACTGGCTATTCAGTCTCTCACTAGCAGGCTGAATCTTGTCTCCCTCAGTTGAGGAAGGAGAATGACACAGGACTGAGAAGCCAAAGCACTCAGAAAAGGACAAACTGAGAAGCAGTTCAATCAGTTCTCCTAGCTTTGGACCAGCCAAGGACACCTGCAGGAACCCTGACTCCAAGTGACAAAGGAAACAAGCCAGGAAGGAGAGGGACAATAGGTGGGCTCTCCCTGTAACTCCTTAAAACGAACTCCTTACAAGTGACCAAAGCATCAACGTACTCACCCAAAGAACCAAAGTATTTGCCCAAAGCTTCACAGTACTCATTCAAAGCTTCACAGTACTCATTCAAAGCTTCACAGTACTCATTCAAAGCTTCACAGTACTCATTCAAAGCTTCACAGTACACCCTACCTGGTGGCACTTCGTTGTTCTGGGAAGCAAGTGGTCTCTGAGGCTTGATCTCTGGGCTAGTGACTCAATTCCCTCATCTACAAATATCTCCTACTAAAGGATAGTGATGAGAAGGAAATCAACCTACAGAAAGTACCCAGCATAAGGCCTAGCACAAAGCAAGCACCCAATACTTAAAAAACAGTAGCATGAGTTATATCATATAACTCATTATGAATGATTCATTCTTTGGAGACTTGGCATGTCTGGTCCACAAGAGCCTTTTAAAATGCAAATATGACTGAAGTCTATTAACAGCCTTAGTTGACAGCCACGTTGAACACAGGATGAGGAAGGGATGCTGGCAGGTGTGCAGAGAAGAGGGTTGGCAGAGGTACCAAGGACCTGCCATGCACCAGGGAAGACACTGTTATTCAAACCTTCTCCCATTGAATGGTAGTTTATATATCATTTTTTTGGACCTCAGTCAGGGTTCTGAACCTGAACCCTTTCACATCATTGGAGGCTGGAGGAAATAAAACCTAAGTCGGAGAAGAAGCTGGCACCTGTGTTCAGTTTTGTTCCACTCTCTTGCTTCTGTTTGTTCCCAGCTTTTGTCTCAAAAGCAAGTGTTCCCCTGGCCTTGGTCACTACAGCTGTCATAGCCATTTTCATTTCACCAACATCCACTCTTGGAATGCATCCCCCTGCCCTGCTAAAACGTCCCTGAAGGCACAATGGATTTCCTTTCTTCCTTTTAAAATGTGTCTAATGCATTGCCTTGCATGACCTGTGTGCTTAATAAAATATGAACTGATGAAGAAGAGGCTGAGAACTGCAAAGACCTACCAAAGGCTGGAAGAGTGTAATGCTGGGAAACATCCTTTTTCCTCCTCTATGCTGCTTATGGGAAGTTGGAAGGTGGTCACCTGCTAGAGTTTAGCAAACCATGTGTCTGCCTCTCCTCCAGAGGCAAACGTCTAAAACAGCCAGTGGAGGAGAATTTCATTGCCCGAGGAGACTAAAGTTACTGTCACCTATACCACAAAACCTGAGAAGACCCCAAATGGTGTCCTAGCTTGAAATAAACAAGGCAGAACTTCCAGTCTTCAAATTCTTATCTTAGAAACAAAACAAAACACCCAATATTGACTTTTCCATTTGCCCAGGAGCATTCTGAGGAATCCACAAACAATCCATGATGCCAAGTGTTAAACTCCATTCTGCTCCTGTACTTGGTGTCAAGGTCTGGTACCTCCTGCCCAGTGCCACTGTCAGTGCCACCCTAAGGACAGACACCACTGCTATTCCCTTTTCATGCAGATGCCTAAACTAGTTTACTTCCCCTGTGGGGAAGGGATGAGCACAAAAATCATGCAGAATATGTGTTCCCACAGAGCTCAGAAAGTTGATGATCTCAGAGGATATTGTACAGAAAGACCCTTGACACTTCCCTAAGGAAGAATGTCTTCTGTAAAAGGCTACTGCCAACACAAAAAGCATGTGCTGAGAAAAATCTACGGCCTGCTGCTGCGAGTGTTTCCAATTCTGATGTCCCACTTCCTCTTTATAAGCACATTCCTTCCCTCCTTATTTCTCTTCTTAAAAAGACACTCTGGCATTGGGTCTCAGTTAAGAAGCAAAGTGCAATGTTCTATTAAAGGCTGTAAGATAAAAAGGGCTTAAAATGGATTTCAATAAACATAAAAGCCTAGAATGCAATATAAGATCTACTGTGTTCTATCACTTTTAATGTTTGGAAAAAAGAACTTATTTTTAAATGTTGGCAGCCTAACTTTTTAAAAATAAAGTTTCATTCACTTACAGCTTATTCACACAGGCCATAACATACAGCTCTTTAGCAATACAGTTCTAAGAGTTATAATGTCCTAACCTGGCCTTCCAAACCTATCTCACAGTGGTTTTTGGAAGAATCAATAATAGATGTGAAAGTAATTTGAAATCTGCCAAGGGCTAATCAACTAGATAATCAAACTGTTGTTATTCCTATTATTAACACATATCATAGCATACAGTATATACCTAAAGAGTATGGACTCTGGAATTCCAAATCACACTTCCACCACTTACTAGTTAGCTACACAAGCACAGATGGTCCTCAATTTAAAATGGTTCAACTTAGGATTTTTTGACTCTACAATGGTGCAAAAATGATAGGCATTCAGTGGAAATCGTACTTAGAATTTTGAATTGTGATGTTTTCTGGGGCTAGCCATATGCAGTATGATACCCTATCGCCATGCTGGGCAGTGGCAGTGAGCCGCAGCTCCCAGTCAGCCACACAATCACAAGGATGAACAACCAATACTTTACAGTGGACCGTGTTACCAGATGACTTTGCCCAACTGTAGGCTAATGTAACTGTTCCAGACACATTAAAGGTTCGGTACATTAGGTGTATTAAATGAATTTTCAACTTACAATATTTTCAACTTATGATGGGTTTATCAGGACATAACCCCATTGTAAATCTAGGAGCTTCTGTACGGTGTAAGGGGCAAGTTACGTAACTCCTCCAGGCCTCAGTTTCCACTGGAAAATGGAGATAACACCCACTTTATCAAGTTGTTGTGATGATGAATATAGTAAATGTATGTAAAATTCTTGGCACGTAATGAACACATATTAAATGATAGCTCTAATTATTGTTAGGCTAATTAAAATTCAAACGTTCGGCCAGGTGCAGTGGCTCACGCCCGTAATCCCAGCACTTTGGGAGGCCGAGGAGGGCAGATCACGAGGTCAGGAGATCAAGACCATCCTGGCTAACACAGTGAAACCCGGTCTCTACTAAAAATACAAAAAATTAGCCGGGCGTGGTGGCGGGCGCCTGTAGTCCCAGCTACTTGGAAGGCTGAGGCAGGAGAATGGCATGAACCCGGGAGGCGGAGCTTGCAGTGGGCTGAGATTGCGCCACTGCACTCCAGCCTGGGCGACAGAGCGCGACTCCGTCTCAAAACAAAACAAAACAAAAAATCCAAATGTTCAGCTATTGAAAACAGTAGAAGGGAGACAGATGAGACGACAATCTTACCCAAAGGAGTACAAATGCTAAAAACATGGATGCTACATGCTGGAGATCCCTTCTTAGCCAAACACCACCCACCCACCTCACTCCCTCTTCTTCCCCATGATGTCAGACGTTCCTCCTTGCTTTGCATAACTGCAGCGATCAGGGAAAGTTAGTCTTTAACTCCAGGCTTGACAAAGTGATGATTCATCCTGGGAAGGGGGTACAGCCTGTTGCCAGCCTTATCACACAATCAGGCATCCACCAGAATGGCCAGAGGCCAGAGACCAGAGACCAGCCACTTAGGATTCTGCTGTCTGTCCGCATCTCCAGTAGTGGCAGTGTTCAGATGCTTTACATTTTGTTAATGTATAGAACAATGAGTACTTGAGAGGAATTCAATTGTGTTGTATTTTATAAAACAATTCACAGCATAAGTGAAAAGTCCAAAATGGTAAGACAACAACAAAACAAGTCTCCCTCTGTTAGCTGCCCCAGCACAACGTTTTGCCAGGCAGTGTGTTAGTTCTAATGACAAACAGCTTGACGGTTGGACACCATCCCACTTCAACTTCACATCATAACGGCTCCTGAGGACAAGTCCCAGTGCTTTTCAGCCTGGCCTGAAAATCTGACCACATCCCCCACGAAAAAGACAAACCCTCAGCAGTAGCTTACACAGCTCTTTTCCATTACCATTTAGTGGGCAGGAGACATTTTTTTCCGCCACAGCAAGCTCCTAATTCGCCTTCTCAGGTTAAGAGGCTTTCAAACTTGGTTCATCTCAAAATAAATGGCCAAAGGGGTGATTTAATGGCGGACCCTCAGCTTGTCAAAGAGGCAGCTCTGGGCCACTTCCCAATCCTGTCTGCAGCCAGACTACTACAACAGAATGTCTCCTAAATTATCACCACAGTAATTCTAAACTTCAGTCCGACTTTGGGAATCCTTCCACCAGTGTCCCATAGGTACAAACCATGAATGCCTGGAAATGTCAGCCTCCTCCCGAAACAGTTTTGCTTGGAATACCCCATTCAAAAAACACACATCATTCAATCCCCCATAGCTTCCTCCCCACGTCAGCCAATCCTTTGGGGATTCTCGATTCCAATCTAGGAAAGGGTCGCTTAACAAATGTCTGACATATTACGTTTAATTCTACCACCTCTAAATGATCCTCACACAGAGAGTGAAAGCACAGAACACTTGAATGCCAGGGCTCCTCAGTTCAAACCCCAAACGCTGGTGTGTGTGGTGTGTTTTCTGGGACAAACTGTAAAAGTGTTTTTCAATTGTGTTACATAGTCTGATTCATTTATAACAATGTCTAATTTTCTGGTGGTTTCTGCCCTCAAACAGTCCTGCAAAACTGTTGTACTATATTATACTATTAAAAAATTTATGTCAAAATTGATTCTATAAAATTTGTCTCCTACCCATTCCAGCCAATATCCACTAGCTACACACACAGACCCAGAGGCACACACATACACACCATAACAGTTCATAGCAAAATTTTTTCAATTCTCAAAAAAAAAAAAAAAAGGGGGGGAGGAGGGCTTCTTTCACTGTAATTAACAAGAGTTGCTTTGAGCAATCTAACATTGGGAGCGCCTAGAAACTCAAGAAGCACACAACTCGTTGCAGCAACAAACGTTGGGCCGAAGCCTGAACAAAGCGCTACAAATAAGCTCCAGAAACTCACAGGGCCCTTGAACAAAATGTTGTGTGTTTGCAATTACCTCTCCAGCGCGCTCTCATCACCCTCTCCCAACCCTCTCCCCAAGTCTCTTCCCGGTCCCAGCACCCTTCGTGGCTCCCGTCTCTAATCTGCTTTCCATTCCAGCCCCGCCCCCTTCTCCTTCCCTCTCTGGGACCGTGAATCAATCCCATCCCGGGCAGGAAACGAGACCCAGGGCAACCCCCTCCGCTGCGGCGGAACAAAGGAGGCGAGCGCAGCTGCACGCGCAGGGAGGCCCACAGCGTCCCGGGCCCCTCCTCCCCCGCCGCCGCCGGGGCACACCGCACCTGAACCCCACTCCCCAGGACGCCCCATTGTTCTCCCTCCGCTTTCCTGCCCGGAGGAAGCCACGCCGTGTCTTTCCAGGGAGCCAGGAAACAGCTGTGGGCCACAGGGATGGAGGGGCTGTGGGTGAACACGAGGACAGCCGAGATTCGACTCTCCCCACAGGTACGAGAGGCATGTGGCAAAGAGCGAGCAACTTAGTTTACAAGCCCTCCTTCCCTCCCGCCACCCCCGAAGCCACTGCGGAGTCACGACCACCCTCCGCGACCTACAGCGTGCGCGGTTCCCGCCGCAGCGCCGCCTCCCCCGAGACAGCTGCAGAACCCGCTGACCCCCGCCCGCAGGGGGCGACCGGGCCAGGGACCGCGGGCACAAAGGCGCGGGGCGTGCGCCTCGGGGGCCGCGGCCGGACGCAGAGAGAAGGGCAGGGGAGAGAGAAAGCGCTCGCGCTACCTTGCTTGGCGCTACCTCGCCGGGCGCCACTCCGCCTCCACGTCGTCCTCGCTCTCCGGTGGCGCTCCGGGACGCGGGCCCTGCCTTGGGCTGCGGGGCTCCCGACGCGGCTGTTTGGCCAAGGCTGTCCCGCGGCTGCTGGCCGACTGCGCGCCCCGCGCTCAGGCACTGCCTCCACGCGCCGCGGTTGAGACTCCCGTGCGCACCCGGCTGCGGAGTGCTCAGCGGCGGCGGGAGGAGCCCGGCCACTCCCCTCTAGCCCGCTGGCGGAGGGGCCGGCCGAGGGGCGGGGGCGACGACCTCGCTGCCTGGGATTCGCCCCTCGGCGCGCGGGCAGGAACAGGAGCCACCGCCTCCGAGCCGACTCACCTCCGGCCGCCCGGTGCCGGCTTCACAGCGCCCCCCGGTGAGCGTCGTGGCGGCCTCCGCGCCTTGCGGGTTTGCGGCCCGACCCTCTGCACCGGGGGTGAGCCTGGATGGGACGAGGCTTGAGGGAAGGAAGGGCGACCGTCGCGGCCCCCACGGAAGGCAGTCTTTCTACCTTTTTTCTTCCAGACTTATTGACATAAAATGAGAAATACAACGTTTGACAACTCGAAGCCAGCCTGGGGGCACATTCCGGCAAAGAGTGGAAGTAAGTCTCAATTTTTCCTCCTCCCCAAGATGAAAATGTTTGGATGCCAAGAATATCAGAAAATATTAATTTCACAGAAAAAGAAAAAAGAATACTGAGTGGTGTGGTGTTTCTTCATTTACAAGGCTTTTAATATCTTTTAAATTACTTGATCTCACATTGTGGGTAATAGCTACTGGCCAATTCTTTATGTTATAGATAAATGAGAGATAGTTTAAAAGAAATTTGAAATATCCATACATATTTGAATAGAGTGTATTAACTGGCCCTGAGTAATGATCAGTGATGGGGTATATTATACAGGCATGTAGGGGCCACAGAATCGGGACACCCCACACACACACACCTTCTCACTCAAGCCCTATTGCCTCATTGGAGAATTTAGAACAATCCTCTTGACCCAGGTACTGGTTTCTTCATCTCCGCACAGGGAAGGGTGCGCATTCAAACTTACTCACTGGGTGAGGTGAGGATTACTTGAGTGAGGTGTTAAAAGCACCGTAGACACAGTAATTATTACTCATGGTTCTAACTACTTTATCCTGTAATGAAATAAATTGCCATAAATGGGACAGTTTTAAATGGACTGACCTGTATCTGGAAACTGTCACTAAAGTGAGGTGAACTAAAGAATTCAGACCATATATAGTAACTGTTCCCACTGGCATGAGAACCACAGGCGCTGGGATTTGTTAAATGCCACTAGTAGAGTTTGGAAAGGTAGGACCTTCACAGACTGTATCTGCTGGGAACTGCCCCGTCATTAGATGTCACCATCAGCATCACTTCAGATGTACAGGTGGTGCGATAATGTCCTAAACTAACACATACTGGGTTCCAGGGACTGTTCTTCGTTTAATCCTCGCAAAAACTTTGTGAGGCAAGTTTCTCTCATTATCCTTGTTTTACAGACCAGCAAAGCCAAAGACAGAGAGGTCTTCAGGGAATACATGGCTATGTGGTTTGAAGACTCCCATTAGAGAGTGGATATTAATTGCCCTCCTTTTGAATATGGTCTGGACTTAGTGATTTGATTGTAACAAATAGAATACAGCAGATGTGATGCTATGTGACTTCCAAACCTAGGTCATAAAAGGAGACAAAGTTTTCACCTGGCTCTCCCTTGGGACACTCACCTTTGGAACCCAGCTGCCATATTGTGAGGAAGCTGAAGCCACAGGGAAGCCCATGTGTAGGTGTTTGGGCTGATGGTGCCAGCCGAGGACCCAGTCTACTGCCAGTACAACTTATACCAGGCATGTGAGTTGGCGAGCTTTTGAAAGAACTCTGACCACGCTGCCTGAGAGACCTAGAGAGAAAACCTAGCTGAGCCAAGTCAGGCCCCGGGAACGTAAGTGATAATAATAAAAGATTGTCATCCGGGTGGTGGTTGCATAGCGATAGACACCTAGAACAGTGACAGAGCTGGAATTTGAACCTAGAAAATCTGACTCTATAGTCTTCACCACAAACTATCAAGCACACTACCTCAGACCTTGATAACCTAGCATGATGAAAACCCTGGAGATCCCAGCCTTCACAACAGACAACATATGAACCTGCTACCTGGTGATGTGTGTTAGACTCACTTCTCCATTTTGCTTGTCTGAGTTTAGGTTCTGAAGTGACTGCTTATAGCAGTTTGACAGTTCATGGAACTTCTGACCTCTACTGTCCAGTTCAGCTTTTCAAAAATAGCGGAAATGCAGATGGCAGGTTCATGAATATAAAATGTAAACAAATTGAAGAGTGGGGAAATTCTATAAACTTTTGATCTTGGGATGTGGCCAGATTTTAGAAAAAGTAGGTTTGAGACAACTATGTGCTGAGTAGGTCTATTGAAAGAGCTAGCTGCCAGAACGAAAGTTTTGAAACTCCTGACTCAAGAAAGGGATAGGACAGAATTATGTCAGAACAGTTCTGCCTCTAGAGGGACCTAGCATAGTGGGGACAATTAAGACTTTCTCTCTGTTTTTAGCAAGTTCTAAAAAGAAAATAATAGAAACTGGAGAACACATCCTAATAAACACTAAGAAAATGAACCAAGTTATTAGCTAAAAATATTTCTAGAGAAAAACCATGCCTCTCTTTTAAAAATACTGTAGTTTTCATAAATCTCAAAACCCAAGCTTATGAAGACATACCATGAGGTTTTAAAACACTTTTACCTTCCTGGCCATTTTTTTCAAAAACCAATCAGCAACTTTTGAAATCATAAAAAGCAGATTAAAGTTATTCTCACAATTGTCAAGAATAGGTAACAGGCTGGGCTCAGTGGCTCACACCTGTAATCCCAGCATTTTGGGAGGCCGTGGCAGGTGGATCACAAGGTCAGGAGTTCGAGACCAGCCTGGCCAATATGGTGAAACCCCATCTCTACTAAACATACACAAATTAGCCAGGCATGGTGGCATGCTCCTGTAGTCCCAGCTACTCGGGAGGCTGAGGCAGAAGAATCACTTGAACCCGGGAGGCAGAGGTTGCAGTGAGCCAAGGTCGCGCCACTGTACTCCAGCCTGGGTGACAAAGCGAGACTCCACCTCAAAAAAAAAAAAACAAGGAATAGATAAAAAATCCATCAATTACAAAGGCATTTTTTACTTTCTCCTCAATCTATTTGGAGGAAACAGAAAGAAAGAAAAAGTAGAAAACTTATTGAGATTTAGGGTGAAAAACATAAATTATCAAATTATATGAATGCAGTAAAAGAATACAAGAAGTGTGCTTTGCCTCAATGGAAACATGCAACAATTTAAATTCATTCAATTGAAATCTTGCCATTCTTGTGGAAAATGTAGAATTAAAAGCATATCTCAGTGTGTCCCAGGAAGAGAATTACCACTAGGCATGTAAGACTTATTTTTTCTTAGTTGCTTTTACTTGAGCCCTTTCAAGAAAATTAAAAGGAGTTCAACATTGAGAAGAAGACTGACGAAAGAACCGTATGACCTGCCTCTGCCTCATTTTGATGTAGCAAACATAAAAGTGGACTGGAAGCCATACTTTTAGATTTTCTCACTGGCTCTGTCTTTGTTCTACTAAGCTTACAGTTTTGGCCAGAGATTCATACTGTTTGTCCTTAGTTATTTTACATCATGTGTTAAAGACTCTCTGTCTTTAAAATTCTCGGTCTTTGTTTTTGCCGTATTTTCTCTCTCACATACCCACCCATACAGTTTTCACCTGCTTTACATATATTTTTTTAAAAAAATAAAATAAAATAAAGACAGGATCTCGTTCTGTCACCCAGGCTGGAGTGCAGTGGCACAATCATAGCTCACTGTAACCCTGAACTCAAACAATCCTCTCCACAATCCTCCTGCCTCAGCCTCCCCAGCAGCCAGGACTACAGGTGCATGTTACCATACCCGACTAATTTATTTGTATTTTTTGTAGAGATGGGAGTCCCACTATTGTTGCCCAGGCTGGCCTTGAGCCCCTGGCCTCAAGTGATCCTCCTGCCTCGCCCTCCCAAAGCACTAGGATCACAGGTGTGGGTCACTATTCCCAGCCATTACTTATCCTTTCAAACTAAATTCAGTTTTCGCCTATTCCTAACCATCATCTTGAATTAGATTCTGCTTTCTTTACTATGGTAGCATCTGAATGCCACATCCTCTCAGTACCTATTAATTTGCCCCAGGTCATGAAATCTTTTTATGTATCCTCTTCTGGTGTTTGACTTCTCCAGCTAGATAGTAGGCCTCTAGATAAAACTAGTCAATCAGTTTGAAAACACCAGGACTGAGGTAAGATCAGTCTTAGAGAGCTGACTGTCCTAGGAAATATTCTAAATGCTCTACATATGTGTTAACTCTTTGAAGCCGCACAGCAGCCCAACGAGGTAGGTTATATCATAATCCCATTTTAGAGATGATGAAGCTGAGGCAGGCAACTTACACTGAGTGTGGCTTCCTCTTCTGCCTCCTTTCCACCTCTTCCAGCTCTTCCTCTTCTGCCACCCCTGAGACAACAAGACCCACTCCTCCTTTTCCTCCTCCTCAGCCTACTCAACGTGAAGAGGATGAGGTGAAGACTTTCCACTTAATGAATAGCAAATCTATTTTCTCTTTCTTATGATTTTCTTAATAACATTTCCTTTTTCTCTAACTTACTTTTTTTGGTAAGAATACAATATATGATACAATATAAAATATGTGTTAATAGACCACTTACGTTATCAATAAGGCTAATATGTCAACAGTAGGCTATTAGTAGTTAAGTTTAAGTTATACGTGAATTTTTGACTGCATGGAGGGTCAGCATCCCTAATTCCCAAGTTGTTCAAGGGTCAAGTGTACTGTATTATTTCTTTAGTATACGTCTCTTAGTTTAGGATAGTCCTCTAAATGCAGTAAGCACTGAGTTAGCTATTTCTTAAATAGCTTCATACAAAAGAAAATCTTTTAAAATATATTTAAAGAGTGCTTTAAAAATAAGAGCTTCATGTTTAAAGTATTATTTGAAATTAAGATTAACTATTACCAAAAAAAAAAGTTTCTATAGCATTGTCAGCCTCCAAGACTCAGCGGTAAAATCACAACTCTTATTCTAAGTATTTAACAAACTATAGATAAATGACATCAAGAATATTTGAAGGTAAAAAGACCGATGGAACTTATCCCAGGCAGGGAGAAAATTTACTAAAGCTATTTGAGGATAAAGGGAGGAATTTGAAAAGCTCACAAATAGGCTCCCTTGTAGGTACTGTACTAGACTATTTGAAAATCAAGAACAATTCTTTATTTTTTTTAAAAAAAAATGTAATTTGAGCACTAAAATCAGGCAGTGAAAAAGTATAATTTTTTTCTCCACAAAATGCATTTCTCCACAGCTCAGAGTACTCTGAGCCTCAAATAAATTATAGACCCATTGCCAGGAAATTTAAATTGCCTAAATTTTTTCCCCTGACATTTTATAATTTAGCATTCTGTCATTTCAACTAGTAAAATAATTGTCTCTCTTATTTCTTCTCATGCTACAGCCAGTTAGGACTATGATGGCAAAACCTAGCTGTGAAACAATAAATCAATCTGAAAAATGGCTATACTTTTTCCCAATCTTTTTAAAAAATCATTTTCATTTTTCTAATGATAACTCGGGAGCTGTCATCTCGTTGCTGGGGAAACCCTAGGAGTACTGCAAGGAAAAGCAAATATTATGGCAAAGGAAAAAAAATACTGGCCGCCTATACCAAATGAAAAGTAATTTAGCAAATATATGATGTAATAGTCTGTTTCTGCTTCAGTCCCTAAAACTAAATCCGTATATTTGATCTGGCACATACATTCATCACAGGTGTTAGCATATGAAAATGCTGATAGAGAAAGGTAATTGTGTATAACTCAAAAATATCCTATTGTATTAACAACCAAAATGGCATAACTCTAGGTTTAGGGGCCATTGACGGAATAAACCAAAATTTAAATTAGAAATATAAGCAAAAGGTTAATTGCCCATTATTTCAGCTGCATTGACATCTGTACAATATGAGAAGCTCCATGAGGGTGGTGTTTGGTTCACTATTGTGTCCTCAGAGCCTCGGAACATAGAAAGTGCTCAATAGTGTTAGACTGATGAACTAATTTCATGAGTTATTATGTTAGGTAAATCCAGTTAGCCTATAATCTCAGCCAAGAATTTCAGATTCTCGTTAAAGACTTTCCAGAGCACAAGGTAGGACAAAAGCAGTTCTTGCTGATGGATTCGTAGGAATGCTCTTCTTAAGCTTTGAATAAAACTGGAAAAACTTTATAGAGAGTAGCACCAAAAGCACAGCCCATCTCATGCAGAGGAAGAATCAGACCATGGAGGTCAGGGTGTTGACAAGCAACCCACCTCCCCAGGACAAGCATGGCCTTTACTAAATAAAGATACCTGCATAATCCTTCCCATTAGACACATGCTACACTATGGGTATTTTTCCTGAAACCCATTCGTGCCAATATGAGTAAGAGCAGGGAGCAGAAGCTTGTCTTACACTCTTAGGGGCCCTCTTGCCAGGCCCCAACCTCATCTGCCCCCAAAACCCCTCTCAGTGACTGGGAATGCTACAAAGTTCCCATAGATCTTGAGTCTGGACCTGAGATAATCTTGACGCAGCTCATGGGCCCCAAACATTTTCCCCTCAGGGGCGTTGGGTCTATAAATTGCTTCAAAAAGTCCTTCGTTCCTAGTCTCCTCAGAACTCTTGTCTACTCTCTGAGGGGTTCCTTCAGAGACCTGCATGTTTCTTCAAGTCCACAGTTGTATTAAATTGAAAATCATGTTTTATAATTTTATAGTTTGCTTTATAAATCTTTATCAGTCAAAAGCAGCTATCACCCTGAAGGTTTACCCTGGGCAGGGGAAGAAGAAGCTCTTTATTTTTGGTACATAAGCTCCTTGCTACTTTTAGTCCCACTGGGTAACTTTGATGGGTGTTGTAATCGTTCTAGATTATCAGACATATAACAGTCTCAACCCTGAGGACTCCTTCCATTCTAGTGACTTGTGATCAGGCACCACTACCCCAGGGCCACAGAATGAAGTAGATGAAATTTGTCCTACATCAAGAAGTATTTACTGAGTATCTATTTAATCCTGTGCTAGCCCTGTCACTACAACAGGATGGTAAACATGATGGTGAGGGTCTTTGACCTCCTAGAAGATAGGGTCTAGCTTCAGGTCTTTGTCTCCTCGGATATACTGCCTCTTCCTTTTTAACGTCCCTCCAGTCCCAAGGCAGCAAGGGCCCTGATGCTGTTTCCAGGCTCCCCCAGCCCTCACCAGCCCCCTTGACCCCTTCTGTGTTGTTCCAAGTGTTTTTAAATCAGTAATGTGCAACCTGGGGCTCAAGGGCTACAGCACAATCCAGGATTTCAATTCTGAGTAAAAGATTAGAAAACGGCTTTTATGTTCCTCTTTTCCAGACATTTAAATATCGAATTTCAAATATTCAAAAATTTAGTGGCTAAAAGTCACTCATCAACATTTTTCTTTTTTTTTTTTTAATCTATTCTTTTTTTTTTTTTAATTTATTTATTATTATTATACTTTAAGTTGTAGGGTACGTGTGCATAACGTGCAGGTTTGTTACATATGTATACTTGTGCCATGTTGCTGTGCTGCACCCATCAACTCGTCATTTACATCAGGTATAACTCCCAATGTAATCCCTCCCCCCTCCCCCCTCCCTCCTCCCCATGATAGGCCCCGGTGTGTGATGTTCCCCTTCCTGAGTCCGAGTGATCTCATTGTTCAGTTCCCACCTATGAGTGAGAACATGCGGTGTTTGGTTTTCTGTTCTTGTGATAGTTTGCTAAGAATGATGGATTCCAGCTGCATCCAAGTCCCTACAAAGGACTCAAACTCATCCTTTTTGATGGCTGCATAGTATTCCATGGTGTATATGTGCCACATTTTCTTAATCCAATCTGTCACTGATGGACATTTGGGTTGATTCCAAGTCTTTGCTATTGTGAATAGTGCTGCAATAAACATACGTGTGCATGTGTCTTTATAGCAGCATAATTTATAATCCTTTGGGTATATACCCAGTAATGGGATGGCTGGGTCATATGGTACATCTAGTTCTAGATCCTTGAGGAATCGCCATACTGTTTTCCATAATGGTTGAACTAGTTTACAATCCCACCAACAGTGTAAAAGTGTTCCTATTTCTCCACATCCTCTCCAGCACCTGTTGTTTCCTGACTTTTTAATGATTGCCATTCTAACTGGTGTAAGATGGTATCTCATTGTGGTTTTGCTTTGCATTTCTCTGATGGCCAGTGACGATGAGCATTTTTTCATGTGTCTGTTGGCTGTATGAATGTCTTCTTTTGAGAAATGTCTGTTCATATCCTTTGCCCACTTTTTGATGGGGTTGTTTGTTTTTTTCTTGTAAATTTGTTTGAGTTCTTTGTAGGTTCTGGATATTAGCCCTTTGTCAGATGAGTAGATTGCAGAAGTTTTCTCCCATTCTGTAGGTTGCCTGTTCACTCTGATGGTAGTGTCTTTTGCTGTGCAGAAGCTCTTTAGTTTAATGAGATCCCATTTGTCAATTTTGGCTTTTGCTGCCGTTGCTTTTGGTGTTTTAGACATGAAGTCTTTGCCCATGCCTATGTCCTGAATGGTACTACCTAGGTTTTCCTCTAGGATTTTTATGGTATTAGGTCTAACATTTAAGTCTCTAATCCATCTTGAATTAATTTTCGTATAAGGAGTAAGGAAAGGATCCAGTTTCAGCTTTCTACTTACGGCTAGCCAATTTTCCCAGCACCATTTATTAAATAGGGAATCCTTTCCCCATTTCTTGTTTCTCTCAGGTTTGTCAAAGATCAAATGGCTGTAGATGTGTGGTATTATTTCTGAGGACTCTGTTCTGTTCCATTGGTCTATATCTCTGTTTTGGTACCAGTACCATGCTGTTTTGGTTACTGTAGCCTTGTAGTATAGTTTGAAGTCAGGTAGCGTGATGCCTCCAGCTTTGTTCTTTTGACTTAGGATTGTCTTGGAGATGCGGGCTCTTTTTTGGTTCCATATGAACTTTAAAGCAGTTTTTTCCAATTCTGTGAAGAAACTCATTGGTAGCTTGATGGGGATGGCATTGAATCTATAAATAACCTTGGGCAGTATGGCCATTTTCACGATATTGATTCTTCCTATCCATGAGCATGGTATGTTCTTCCATTTGTTTGTGTCCTCTTTTATTTCACTGAGCAGTGGTTTGTAGTTCTCCTTGAAGAGGTCCTTTACATCCCTTGTAAGTTGGATTCCTAGGTATTTGATTCTCTTTGAAGCAATTGTGAATGGAAGTTCATTCCTGATTTGGCTCTCTGTTTGTCTGTTACTGGTGTATAAGAATGCTTGTGATTTTTGCACATTAATTTTGTATCCTGAGACTTTGCTGAAGTTGCTTATCAGCTTAAGGAGATTTTGGGCTGAGACAATGGGGTTTTCTAAATATACAATCATGTCATCTGCAAACAGGGACAATTTGACTTCTTCTTTTCCTAACTGAATACCCTTGATTTCTTTCTCTTGCCTGATTGCCCTAGCCAGAACTTCCAACACTATGTTGAATAGGAGTGGTGAGAGAGGGCATCCCTGTCTTGTGCCAGTTTTCAAAGGGAATTTTTCCAGTTTTTGCCCATTCAGTATGATATTGGCTGTGGGTTTGTCATAAATAGCTGTTATTATTTTGAGGTACGTTCCATCAATACCGAATTTATTGAGCGTTTTTAGCATGAAGGGCTGTTGAATTTTGTCAAAAGCCTTTTCTGCATCAATTGAGATAATCATGTGGTTCTTGTCTTTGGTTCTGTTTATATGCTGGATTATGTTTATTGATTTGCGAATGTTGAACCAGCCTTGCATCCCAGGGATGAAGCCCACTTGATCATGGTGGATAAGCTTTTTGATGTGTTGCTGAATCCGGTTTGCCAGTATTTTATTGAGGATTTTTGCATCGGTGTTCATCAGGGATATTGGTCTAAAATTCTCTTTTTTTGTTGTGTCTCTGCCAGGCTTTGGTATCAGGATGATGTTGGCCTCATAAAATGAGTTAGGCAGGATTCCCTCTTTTTCTACTGATTGGAATAGTTTCAGAAGGAATGGTACCAACTCCTCCTTGTACCTCTGGTGGAATTCAGCTGTGAATCCATCTGGTCCTGGACTTTTTTTGGTTGGTAGGCTATTAATTGTTGCCTCAATTTCAGAGCCTGCTATTGGTCTATTCAGGGATTCAACTTCTTCCTGGTTTAGTCTTGGAAGAGTGTAAGTGTCCAGGAAATTATCCATTTCTTCTAGATTTTCCAGTTTATTTGCGTAGAGTGTTTATAGTATTCTCTGATGGTAGTTTGTATTTCTGTGGGGTCGGTGGTGATATCCCCTTTATCATTTTTAATTGCGTCGATTTGATTCTTCTCTCTTTTCTTCTTTATTAGTCTGGCTAGTGGTCTGTCAATTTTGTTGATCTTTTCAAAAAACCAACTCCTGGATTCATTGATTTTTTGGAGAGTTTTTTGTGTCTCTATCTCCTTCAGTTCTGCTCTGATCTTAGTTATTTCTTGCCTTCTGCTAGCTTTCGAATGTGTTTGCTCTTGCTTCTCTAGTTCTTTTAATTGCGATGTTAGAGTGTCAATTTTAGATCTTTCCTGCTTTCTCTTGTGGGCATTTAGTGCTATAAATTTCCCTCTACACACTGCTTTAAATGTGTCCCAGAGATTCAGGTATGTTGTATCTTTGTTCTCATTGGTTTCAAAGAACATCTTTATTTCTGCCTTCATTTCGTTATGTACCCAGTAGTCATTCAGGAGCAGGTTGTTCAGTTTCCATGTAGTTCATCAACATTTTTCTAGCCAGTCAAGTAAAATATTAAAGAAACAACTTGAATTGCCTTTTAAACTGTGGCCCACTATGGACTTTCAGATTTCAAGCTATATTTACTTCTTTTCATACAAATAACTTTCAAGTTTTGTAATAATAAATATGTATTATTTTTATAATCAGGAAAAAATAATAAAGCTATTTTCATCTTGGACAAAATATGTGGCCTGCAAATTTTTGTTGTTTTTCTGAATTGGCCCAACTGAAAACATAAATAGATAAATATTGCTTGAGTGGTTTTTCCAATACTCTTCCATCAGAACATTTCAGTACTTGATCTTTCTCATTAGGTCATGTTAGAGACTGGCAAATCTGATAAGCAAATCATGCTGAATGAGGGTTTATACTAATCACCCATGGAGAACATTTGCTTTGAGTACAGGGTCCTTGGGTTTCTTTATTGCACTCTTTTCCAGAAGAGATTCTTCTTTCCATATCGTAATGTCATGTGTCCAAGGTAGTATACAGGGTGGGAGGCGTGGGTAGGAGTGCTGGGGGGAAATCTCCCCATTGCAGGCTTGGTGGTTGGCAATGAGGGCCACTTTAAAGAAGAATTTCAAAGAAGAAACACAATCTGCCGAGGGTGATGCATCCAAGATCCTTGGGCCAGTTTGATGAGCTTACCTTAATACAAAAGAAAGAATAAAGTCAAGATTTTAGGTAGAGCTGATAGAGATGGGGGAGGGGGTGGTACATGTATCTGCTAGAGCCTTCAAAAATGGCTGGCCCAATACATATATGTGATGACTTATATATGGTATTACGGACTGCATGTTTATGTCCTCTCAAAATTCATATGTTGAAACACTAACCCCCAATGGGATGGTATTAGAAGGTAGGATTTTGGGAGGTGATTAGGTAGAACCCCCATTATGGGAGTAGTTTCCTTATAAGAAGAGAAAGACCAGTGTTCACTCTCTCAGCCATGTGAGGATACAGCAAGAAGGTGGCTGCCTACCAACCAGGAGGCAAGCCCTCACTGGTCACCAGATCTGTCAATGACTTAATCTTGGACTTCCCAGTCTCCAAAACCATGAGAAATAAACATTGTCTAAGTCACCCCACCTATGGTATTTTCATTATAGCAGCCCAAACTAATACATATGAAATCTTCAATCTCCAAACTAGCTGTTTCCTAACCTAGTTGCTATTGCAACCAACATAGTTCTACCTGGTTTCTGTTCAATAGTTTATCCATAACTTTTTGCTTTTGAAATAAATTCTGGAACTTAAAGATTATACCCCCTCCTACCCCTATCACTGAGATGTCCAGGTGAACTCTATCTTCATTAGTAACCTTAGTGTGTGGAGGGCATATCAAAGTCTCAGGTACTGGATGATGTTTTATAATATACTATATGGTAAATATATTTTTGAAAAAAAGATTACTTTTATAATATAAATAAGCAGAGTTTTAAGAAATCAGTTTGGTAGGTGGAAGTATCTAGAAATTTAAGCTGTGATCTTCTGGGAGAATGGGGCTCTATCTGATAAGAATTTAGAGGTGACAAAGTGAAATTTGTATGTTTATTGAAAAAGAAGCCTGGATCTTAACAGCTCTCTACCCACCAGTCAAATTTTTTAAAGTTTAGTATATGGTTTCTCTCTACTTTCTCACTTCCCTTTCACACTCCAGTCCTTTGCTCTTATGAGTACATTAAAACTGATCTTGCCAAGGTCTGCAGTGCCCTGTCAATTGCCACATCTTTTTCTTTTTTCTTTTTTCTTTTTTTCTTGATGAGGTCTCACTCTGTCACCAAGGATGGAGGGCAGTGGTGCAACCCCGGAATCAAGTTATCCTCCCGCCTCAGCTTCCCAAGTAGCTGGGACCACGGGCGCATGCCACCATACCTGGTGGCTAATTTTATTTTTTTAGGGAGGGGGTCTCCCTATGCCCAGCCTGGTCTCAAACTCCTGGGCTCAAGTGATCCTCCCACCTCAGCCTCCCAAACTGCTGGGATTACAGGTGTGAGCCACTGTGCCCCACCAGTTGCCACATCTTAAAGGGAGTTTTGGGTCCTCGTAGCATTTGACTCCTCTGACACATGGCATCCTACTGCCTTCTTTTTCTTTTGAGACGGAGTCTCGCTCTGTCACCCAGGCTGGAATGCAGTGGCATGATCTCGGCTCACTGCAACCTCCGCCTCTGGGGTTCATGCGATTCTCCTGTCTCAGCCTCCTGAGTAACTGGGATTACAGGAGTGTACCGCCATGCCCAGCTAATTTGTGTGTGTGTGTGTGTGTATTTTTAGTTGAGACGGAAAACGTTACCTCCTCTGAAAAGGTCTCCTGATCCCCCAAACAAGAAAAGAGCACTTATTCAGTGCTCCAATAAAATTCTGTTGCCTCTATCATGGAGTATATAACACCAGGATCAAACTGCCTATTCAATTATCAGTCTCTTTCACTACACTGAGACAAACTTGAGGGCAGAATCATGTCTATTTATTTTCCAATGCTGTGTTTAACATAAGTCCTGGAATATAGTGGGAACTCAATAATGCTTGTATGCATGCCTGTATGCATGTGTGCACGAATGAATGAATACCAAGTGTTTCCAGTATCTTCTTTCATGGCTCCTTCATAGCTGTTATCACGCACTTTGAAAGATTACCCCATCTTCTTATAGCAAACCCCAATAATTTTTGTGTAATAGTTGCAAAAAGCAAAAATATAATAAATCGCTATGATGTTTAAATAAAGCAGATATTTTATTTCTAGACAGTGATTGAATTGATATCTCCTGTACTTCTGCTATACACTCTCATACCTTGATGCTAAAGAATTCCCACTTCTGCAGAAACAGATGCACTAGGCTGACCCCACTCAACTTATCACTAATATTTCATAATAACTTCTATCTCTATTTCAGAGCCAATACATATGTTTTTCCTAATCTTCCTTCACAAGTCAATCTATAAGTATTCTACATTTCTAAATGCTTAAGCTCAAAGAGAAGATTTATTGGGACACTTTAAATACTTATTTCTTGCTTACATAGGATTGAATGATCACAATGACTCAGGATCAATTGCTTTTCATCTTTTCAGTACTTATTTCACAGCTGAGCACTTCTCAGAGTTATGAACATGAGTCCAGTTTTTGACAAGCCACAGCAAAGGCCAAAAGAATGAGCAAAATTATCCACCCTGGAACCCACATGGGACAGCAGGAAGTAAATCGACAGCATCTGCCGTGACTTATTACAGCGTACGTGTTACACTAGGCCCCAAATCAATCCCAAAATGGAAGTCTTGGGTTACGGGTCTTTCACCACAGGAAAGCAACATACACATATATTCAACAATAACACTTCATAAATCTCTGCCCCAGTCACCGAACTTTATCTCATGTGGTGCCAATAAGAAAGAGGAATATCTTAAAACAGCAGGAGGAAATTACAGTTTCACATACAGAATCCTTTAATGTCACTAGAGAGACATCTTTTTACACAAGTGAAACATGGAACTATCTTCCTTAGGGTGAGTCCAAAGTATCTGACACAAAAATAGTGTCTGACAGACTCCATGTTTTGAAGTTTAATTCATCTCTTAAAAGGAGGTAAACTGGAAGAAATTAAGTTATTTATAAAACTATAGTTACATAATAGGCACTACCTAGGGCATCCTGAATGTGGATAGAAGAAGAATATATGGCCAAGGACCATACATGGTAGGGGTAGGGTTCTGAATCTGGGATTGACAAGCTTTATGGGAAAGTGTGTGTCGTTGCGTGTGTATGCACCTCATGAACACACATAGATGTACACAGGCTCACTCACAATCATGGTATGTGTGCATTTTTCTCTGCGGAAAGGATTTTGACCATCCCTTAGATTCTCCCAAAAGGTCTTTGACTCACAAAGTGCTACAAATCACTCCTCCATAGCAAATATTTCCCACACTTATAAGCCAGGGGATGCTGCTATCAGGTGAGATTCAAAATTATTGGACATGTGATGATGAAAAACACATTACTGGAGTACAGAGGCAGTAGTGCGAAGCAGACAGGATGTGCCCACTCATATGGGAATGAAAGGGAAAGTGACTTGCAAATCTCATGAAACATCTTGCTGTAAAGCCCATATCAGCAAGGCAAAGTCAGAAAATCCTCTGTTCCATGTCTGGGAGAGTGAAAACCACAGATGCCCCAGGTGCACAGAGGAAACGATGCTCCATCTGCTTCCTTAGTCTTTCTCACCTTACCTCACCCCAAACTTACCTTGGGCATTGAATTTTAATAGCTGTTTGTTTTTGTGGCTTATCATGTGTATAAGAACTCCAAGGAACATAGAATAAAGTAATGCTGTCCAACATTCTGCTGTAGAGAACTGTTATCTGAGATGTTGTAATCTTGAACCCCCTATTTTGGTCAGGGCCCAATTAAAACAGAAACCACTGTAGGTGTCTCAAACACGAGGAATTTAATACTGGAACTTGTTTTTTAGCGTTTTTGGTTTGTTTGGTTTGGTTTGGTTTTGAAACAGGGTCTCGCTGTGTTGCCTAGGCTGGAGTGCAATGGCACAATCACAGCCCACTGCAGCCTCAACCTCCTTGGCCCAAGCAATCCTTCCATCTCAGCCTCCCAAGTAGCTGGGACTACAGATGTGTGCCACTGCACCTGGATAATATTTTATATTTTTTTAGAGATAGGTCTCACTTTGTTGAGTAGGTTGGTCTCAAACTCTTGGGCTTGAGCAATCCTCCCGCCTTGGCTTCCCAGTTTGCTGGGGTTACAGGCATGAACCACCATGCCTGGCCAGGAAATTGTCATACCTGTGATGGAAGAAGCAGAACCCAGGAATTAAGCAGTGGGGTAACCGAAAGAATAACAGCAGTCAGAAGCCACTAACTCCCCTGGGGCTGGAGAAACTCAGGGAGAAGATGGTGTTACCAAAGCCTGGAAGATAGGAGAAGTCAGAAGCACAGTGGGGAGCATTCCTGACAGATACTGAGACTGAAGGGAGGGGCTGTTGGCCAGCAGCTAAAATCATAGAGAAGCAGCCACTGCCAGAGACAGCATCAAAACAGACAAGAGAGGAGGTGAAATTCCCTGGCTTCCTCCGTCTTCCCACCCTCCACTCTTCTGTTTATGCCTTCCTTCGGTTCAGCCTATGTGGAAGCCAGAGGGCAAGGGAACTGGAAAATGCAGTCCCCTGTGATAGACAGCAGAGCAGGGGAAAGGCCAGAGCAACCAGGGACATCACCAGCACATTCCCTTTTTTGAAGATAATGTTGGGATGGGTTTGAAGAGGAAAGCCAAATCGCTATGGAATTCTTCATTGATATGGAGTGGGAAATGGAGATGAAACAAAGGTACGGAGGAAAAAGGGGGTTGGCAAAGATTGGAAACGAAGAAAATGAAGAGAGAAGTAGTGGAGGAAGAGGTGCGAGGGAATCTCTCTCCAAGGTTGCTGGGACAGCTGCTCTGATTAGAGGCTCCATTCATCCTCCCGGAACAGCAGTAGGCTACAGTAGGCCAATAAAAGAATTAGAGAGCTGCAAGCAACCTTTTTAACCAGTAGAGAACTAAAATCCATACTTTGATGTTACTGAAGTTTGTTTAGATTGAATTCATTATTAATGAAAATTAATGTGAATTTAATTCTCTCCTGTCAAAATGGAATTTAAATATCTTTCAAGAAACTTATGAAGGGATTTCAGAAAGCCAAATCACTGCAGGCCCTTCTGTTGAGCACAAAGGGAAAAAGAACTGAGAACAAACAAAGCAGCAGAAAACATGTGTGGGGGGATAGGGTGTGGGAGAAAAGAGCCCAAGGGATTTCTTTAGTAATGTTTGTTTATGGCTGTTTCAAATTAAGGAACTAATTTTGGATTGGGGAATAAATAAAGTTCTTTGAGAAAAAGACTGTTGCTAAGAACACAACGCCGCCTAGAGTTAAGAAAAAAAACCTCTAATCACACTTATAGTTGGCTCGTTTATTTTTTGATGTTAATGTGTTTGTGAAAAGAACCCAACTCTTGCTATATTTCTTAATGTTTCCTGTTTGTCTGCTCATCCAGATAAATAACCCGCACCTCTGCCTACTTTCCTTACTCAAGTCTTTGATGATATCATCTTTTCAGAAGAGGCAGGTGCGGCACCTCTGGAACCTACATTAACTCTCCCAGCAGGTCAGTAGTAATTCAAAGCCCAGTGCTACACTTCCTGGATTCCATGGACTCTACTTCATGGGCTGGTGCGTGGGATTTTTTCAGATGAGTAAAGATGTCTTGGCCCAGCAATATGCTTTGGTTAAGAGCTTAGTAGAAGAAAGTCCTTATGAGAACAGTCAACTTTTAAAAGGCCAGTTATCTGGTTTGAAATAGAATCTTCAAAGTGGGATTGCTAGAGCGCCCACCCTGGCACACCTGAGCTGTGACTGAGGAGTTTGTATAAACGCCAGAGGATTGTTGCTGGCTTTTACTGAGTCATGCTCAGCTGCGTAAGAAAGGAAGCAGAGGCCTGTCTGAAGCTATAAAGTGTTTCATGAAGTCATTTTGCCAGTATGAAGGCCTCATCCAGGAGTAGTTTTTGTTTTTGTTTGAGCCAACCAAAGAGAATACTGCCAGGAGAAATTTCCCATTTAATATTCAGTCTCAACCGAGTTATTAATAGAAAGTAGTTCATGGCAACCATTTCTAATGTGCTGATAAATGCCTAGTATTACAACAACCAATGAAATACTGATCTTCTTATGTAGATTTTCTTAAAATCCATATTTGGTCCTACCTTTTAGAATGCTGAAAACGTGCCATTTCTGAAATACATCTTCTTAGCCATTCTTGTTGTAGCTTACAGGCCATGTTTTTCAAACTCCTGAATGCAGGAATCCATGCTAAGTCAAAGAGATGTTGGTACTGCAGAAAGCGTAAGGTGCTATTCCCACTTTAAGGAGTTTATGATAATCCACTAAATCACCAATCCTAGTTATCAGTTCAGTCCTTTTTTCTTCTCTACCTCTAAAGCTCCTTAAAGGTAATCATTATAATATTGACAAGTTATCAAATGCCTACAATAATAAGCCAGGCCAATACTGACTTGCTTTAATGCTCACAAGAATCCGAAGTGATAGGTGAATTAATCATACCCCTTTTAGAGAAATGGAAGTAGAATTTCAGCTGGATTAATTTCCCCAAGAGTTACATAATCTGTATGCAGTGGGACTCAAATTTGTATGCTGGGACTCAAACTCGTAATTTCAAAGCTCATGCGCTTAACCACTATAGCTAGAGCTGGCTTCATGGGGTGGGACCTGGGCCATAGCACAGGGCCCAATGCCTCAGAGGACCCACACTTGGATTAATGCTCTGTTATCGCTGTCTGGAAACTCTTAAAGAGGGGTCCTGCGTTTTCATTTTGCTCTGGGTATCATAATTCTTGTACCCAGTCTTGACTACACCACATTTCCTGACGTTCTAGATGAATACTATATGTGGAGATTTTAAAAGGTGTCCACAAATTCTTCAACAGTTCTTCCTCCGAAAGATAGAACCTAGTTCCCACCCACCACTTAAGTGTGGGCTAGCCTAATGATTCACTTCTAAAATATGACAGAAGTGGTGGTGTGTGTGTGTGTCTTCATGATTAGTGATAAAACACATGGTAGCTTTTGGCTCTTTAGATCACTTGTTCTGGGAAAAACCAGATGTCATGTTGTGAGGACACTAAGGCAACCCTTGGAGATGTTCATGTGGTACAAATTGAGGCCTCCTGCCAGCAGCCGTTTTAAGTGAGCCATCTCAGAAGCGTTCAGACAGATGTTCAAATGACTGCATCCCGAGTTCAGGGCTCAAATGCAGGCTCATGAGTGACCCTGAGACAGAACCATCCAGACAAGCATTAGATAACTACTATATCACAGAACCCTGGAATTTAAAAAAAAAAAAAAATGAGAGGAATATGCAGTTAAAAGATGAATATGGCCAGGCATGGTGTAATCCCAGCACTTTGGGAGGCTGAGGTGGGCAGATCGCTTGAGCTTAGGAGCTCGAGACCAGCCTGGGGAACATGATGAAACCCCATCTCTACAAAATATACAAACATTAGCCAGGCATGATGGTGAACATCTTTGGTCTTAGCTACTTGCGGGGCTGAGGTGGAAGGATAACTTGAGCCGGGGTAGCAGAGGTTGCAGTGAGCTGAGATCGTGCCACTGCACCCCAGCCTGGGCAAACAAGTGAGACCCTGTCTCAAAAAAAATTTTTTAAAAGGTGAATACGTCCTATGTCCTCCAATATTTGGTGCAATGTTAAAATTAATTTTAGATCTCTTCAGAGCGTATAGACATTTTATTCTTTTGTTTTGTTGTGTTTTGTTTTGTTTTGAGATAGAGTCTCACTCTCTCACCCGAGTCTGGAGTGCAGTGATGCCATCTCGGCTCACTGCAACCTCTGCTTCCCAGGTTCAAGCGATTCTCCTGCCTCAGCCTCCCGAGTAGATAGCATTTCAGGCGCCTGCCACCATGCCTGGCTAATTTTTTTGTACTTTTAGTAGAGATGGGGTTTCACCGTATTGGCCAGGCTGGTCTCGAAATCCTGACCTCAGGTGATCCACCTGCCTCGGCCTCCCAAAGTGCTGGGATTACAGGCATGAGCCACTGTGCTGGCAGAGGTATTTTATTCTAGGGCCCATGTTAACGATGCGTTTTAGTGAGTATCAAAGGTCTTCTTTCTACATTGTGTGAAGGCCTTTCTTTAATTTGAGACACAGCTTTTGATTATAACACCTGACATTCTGTCCTGATTATTAATTTACAGACAGACAGACACATTTCTTTCACAAGAGCCACCTCCCTTCTAATGGAGAAGTCTGTTGCTCTTGGTGTTCCCTGGCCTGCCACGCCTACGCTGTGTGGCCTGGAGTTGTACCCCAGTGTGCTCCAATAGCATTTCTTCCACCTGCCTGGCATGGAACTGGACCACCTGGCATTGCTCTCCTACAGCTACCTGGCTTTTCTGCTATCATCGACTGCATGATCCTGCCCAGGAGAGTAACAAGGAGTAATCCATCCCCAAGTGCTGCCAAATTGGCTCCATCCTATACCCATGTTCTTCAGAATCTGGTCACACTGGTTAATAGGAGCAGTAACAATGGTTCACACATGCAACAATGGATCCACTTGCAAAATATGTTCAACACAGGCTGTGCAATAACATCCAAACATCTGAATCCTAAGTGTGAATTCCAGTTCAACAGCACAGACATTTAAAATCTAATGCCTAAAGTCAGATTTTAGGCATCTGATTTTAATCATCTTGGGGTAGCAGAGGTTGCAGTGAGCTGAGATGGTGCCACTGCACTCCAGCCTGGATGAAAGAGTGAGATCCTCTTTCAAAAAAAAAAAAAAAAAGTATGTCCTATGTCCTCCAATATGTGGTACAATGTTAAAATTAATTGTAAATCTCTTCAGAGTGTTTCAAGCAATCCCTTGGTCAGGGACTTCCCTCAACATACATATATAACACCCAAAGGGCATGCCTAACCAGGACCACAGGGAATAGATGAAGCCAAACTTAAGTTTCCTCCTTCTGCATGGTAGAGAAACCTTATATATCAAAAGCAAATTATTACACTTTAACATAGAAGATTAGAGGAACACGGCACCCTTTTAACAGAACTGCAAATGAAGTAGAATTTCTGAGAATAAGATTGGCTAAGCTTATTGAAAATGTAGACTCCAGACTTTGTTTTTTCACTAAACTATATAAGGCAAAACAAAGGAGGAGAGTGGTGATAAAGGGTGGGGAGAAGGGGAGAGGAAAGTCAGGAGAACTGTATGATCATCACTGTTCTACAGAACCAATCATAAATCCATTGTTCTCAAGGAAACCAATTCACTTAAGTTGCCTGATTATTCTGATAGCAGGTACAGCCAAGTATAACTAAAGCCTAATACACCTAAATGAGTGTTTTTCAACAGAAGCATAAAAAATGTGTTTATTATCCTGACAGGTTTTTCTTTCCCCCCCAGTGCAGTGGTCCTATTCTAAATCTCATTTTTTAATTGAGTGCTTCAGATGTTGAAGGTTGGGCCAGTCAGTCCCATAAGACAGGGAACGGGGTGGGCGGAGCTCCCAAGAGAAGCCTTCTTTGTCGCTTCTCACATTGTGCATGTCCTAATCTCAATGCAGACAGGACCAGAGCCAGGAAGATTTGTACTACCTGTACTACCTGTGGTTATTGACTAGCTTATGATTGTGCTTTTCGTTTTGTTTTGTTTCTCTCTATCTTTCTTTTTCTTTTTCTTTTTCTTTTCTTATTTTTTTTTTTGAGACGGAGTCTCATTCTGTTGTCCGGGGTGGAGTGCAGTGGCACCACCTCGGCTTACTGCAGCCTCTGTCCCTTGGGTTCAAGCAATTCTCCTGCCTCAGCTTTCTGAGTATCTGGGATTACAGGCACCCACCGCCATGCCCAGCTAATTTTTTATATTTTTGGTGGAGACAGGGTTTCACCACATAGGCCAGGCTGGTCTCAAACTCCTGATCTCAAGTGATCCACCCACCTCGGCCTCCCAAACTGCTGGGATTACAGGCATGATTCACCACGCCTGACCTGTTTCTACCTTTTAACCTGTCAGCTCCATAAAATCCAGTGTCCGTGATGTTCATGGTGTATTCTCAGGTCCTAGGGATGGACCCTGGCACATAGTAAGCATCAGTAAATACTTATGGAATGAATGAAGGAAAGAAGTGATAAACTCACACCTAAGGGAATTAAATGATTCTTATTACTTCTGGAGTATCCCTAATGGCTCTAAACAATTCATCAGACATCTAATGACTGCCTATTATTTGCGCGTAATGAAGGCATTACCTGCCATTGTTAGTGCACTCCACTTCTCATTTCATCCATTCAGATATCATCTCCCTCCAAAAGTAGCAGCCGAAGCAATCCCGTTCTCAATTCCAGAACAAAGTTCCACAATGTTAGTATTTTTCAAAGTATTTTTTCAGGGAAGGGCTGCCTGTTTTACTACAGAAAGCACTCCTGAGCAGGCACCAACTACCTTTATGATTAATTGGCTTAAAAATTCACCATAGAGTTCACATATGAATTCTTACTAGTACATCAAGATACTTTCCCTAGATGGAAGTAGTTTTTCTACTTAATGTGTTTTAAGTTATTATTGTTATGGGAATGTTAGTGAAAATCAGGCAGAATTCATATTTCAAGGACCTAGCCTTTCACCCCTTTCTTTTAATTAATTTACTTCCCCAGAGAAGAGTAGCAATTGATCTCAAGTCAGTGTAGTGGCCTCTGCTGTTTCTGTGTCTAATTCTGGAAGTAAACATTAAGAAAACATTTTGAAGAAGAAATAGGCTAGGTACCAGGCAGTTGTTCCCTTAAAGGGGACTTTTTTTGCATCTTTTATGATGTATGAAGAAGAAAAATGATATGATGCTCTTTAGAACCACATTTTTTCTATCATATGGCAACTGTCACTGTGAAAGAAGACAGTATGCATAGAATGTTTGAAAAAATTATTCTGAGACATTATCTTCTTGAATGGCCTCTCTCAACACATGGGTTAGCTGTCTCTTTCAGGCAAATGGGGGGACTCCTTTGGGATTCAGAAAGCGTTTCCCATCCTAATACAGGTCTTTGTAGGACATCTAGAACGGCGGAGGGAAATAAAAATATTTTCCCAAGGCAGAAGACTTCTGGTCAATAGGAACAAATGTGGAATCTGGAAGGATTCCAATCAGCTTACTTGAAGTAAAGTCATTCCGAGACTTTTCTTATTTTTAAAATGTGTATTTTACTCATGTAGGCAACATGGACACTAACTGATAAATGTCATGAACATAGAGTACGGATCATATGGGATAAAACTATTCTCTTTGAGAGCAAGTTCGTTTTTAAATTCTTAATGTCCTCTACTCTCAATTTTATTTAGCTTATTGATAATGTTATGGTTTCACAGGTGATTTCATTGTTTTCGTGCACACAGACAAGATTTGAATTATGTATTTTCAAAGTTGTATTAAAAGTCTATTTCAAAACCCTCTCAATAAAAATAGTCACTGCTTGGGATGGTTTTGACTCTCAGTGGAGTTCAGTAACCTTCATTTGCATCCTTGAACAGGGCTCTGCGTGAGAGAAATCCTTCCAGGGACCTCATTTGGAACTCTCAGCAGGGGTAAAATTATGAATGAAGCAGTAATTTCTTTTGTTTGCTTTTCCAGAGAAGAAAAGAGAGTTGCTCTGCAAAATAAAATGTTTCGCTAAAGAAAAAAATAATATATGGTCACTTTTCTACCTCACCTCCTGTCTCGGTGGTTAAAGGAAAGGACAAAGAGCCAGGACTCTACTCTCTGGGGACCTTAACAAAATCTCAGGAATCACAGAGTTCACAGCACCCTCCCTGGGCCTCAGTTTCCCAATCTGTTAAAGAAGATACAATATCCACTTCATAAAGTAGTTTAAATAAAATGTAAAGACCTGGAACAAAACTTGGCACATATTAAGTGCTCAGTAAATATTAGTTTGCGTTAAAAGTAGAAATGACCTTCTATAATGTTGATTGTAAGAGTTAATATTTTGCTGTTAGGATTTGTTCTAGATAGCTCAGTCATTATACAAGACTCTGGGGGTAGGGGAAGCATTTGGTCTGGCACTTTCCATAGCTATTGTATCTTCCAGCAAACACCTGTGATTGCTTACTGTTTATGAGCTACTCTGCTAGGAAAGATGGAGGCCAGGATCCAGGGCCTGCTGTCTAGGTGTTCACAGTCCAAAGAGGTAGTCATTCCTAAACCAGTCATTGAAATGCAATATGGCAAGTTCTGTAATAATCATAATTACACTTATTATTTATTGACTTTGTGTCTTGGGGTGGGTCAGCACTTTACAAATACTGTCCTACTTTGCTCTCACAGCAACTCTATAAAGTAGGTGTTGTTATTACTGTTTCACAGATGAGGAAATGGGTTCAGAAAGGCTAAATAAATTGTCCAAGGTCACATAGCTAGCTGGTAGGGCTGGAATTAGACTTCAGCTGTTTAAATCCAAAATCTATGTTCTTAATCATAACACTACTCTTCTTCCCTTAAATATTACATAGAAATAATATTATATATTATTTTATTAAAATAATGAATATATTATTGTAGATAGATAGTATAAATATTTGGGAGCACTGAAGGACTAGCTGGCTAATTCTGCCTGAGGGACTATAGGAGATCGTCAGTGAGAATGTGACATTTGAGTTAATCAACAGAACTATTTTCATGGCTATGTCATGGATCAGATTCAAGTATATATTTTATTTGGTTTCCCTCCCTACCCAGCTGTCAGAAACCTGAATTTCAACCTTTTCTAATTGCAATACATTTTCTAGTTTATTTCATCTGTGTACCATATTTGGTCATGGAATACATTTGGTCAGTGAAACTCTAATAATAACATCTTCCCATTTTCAGAAGAAAACAAAAATCACACACACACACACACGCACTCACACTCATTTACTGTAGTATATCAGGGATTTATTTAAATAACAAATTCCAATAGATCATGATATACTTTTACAAGGCATATATAATGATATACACCAAAATGTTAACATTGATTACCTCTAATTTTACAGGTTCTGAGTTTATGGGTACAATTTGTTTACTTCTATACTTTGCAAGTATTCTCAACTAAACATTCATCACTTTTGCACTCAGATTATCCACATATTTAAAAACAGGCAACAAAACCTCCTAGGTGTTGTCCTAAACTCAATGCACGTTCAATGCAATCAGCTATAACTTGTCTATATCTCCAATAAGAAGTTCCTGAGGACAAGGACTACATCCCCCGGGAGAGGTAGAAGTAAGGCCTTGCCTGTGGTTGTGCTTGACAAATTTTTATTTCTTAGTGTGAAAAATGAATACTTGGGGAAAACTGTACAACTATAAATGAAAGCAGAGCTGAGAAACCCTTGAACTGATACTCTAGTTAATCACGTGTAAACAAAACTATTCACATCCTATTCCATAGGGTTTCTCTCAAAATGTGTCTTGTTATGTACAAAGTGCTTAGTAGAAGGAGAAGAGGGTAGGAATGGGCTACTCTGGAGCCTTGAATATCTTGCAGTCTAGCTCTGGAGACCAGACATGAATGCAGGAAGAAATAACCAGCAATATGTGTGTAGAATGTGAATCTCTCTCCACAAACTCAAGTGGGCAAGAAATATGAGTCCATTTCTAGTTTTAAAAAGGTGCATTTCTTTAATATAGAAAATAGTGAATGTCTACAATTCATATCAGATTTAGATTCATCTGAGTGGCAGAAATGTAATTCTAGGCAATTTAAAGACCTCCCTCTCTCTTTTTCCGTGGTGTCAGGCCTAAGTTTGAGGGATCAAGATGCTAGGAAAAATAGACAGGCATCCAAGTTGGCATCTACTGAGATCTGTTGTCCCACTGGCCTGCAGGGATTGAACTACTCAGACTGCTGCTTGGATGGGCCTTGCACCCATCCAAAGAGCTCCTTCTGGTCCAGTGACTGTCCCTGCTGACAAAGTTCTTCCTGAGGCCCCTGCATGTTACTGGACCTGGGGTGGGGTTTGAGGGGCTATCCAAGGGCCTTCAGCAATTCTGTGTTCTTCATGAGCATATAGGAATCATTCATCAGATGCACATCAAGTTGGGCTGGGGGCACTCTGTGAGGCAGCCTCAGGCCCATGCATCTAGACAAACTCCATAGCCATACCCCATAGCCATTTCTATTCTGACATCTTGAAGCCTCTTCAATCTCTCTGTGCCACTAGGGGCAGCAATCTCTACTTCCCTGAGATTGCGGTTGTCTCCCAGCCAAAACAAACCAGCAGCTCATGTTTTTTATTTCCCCTCTGATAGTCAGGGACACTTGCTACTCTTGACCCATCAAATGATCCTTTGCAGTGGGAAATCTTGTTCCTGCGTCACTGCGTATCCTCTCAAATCTACTAACTTCTCCTGAGAATGCCTTGTTCCCTGTAGGCTTTATATATTTGAATTCAGGTCAGAGAAACACTTCTTTTTTCTCTGAGCCAGTGGATAGCCCATCGTCTAGCTGCAAAATGGAAGAAAGGCCATAGGGTTACAAGAAAATACACACACACAAAATCCTCAGGTAATAGGTTAAGCCACCTTGACACCAATGAATGTTCAAGGTACTCACAGAAGAGATGGGCAAGTCTAGACTTGAGATAGGCTCGGGCCTGCTGAGCAACTGACCTTCTCTTCACTTAGTCTGGCAGCCAATACTCAGAAAGTGCAGGGGTTGCTCTGCACCCACTGCTTGTGAACAGGCGTGCATGTAGTTAGAGTTTCCACAATGGTCAGGCAGAAGGAGAGACTGGAATAGGATAAGACCTCTTGTAATTGTGGAAGAGGCCATCTGGCTCTGGCACAACACTCATTCCGTGGGAGAAACCCCAGGGGAGACTTCAGGGCATAGCAAACCTCCAAACCTCCAAGATATGTTCCCTCCTGTTTTCTATCACCATCTCTTTAAATTTTTGTCTTCTTCACTACCTGTTGTATCTGTTCGTGTCCTTCACCCATTATGACATACACGAAAAATGTCACAGAAGCATAAAGCTTAATGAATATATTTTATAAATATTAATATAAATGTTAACATTGTTATTTTTGGTAGGTTCAATTGATGACTTTGGGCAAATTGCTTAACCCCTTTATTTGTCTATTCATTTAACAATTATTAAGCACCTACTATGTGCTAGGCACAGTGCTAGTTGTTGGAATATAATAAGTAGCAAAACCTACATAGTTGCTACTCTTCTGGGGCTTACACATTTGTGGGAGAAACACAAAAATATTTTTTAAAAAATCACACAAATACAAATAACTTATAATGATTGCTATGAAGGAAAAGTTCATGGAGCCACTCTGAGGGAAAAGGAGGCTCTTTGAGGCAGTGACATTTAGCTGATACCTAAAGACAGAAGGTTGAGTAGGGATTAACTTGACAAAGCTTTTGTGCTAGATGAGGGCATTAGTATTTCAGGCCAAGAAAACAGCTCTTGAAAAGACCAGAGTGACTGGGAAGAAGCATCATGAGGTGAGACCAGAAGGAATGAGCAGGCCTTATAGACCATGTTAAGGATTTTAAAAATCTTTTTACTCAGAGCAACTGGAAAGTTTTATATATAAGCATGACACATCCAAATTTGCATTTTAAAAGGTAACTGGTTGTCGTGACATCATCTCTCCTTCATTTCAGCCACCCATTCTTAGAGCCACATCAACATTTCACATCAGGAACTCAGAAATCTTAATCTCTGCTCACAAGCTCCTATTCCATGGTTGTAGCAATTACTCCAGGAATTCCAGTTCTTTCATTTCATCGACACCTCCAGTAGCTTCCTCACTCTATTGTCATCCCTGATCCCTTCACTTTTCTCTCTATCTAGCTAAGATCCTGTGGCCATCATTTAAACCACTCTCATTAATATCCTAAATTATCTTGTCCTAATCTTGTTTGTATGACATCCACCCAGAAGAACTCTGTATTATCCATTTTCACACTGCTAAAAATATACTACCCAAGACTGGGTAATTTATAAAGAAAACAAGTTTAATTGACTCACAGTTCCACCTGGTTGGGGAAGCCTCAGGAAACTTACGGTGATGGCAGAAGGGGAAGCAGGCACCTTCTTCACAAGACGGCAGGAGAGAGTGGAGTGAAAAGTCCAGGGGAAATTGCCATTTATAAAACCATCAGGTCTCATGAGAACTCCCTCACTATCATGAGAACAGCATGGGAGAAACCACCCACGCAATGCAATCACCTCCCTCCAGGTCCTGGGGATTGCAATTTAAGATGAGATTTGGGTGGGGACACAAAGCCTAACCATATCAAACCCAGCATGTAGCAGAGCATCTGGCACAGAGCAGACACACAATAAAAATGTGTAAGTAAATGAATCTAACTATATTCAGCATTTATCGTCATCATTTTCTCACGTTACATTTAGCCTTTCAACTCATTGCAATCTGGCTTCTGCCTTTAGTGTTCCATAGAAACTGATCTTGCTAAGGTCACCAAGACCAAGAATATGTTTTAGTTTTCATCATCTTTGACTTTTCAGGAGCTTTCAATACCATTGACCGCTTCCTCTTTCTTTATTATTTTTGGGGGAAGGCACTTGAGCCTTCTGATTTTGCTCTTGCGCCTCTGACTGTTCTTTCCATTTTCATTACTGAGTATTGATCCCTCATCTCTACTAATGTAGAAAATGGTGAGCTTCCCTAGGGTTGTGACCCAGGACATCTTCTTTTCTCACTCTTCACTTTCTCCCTAGAAGGTCTTATCATGCTTCAATTTATAGCTATGGTGACAATTCCTAAATCTACTTAAACAATCCCCATCTCCCTTCGAGCTCCATATACAGAAGTACTTTCTTAACAGTTTCTCTTGAATGTATCTTTGGCTTCAAACTCCTCCTATCCTGAAATGAACATATTAACTTAAATTTCCAGAACTGCTACTTCTCCAATGTTCTCTGAATCTTGGGAAATGGTAATACCATCAACACTCTTGTTTAAGTCAGAAACCTAGACTCCTCCCTTCCACACATCTAATCAACAAATATTGTCAAGTCCACATGCCTTAAGTATCTCTCAAAGCCATTTACTTTCTGCCACACTGGTTCAGGCTACCATCATAATTAGGCTGAAATAATACAAAGGGTTTTGCCTTGGACACTCTCAATACAGTCTTACCCCATCAAACTAGCCTCTTTATCTCCTCATTTCAGTCATAATGATCTTTTATTTTAATTTAGTTTTTTTAGAGACAGGGTCTCACTCTTCACCCAGGCTGAAATGCAGTGGCATGATGATAACTTACTGTAGCCTAAAACTTCTGGACTCAAACGATCCTCTCACTTGAGCCCCCTACCCCGAGTAGCTGGGACTACAGGCATGTGGCACCACACCCAGCTAATTAAAAAAAAAATTGTGGAGATAGGTTCTCACCATGTTGCCCAGGCTGGTCTTGAACTCCTGGCCTCAAGCTATACTCCCACCTCAGCCTCCCAAGCTGCATAATGACCTCTTAAAAAGTGCAGTTCTTAGAGTAACACCATCTGATGTCACTTTTCCGTTTAAAGCCCTTTAGTACTTCTTCCTGCCCAGTAAGTAACCTCTCCATCTGCCAGCCTCTCTGTCCCACTTTTTCTCCCCTTCAGCTACACTGGACTTCTCTCAGGTGTTTTAGTTTAGCAGGCTTTTTTTCCACTTTAAGGCCTGTGCAAATGCCAGTTCTTTTGTCTGGAATGCTTACCCACTTTCTTTTTGCTTCATTACCTGATTCTCTACAACCGCTTCCTCTTGGAAGCATTCCCTGACCCCCCATACTAGGTTAGGTCCATCTGTTTTACATTGCTTTGTACATTTGTAATTGTTTACTTTTATGTCATTATTTATCTTCCCTGCTACATTATATGCTTCATGGGAGTGGGGATAGGACCTGTCTTGCTCATCTTTGCAGCAATAGCACCTAGGGAAGTGACTGACTAGCTCACTGGAGATGCTCAGTCCATATTTCTTGCTCTAATGACTAATTTACACCTAGTAAATAGTCATAGCTTTACTTTGCAATTTAAAACTGAAACTTGGTAGGGTGTAGTGGTTCATGCCTATGATCCCAGCAATTTGGGAGGCTGAGGTGGGACGATCATTTGAGGCCAGGAGTTCACGACCAGCCTGGGCAACATGGCAAGACCCCATCTCTACAAAAAACAAAATAAACATTAGCCAGGTGTGGTGGTGCATGCTTATGGTTCCGGCTACTTGGGAGGCTGAGGTGGGAGGATCACTTGATCCCAGGAGTTCAAGGCTGCAGTGAGCTATGATTGTGCCACTGCACTCTAGCCCAGGAAACAGAGTGAGACTCTATCTCTAGAAAATAAACAAACAATAACAACAAAAAAGCCTGAAACTCAAGTTCATCTCTTTGATGGTATATTCTGAGCCAAGTAAAATTTTAATTGCATTTTAATTCCCAACTACTAAAGGGTCACATAATGAATTCCATTTCATAGAACATTTATCTGGGCCCTCTGTGAGCAGAGGACTATTAAAACAGGCAATTGAAAATAAGGTAAGTATAATGATTGTCCCCATTTCACATAGGAGCATCTTGGAGCATAGAACGGTTTAGTAACTTACCCAAGTCATACAACTAGTGACTGGTAGGCCTAGGATTTGAAGAAACCTGTATTTGAATTTGCATTTGAAACAGAACCCTACATCCATCAACTACACCATACTGCTATGCCTCTGAGAACTTCCTCTCCTTTATAGCAAAAAATAGGCAGGGTGCACTTGTGGGTGTCTGACAGTTCAATTCACCCTGGATAGAAAGCTGTAGGCCCAGGAAACTAAAGGTCAGCACTTGAATCTTTGCCAAGGGTGTGACAACACAATCAGAAGTGTTTCCACCTCAACCTATGCCCTTCATCTAGAGAGATGAGTGCCACCTGGTGGACATAGTTTTGCGCTATCTTAACTCCTCCACAATACGTATTTGACCATGAATGTAGCTCCACATCCACGTAGGAATGAATTAAATAGACTGTTATGCATTGATAAACTTAGGCACTGTGATGGGCTTCTGAGGGATGAATTCCTCTTTTTTTCTCTTTCTGTTTACATTTAATTTTTGTTGAGTCTACAATGAAGTTTAATTAAAAACAGATAGAAGGAACTTTTTTTGTCATTGCCATTCAGCACCTTTGTCTTTTTTAATAGTAAGAGAGGAAATTTATAAGCAAGTAGACTTAAATTCTCTGACATGTTTTCTTTATTTGTCAAATGGGCTGGTAGTGCGAATTAAATCAATTAATCTGTATAAATGATGGGACAGTGCCCAGGACACAATAAACATTCAGTAAGTGTTGTCTATTATTTTTATTATCCTACAGAAAAATTGGATTCCTTTCTAGAGGTTAAGACAAAGGTAAACATTTCAATTTCTGGGATGCTCCAGCATTATTCCTTTTGTAAACAAAGATAGCATAAGACAGAAGCTTAAATATTACAACTAGGCATCAAATTATGGATTAAAGTTTTCATTTATTCTATATATATTTCCTGATTCTCTACTGTATGCTAAGATGGGCTGGAAAGCAATGGTGAGGGACAAGGGTTCATCCCCCCAACTAACTGAGAGTCTAGAGACAGATTTTATTTGCCACCAGAGGTGCCTAAGCAGTTTTATGGGGAAGGTTAGTGAGAGATGAGGTCACAGTTGTAATTGGAGAGGTGGAGCTTGTTCCTAGTAGTCCTGGTTAATGCTCCCCCTCCTCCAGAGGTAGGGTAGTAACTTCCTTTACCACCCTAAAATTCCTCTCCTTTTCAACAACTGCCAACTAATCCATGCCAAGATGTTAACTATTACCTCTAAAGCTATTACTTAGTTACATAATCCTTCAAAGGAGTGTCTGGATTTTAAGAGAGGACTCTAGAAAAGTTTCTCACAGTCTGGGCTCCCAACCAAAAGACCACCAATTGTCCTTTTTGACCTTAAAATTTTTAGTTAAAAAGTTAGTTCAACAAATATACAAACAAAACCCTCAGTTAATAGGTGAAGCATCTATAACCTGGTCTACAGGATGGTAGCCAAATGTTCATTAGAAAAATGAAATTAACAATGAATTTTAGTAACTGACACAATTTTATGTATCAGTAGATGTGAAAGGGCTTTAAAAAGGAAAAAAAAAAAACCACTATGCAAATACATGATATTATTTTCCCCACTGCATGCATACTCATGCTTGCAATGCCATGGATATTGAGAGGTTCAATTTGGGACCTTAGGTCCAGACAGCATGGTTATGATAAAATTCAAAACCAAACTAAGCTAAACAATCATATAAATGAGCAGTCATATAAATCATAGCAGTCATATAAATGAGTTCCATTAAAAAAACAAAAAAACAAGGTTGCTTTTATAAGATAAATACTGCCTGAATTTCTGAAAATATCTCTCTGGATAAAGCATTGGGTGAAAGATTTAATTATGCCTCTGTTACTCTTCAGTACCAAACAATAGATCACAACTCATAAACAGCTTTCTGTTCTGATTTAAACATTAAAATGGTTTTTTGTCATTTTTTGTCAGCTTATCTGTCTGCTTCCTGTCTTGTCCTTCCCCTCCTCCCCATCAATCATCACGAGGTTAAAAAAATTTTAAATACAAATAAAATATTCAGAGGAGAAAATGTCAGAGTACAAGTATATATTAAAATAAAATTAATGGCTGGGTGAATAGGGATGCAGAAGAAATGTGTGCCAACCTATAAAAGTGGCCACTAAATCCCGAATGCATTATGTCTTGTTAGGATTAGGTCATAGATCCAGGATCAAATAATAGATGCTAAGATCTTATTTTTTAAGAACCTTCAAACCACCAAATCCCTTTTTTCACTAGGTTCCCCACCCCAAGTTTTTCAAAATTTCCATGGGGTAGAATGGGACAACAGAGTCACAACCATCAAGTTCTCTGATCATGGTGACCCACACCCTCCCTCCTTTTTCCAATCAGTTCAGCTTTGGGGGAGACAAATAGATAGAGGACCCTGTTATAAACTGTTTGACATTTCCCCAAATTGCCCAGTCCCTTAGGAAAGCATTATGGCATTATCAGGGTGCCAAGTACAGAACTTTTACATAATAGGCACTAAATAAATGTTAGTTTAATGGAATTAAACAGTCTAAGAGGCCCACAGCCAAGTGATGACATGCAGAACCACTGGGGCCTTTTTTAATTCCACTACTGCCGAATGATGCTAATTTATCCTAGACATTTTATCTCCTAGTGACTGGGTTCCCTAGTCTGTGAGACAGTTTGTTCAACAACCAGTCTGGTTTGAACTAAAGAAATTGGTCAATTAATAATTTCGGGAAGTGAGAAGAGTATTGACTCTACAAAGATGGCTTAAATTAACCTGACATTTATTGTATTCCACCTGCGTTTTCACCAGTGATCATTTTGTATTTTTTAAACTCCTGCTGTCTAGCTGTTTTTTGACCCAGCAAGTTGAACCAGTTTCCGAGTCTAATTGGCATAGCTTGAGTGTCCTCCTGGCTAGAGAATGCTTCTTCCAAACCATTCTGTTGTGCTCAAATTGCCCAATCAAGGTCAGCTTGAGGACTTGGGGAGTACCCAGACACCCACTTCCAGTGAGTGACCTTTTTGAGCCAACCATAAATTACAAGTTAATTCCTCTAGTCTCAATAAAACTGGCTAATTCAATCTCTTGTTTTAAAATTGAAAATCTCCCTTAATGTAGCTAGCATTAAATTAACTGCATTTTGCAAATATTGCCCAAAGTGTTGGGGCTTTCCAAAGTTACTCTGAAAACAATAGCAATATTGTACAGATTAATGACAGAAATATGGTGAGATTTTTGTTTAAAACTAAATATTGGGAAAGGCTGGGTGTGGTGAACTTAAAAAACAAATTCAAGACATGGCCTAGGGAGAAAGACTTGTTTTACAGTTAAAAAACCAAGATATGCATATTGGTTCAGCTGCCTAGTTGGATTATAAAGAACCACACCTTGAATACTCTTCATGGCTTTTACTTACTAATCTTTAAAAGTCAACGTGCAGACCTTCTAGGATGAAGGCCTATGAGCTTGCTTTTCTCCGTTCCCTGGAAACCACAGGGAACCACCAGCACAACAAAGATCAAAATACAAAATACTTATGTCAATAAACTAAATGAACACTTTCATATTTCTGCCATAAGAAACATTATAAAGGGCAGTTTCTAAAGAAGCTCTTACTAAATAAAATGTTACTTTAAAATAATTCCTTGATTTCAGCAATTCTGCCTTTGGAATAGATCACATCCATTCTTCATTTTCCCTACTTAATCGCTCTCCCCTCCTTAATCCAAGTTCTTCAAAACATAGTCTTTTCTGGATTTCTAATTCTGACAATCATCTGCAAGATGTCCCTTCCTCCAGGGTTGCTCCTGCACCCACCTTTTTTCCACAAGGCTGCCACAAATCAAAATCTAAAATCAAAGCCAAACTAAGCTAAACAGTATGCTGTTAGTGGAGATATATATATACACATATATATACACACACACACACATACATATGTACACATACACACACACACATATATATATGAAATAAGACAATTCTTCAAAAAGCAAGGGAACAATGAATACAAAGTGTAGGATTGTACTAACCTTTTAGGGGAGACAAGGAGATGACACAGGGAAGAATCATACAAATAAAGCAATGGCATTGGAAATGTTTTCATTCTTAAGTTGGATAATAAAGTTCTACTTCTTATACTGGAAAATGAGTTTGCAAGTATTTGTTCTACTATTCTGATTCATATATGTGATATCCATCCTTTTAAAAATAATCCAATATTGCCTGAGAAACTATTTTAAGTAAAGTGAGTTAAAGTTGATTTTTAAAGTTGATTTTTTAAAGTTGATTTTTTAAAGTTTTAAGTAAACACTGGTACAGATATTATACAAATATGTGAAAGTGGAAAGTATATGACTAAAAATTAGGAAAGTTTGGCTTGTGGGAACAAATGCGTATTTCTTAGACCATAAAAAGTGCAAAGTCTGGTTCAGGTTCACTTTCCCGACAATTTCCTCTCACTGCCGTCCTCTCAGACATACCACACAAGTCATAATCTTTCATGCCTCTGTGTCCTTGCGTGTTCTGTATCTTCTTACTGAACTATCTATACTTCTCTGTTGAATGGACTCCTACTCATACTAGAAGACTCAGCCTAGACGTAACCTTCTCCAAGATACTGACACACCATACTTACTTCCCTCAGGCAGAGTTATTCCCACTTTGCATTTCCAGGGCATCCTCTTTGTTACCCACCCTTTGTTATTGTACTCTGGCACTGTATGTTCACTTTCTGTTTGCTTATCAATCTCTCCATTTAAACAATATATTCCTTAAAACCGATGCTTACTCAACTTGGCATATCCAATATGTAGGACAGAACATGGTATTGGGAAGGTGTTTCACCATAAAGAGCTGAGAAACTGATTTCAATTAATACCCTAAAATGCATTAATAAGCCTTCCTCTGCTTGAGTTGCACTTGTGACCCTCAGCTCACTTAGCCTTCCAAAGAATATAATAATTTGAAAACTAATTCTGCAATCAGAGTGTGGTCAAAGACAAGTAAACAAGCACATTAAAGAGAAGAAAGATTAAAGAAACAAAAAGCCGCTGAGCCCAGCATGCTCAATGCGAGAAGCTGCACCAAAGAGGGACGGAAAAAATATCATTGAAACGCACACACTCCTACTCTCCATGGGTAGGTATGTATACAGAAACTACTGGAAACTGTCATCTATAACCTTAACTTATAGAAACTTTCAGACCCTTAGTGATTGGGGGATACTGGAAATGGGGTAGGGGACTAGCAGAGGAATACAACAGAAGAAAGGGAGAAAAAAATATATGAAGCCTTACCACCAGTGCAGTGAACATTCACTCTCCACGACAACACAGAGTAAGAGAAGTTGGCATGAGCTTCAGCCACATCAGGAGTATTGACCTTTGAAGCATACATTCAGAGAACAGTGATGCCTGCATTACTAGACTCAATGGTTTATGAAAAAGCATTGGATTAAGCGAAGATTGTCTTGTAGGCCCTTTTATTTTCCTCCATCATTTATTCAATAATGACTTACTGAGCACTGTTGACAGGCACAGTACAAAGTGCTGGGACAGACTAAAAATTAAGATTTAGTCCTTACCTTTCATAAACTCACAACCTACTAGGGAGAAAATTTGACATGTACATAAATAATTACAAAACAAATTAGAATGTGATAAATATCCCATGTGAAGTACAAACAAAGAGATTTGGAAACAGAGGAGAAAAAGTTAAGTCTTGATTTAAATATATTGACAAGAAAAGGATAAAGGATGTGACATATTATCTGAATATTGAAGAAGGGATGGAACTTTAACAGACATAGAATGAGATGAGATGGGCAAGGGAGAAGGAATAGCATGAGCATGGAGTAAATTCTGAAAACTTAGTTCATAGTATACCCTTATCCTGCTAGAAGAGTTAGTCCAGAAATCTTTGAGTCTGTCCCAAATAACAAATATTCTTATTCTATATCATACCTCTTCATAATACTTAGGGGAATTAGGCCACAACAGGGAAAAATAAAGGTCATATACCAGCTCCACAATTGTGCGTTGTAGCAAAAATTATATATTGCTAAAGATGTGGGCTTTCAGCATTGTGTGCAATACTAGAGAACACAAATGTGAAATTGCTTTTTAAAAAACTTACTTTGAAAAGGACTTCAGGGGTGTGGGATTGGATTAATCACAATTCATGCTTCATGACAAACTCTTCTTTGGGTAGTGTATGGAAACCCTTATTTATTATTTGCTTTTTAGTTGGATAGTTATTTTTAATAATGTAATGAAATTTCTTCTTCTGGCAAAAGTGACATAGTAACTGGTACTGAACTTGCACTATGACTGTAAGCAACTAGAAAACTGAACATAATGTAGGAAAACAATACCTTCGGATATTGGAAAATGACCAGTGCATGTAAGTGATCCCTGAGGAAAAGAAATCAAATAAAGTGGTCCTATGATCATTCTGGCTTTCTATATGGAGACACACTCTGGACCATGCCACAGGACGGGGAATCCAAGCAGAGTACAAAGATCTCACAAAGTTGAGGAGACAGAAATTGGAAAGAAAACAAAATCCAGACATACGAGAATGTAGAACAAAAATGTCCAGCATCCAATAAAAAATACTAGACGTGAGAAGCAGCAGGAAAATTTGACCTATGCCCAGGGATAAAAGTCACTGGAAACAGAATAATAGTTAATTTCTTGTCAAAACTATGAGCCAGAAGATAACATCTCTAACATGCTGAAAATCAAAACATAATTTAATATGCTGAAAGCAAAAAATATATATATATTGTCAACCTAGAGTTCTATACCCAACAAAAATATATTTCCCAAATGAAGGCCATGGCTATAATGAAGTAACAGGGACTGGGTTGCCCTCCTGCATTAAATCACTAGAAAAACAGGTAAATATATATACTTTGATGGTTTTTAGATGCTGAACAATAGTGACGGTAACCTCTGCGATTATTCCAGAGAGAGATTCCAGGCCATAGTGCAGGGAGAAAAAGCCCAAACTGAGCCTGGTGGTATGAGACTCCAAATGCAGTCCCCAATGTGAACATTAAAATGATAAGAAGATAAATACAACATATTTTAGAAATCAAAATTAAACTTCTAGGAGTGAAAACTATAATACATGAAATGCAAATTACTGGATGGGATTTCTAAGAGACAAGATACTTCAGAAGAAAAGGTTAGTTAATTTGAAGACAGAACTATCCAAAATGAACTACATGGAGAACAAAAAGATTGAAGAAAAAAATAACAGAGTACCAATGATCTGTGGGACAATATCAAGTTTTCTAAAATATATGCAATTGGAATTCCAGAAGGAGAGGAGAGACATGGAGAGACAAAAAAAATTTAAAGAAACAATGACTAAAAAATATAAAATACAGTGAAAAGTATAAACAACCATATTTAAAAATTGCATCAAACACAAGCAGAGTAAACAACAACAACAACAAAAAACTACACAAAGGCCCATTATAAAGTTCTGAAAAATCACTGACAGAAAAATCTTAAAAGTAAGCATAGTGGGGAAAGAAGACACAGAAGCACAAAGATAGAAGACAGCTGACTTATTGTCAGAAACTACATAAGACTGAGAAAATGATTTGACATCTTTAAAGTATTGAAAGAAAAAGAAAATTGTCAGTGTAAAATTTTATATCCAGAAAATCAGACAAACAAAACCTGAGAGAATTCATCACTAGCAGATAGATGTTCTCTACAAGAACTGTTAAAGAAAGTTTTTTAGGCAGAAGAAAAAAAGAATCCAAGAACAGATGGGATAAATAGAATACAAAGACAAATAAATGTAAAATTATTTTTAAATATTAGTAAACTATATTCAATCATATTTTAATCATATTTTTAAAAGATAATACATCATGAAAAAGTGGAATTTATCCCAGGAATGTAAGTATACTGTAACATTCAAAAATCAATAAATGCAATTCACCATATAAGTGTATTAAAAAACAAACCATATGGTTGTCCCAATAGATACAGAAAAGGCATTTGAAAAAGTTCACCATCGGGCCATGATAATTAGCAAACCAGGAATAGAAGGGAACTTCCTCAAATTGATGAGGGCCATCTACAAAAAAACCTATAGATAACATCATTCATAATGGTGAAAAACTGAATACTTTCCCATTACGACTGGAAACAAGGTAAAGATGTCCATTGTTACCATTTCTAATTAATATCATAATGGAGGTCCTAGCCAATGTAATAAGGGAAGAAAAGATAATCAGAGGGCTACAGAATTACAAAGGAAGATGGTAAAACACACATGTACAATGATTGTCTGCATAGAAAACCCAAAGGTGCCTAAAAATGATATAAGGATTATATTATAAGGCTACAGTTACTAAGATAAGTTTGTATTTGTGAAAAGACAGATAAATTAACCAGTGGAATAAAAGCTTAGAAATGTCCCTCCACATGAATCAAAATTTGATGATAGCAGAAGTAGTATGTCAGGTCAGTAGGAAAATAAAAATATGCAAAAAAGTGATATTAGATTCTTACTCTTACCACATACAAAAATCAACTCAAGATGGATTAAGGACTTAAATTTGAAAAATAAAACCTTAAAATTTGTATTAGAAAATATAAGTAAATATGATTTAGTCCTTCAGATAGGGAAAGATATGCAAGATTTTTCAAAAGTGTCTGCTACAAACATTGATCAATTGTATTAAAATTAATATATTTTATCAAAAGATATATTAAAATGAGAAAAATGTCAAATTGAGAAAAGATACTTGCAATACACACATTATTAGTATCAAGAATATATAGATTCTATCAATTGACAAAAAATACATTTCTCAGAAATACATTTCTCAGAAAAGGAAACAAATACAATCAAACATACAAACATATGTTCAGTATCATTAGTGATGAGAGAAATACCAATCAAGAATGCAATGTGATACCATTTTATGCCTATTTGATTGGCAAAAATACAAAAGGAATGGTATATTTTCAAGCAATAAGAGTCTAATGTATTCCAGTTTGGCTGAAGGGTAGTATGTGTTTTACATAACGATCTTATAAGAGCGGTTTGAGGCTAACCCATAGAGAATATTAAATGCTACTAAGTTGTGTAACTCCAAGTACCTGAGGTTGTAAGGTAACTCTGGCTACTCAGATTCTCTCGTTGAAATGGAAAGTACCTTTCCCCAAAGTGGTGATCTGTGACTTAGCTCTTCAAGGCATCTTCTCTATTCTCTTTACAAACCACTGGTCACATGTTTTATATTACACAATGTAAAGCATGAAAGAAATGCTCCATTTTTTAATATAACTTTTTATTTTGGCATGCAACTTTCAGTACTTCAACTTAAAGGAATGAGGAAGATGGGGATTTCAGACATTTTGGTAAGTGTAAGAAATTTTTATTTTTTTATTTCAATAAAACAGACACCTTTATTGACTGAATGAAACTCTTGACATCTCTCAAATGCCTGGAAAGCCACATAGAAAATAATGGATTAGATTTCATTATTTAGATTTAAAAAATGTGTTTAAGGGCTTAAATTATAGAAAAGGTAGCTGTGATTAAACAATATCTGTGTGAATAAAAATGACATCTGATATTACAAAATATATACATTTTTTCAAAGCCCCTTCATATACTTTTTTGTATTGAAAAAAATTCCATGAGGCAGGGTAAGTGTTATTATTTCCATTTGCTGAGTGAGATATTGAGGGATAAAGACTAAATGACTTAGCCTGAACTGGACGGTCTCTTAATGGTAAAGCTGGGATTAAAACTCAATTATCCTGATTCAGAGTCCCATCTTCTTATTCTTTCTCTCCTGTCTTTTCACCTCTCTCTGTTCTTTCTTCCTTCTTCCCACCTTTCTTTTCTATTCTTAATATTAATTTTAACAGCTTTTAAAAATACATATTTATTGTTGAGAATTTAGAAAAGCATGAAGAAGAAATTAAAATTATAATCCTACCATTCAGATAACCACTATTAAAATATTAGTGCACAGTTTCTAGTCTTTTTCTTTCATTCTTTCTTTTTCACAGATAGGGTCTTGCTCTCTTACCCAGGCTGGAGTACAGTGACACAATCATGGCTCACTGAAGCCTTGACCTCCCAGGCTCAAGCTATCCTCCCACCTCAGCCTCCCTAGTAGTTGGGATTACAGGCATGCACTACAATGCCTGGCTGATTTTGATGTTGTTCTTGTTGTTGAGATGTGGTCTTGCTTTGTTGCCCAGTCTGGTCTCGAACTCCTAGGTTCAAGTGATCTTCTCACCTCAGCCTCCCAAAGTACTCAGATTACAGGTGTCAGCCACTGTTCCTTAGTTTAGTCTTCTTTGTTCATGTACATTTTAAAAATAGGAACCACACTTGGATATAGCTTTTGTTACATGCTTTTTCAGTTAATGACATAATGTAAATATTTTCCCAAATGATTAAATATTTTTCAGAAACACCAAATGTTGGCTGCTTAGTATTGCAATATATAGATATACTAGAATTCATTTAACCAGTTCACTCTACTGTTGTAGATTGCTTTTGACGCTTCACCATTAAGAACAAGACAGGCCTGCACATATATATAAATAAATCTTGATTATTTTGTAATGATAAATTCTTAGAAGTGGCATTCTGGCATACTTTTTTTTGTACTCTAAAACATATTGTCAAGTTGCAATTCAAAAAAACTCTACCATCCGCTATGAGTGAGGGAGGTGCTCATTTCCGTGAGTCTTTGCCAATATTGTTATTACCATAAAAAGTGATGGTTAGATCAATCAAAGTAATATTTATTCTTTTAGCAGATATTTAAAGAGCAATTATTATGTGCCAGGCACTGTGTTGGGTGCTAAAAGTCATCTTCCTCCTCAAAGAATTAGTCTAGTGGGAGTTATATTCAAGTAATTTTTTTTTCCTTGAGACAGGATCTTGCTCTGTCACCCAGGCTGGAGTGCAGTGGCACAATCATAGCTCACTGCAGCCTCCAACTTTTGGCTCAAAGAATCCTCCCACCCCAGCCTCCAGCACTTATAGTGGCTGGAACTATAGGTGCACACCACTGTGCTAGGCTATTTTGTTTTTCTTTTTACTTCGTATAGAAATGTGTGGGGTTGGGGGGGGGCGTCTCGCTTTGTTGCCCAGGCTAGTCTCGAACTCCAGGTCTCAAGTAGTTCTCCCCCACCCTGGCCTCTCAAAGTGCTGGGATTACCCACATGAGCCACCACACTGGCCCAAGTAAGTTATTATACTTCCATTCTCACACAGTACTATAGGAGCACAAAGGAAAGATGCCTTCTCTTGAGGGACCATAGAAGGCCCCCCTAGTAGAAGTGTGCCTGAGTTGAGGCTTCACAGATGAGTAGGAAAGAGGAGATAAAAGATCATAAAAAGGTTCCAGGCAGAAGAAACAACACATAAAAATAGAGAGGTGAATATGGTGTATAGGTTCAAATGCCTTCAAGCAAATAAAGCCTCACTCTAGCTGGTTAAGCCATGAGCCAGTTTAGTATCTTACATAACAAGAGGTCCTCTGCAGTGTAACAAGAGGACTCAGGCAGAGTCCACATGGCTGAGCTCCTCTGCTGTGTGTTCTCCGGGCTCTTGCCTCCTCCCTGTGTTCTGCTCCAACCTCAGCATAAGAAGATATATTGTCTTTCCCACATGACCCTTTAGGAATAATTTTTTAAAAAATCTCTTTTGATCCCAAGCAGACAACTTCTCATGTCTTATTGGCCAGGCTTGGGTCACATACTTCTTCCGGATCGAAGTGCTACCTAGGGGAGTGAAATCACTATGTTTGGTTTAGACTAATCACTCGGAGAGTTGAGGAGTCAACACCCCATCCACCACATGAGGAAGTGCCAAGAGCTGAATAAGGCTGCAGCACAGACAGGAGGTGGTGAGTGGCAAGAGATGAGGTACCAGAAGCTAAAAGAACAAAAGGGCCGTTTCATGAAGGAGGATGGAAAAGTGTCCAATGCTGCAGCGAGGTCAAGTGGCAAGAGGTTGACAGTAATTACTGTCAGCTTACTGGGTGCATACGAGAACAATTTTAATTGTGATGGTTGAAGTCAGATTTTAGAGGTTTGGAGACTAAATGTGAGATGGGGTGGAATAATCGCGGCGTAGATTCTCTCACAGGAAGTGAGAACGTGAACAGGGGGAGAGACGAGAGAGTGACAGGAAGAGGTAGAGCAGAGTCAACAGAGAGGCTTTTTAGATGAGAGAGGTTAGAAGAGGCTTAAATGACAAGGGAAAGGAGAAAGGAGAGAGGAAGAGTAGAGGAGAGAGGGAAGAAAAATGGAATTCTCATTTCCCTGAGGAAGGTGAAAGGGTGGCCATCCGTTGGTGGGGAGGGAGTTCCGAGGAGAATGGAAAGCTTTGAAAACTCCTCCGGGAAGGGAGCATTGATCCCTAGGAGCACTGCGGAGGGTCCAGGTGAGGTTGGGGCATATGAATTTGGAGCAGCCCAGGTGGCGTGATTTCTCTCTAGGAGCACTTGGTAGCTAGCATGTTGGCTCGGAGGTGGCAATGGTTGGCCTGATCCAGGATGAAGTGACAGATCACAGAGCTAGGTGTGATGGGAAGAGAAAGGGAATGCAGCAACCAACTACTAGGGGAAGGCGTGAGGGTGTAATGGGAGTAGTTGGATAAAAGTTATGGATGAGGTGTATGTTTGAATTTTGCATTTCAGAAGCTGAACAGTTTGGGGCTGTTGAGTGTGTGAGCATGGAGGTGGATGAATAAACCGAAAAGTAAAGTTTTCATGAAATAGGATGATAGCACTCTATACATTGATTGTGAGGGTATAATGTGGGCTTTATGAAGGGCAATCTGGCAAGCTTTAAAAACTAAAAACATGTACATCCTTGAATCTAATAATTCTAACTGTATTTATTCCATAGATTTACTTCCACATGTGTGAAATGATGCACAGTGACAGTTATTCACTGAAGCATTATTAGTAAAAGACTAAAACCTAAATCCATCAAGGATTTGGTTAAAAAGAAGGCAGTTCCATATGTATTGATGTGGAAGGTTATTCCAATTACAGTCTTAAAAACAAGCAAAGAGACCGGGTACGGTGGCTCACGCCTGTAATCCCGGTACTTTGGGAGGCTGAAGCAGGCGGATCATCTGAGGTCAGGAGTTTGAGACCAGCCTGGCCAACATGGTGAAACCCTGTCTCTACTAAAAGATACAAAAATTAGCTGGGCATGATGGTGGCCACCTGTAATCCCAGCTACTGAGGCAGTAGAATTGCTTGAACCTGGGAGGCGGATGCTGCAGTGAGCTGAGATCACACCATTGCACTCCAGCCTGGGTGACGAGAGCAAAACTCTGTCTCAAACAAAAAAAAAAAAGCAAAGAATAAAAGAAATTATAAAATCTTACTGTTTATGTTCCAAAACACACACACAAACACATACATACACCCCATAAAATACCTATCCATTTTCATAGGCTGATTATAAGAGTCTCCTTTACTGAGTGTGGTGGCTCATGCCTGTAATTCCAGAACGTTAGGAGGACAAGGTTGTGGGAATCACTTTAGCCCAGGAGTTTGAGACCAGCCTGGGCAACATAGTGAGACCTCGTCTCTACAAAAAATTAAAACATTAGCCAGGCATGGTGGTGAGCACCTGTAGTCTCAGCTACTCGGCAGGCCGAGGTGGGAAGATCCTTGAGCCCCTGAGTTTGAGGTTACAATGTGCTATGATCGTGCTACTACACTGTAGCCTGGGTGACAGAGCAAGACCCTGTCTGTACAAATAATAAAGAAAAGTAAAAGGGGATTGTCTTTAGAGAGTTCCTGCAGAGCTTGGTGGCTGGATGTGAGTAGAGGGGAATTCCTAAGGTTCATAATCCCTTTATTTGCTTTCAGTTTTGTTTTTGTTTTTTAACCACGTGTGAGAAGTGGTTCTTTGTAGGAAAGAGGGGAGGGTGGACTCTCAGATCATATTACATACCCAGGTGTCCACGGATACCCACCTGCAAAGTTTTGGGAAGACAAGATCCAGGAGGGAGAAATAGTGAATCAAGCGTGCGGATTGAAGCTCCAATTCTGCTGCTCCTATGGGCATGACATGAAAATGGGAAGAAAAATATTCTTACCTCTCAAGGTTGTTCTAAGGAAGCAGAGAAATTATAATGTGTTTCATAATGGTAAAACAATATTAAAAAGCAAGGTATTTGTTAGCAAACATTTATTGAACATTTACTATACTCCAGGCACTGAATTAAAATGGTAATTATTTCAATACTTTATTAATAATTCTTTTTTCCTCATTTAAATGAGTGTTTACAGTTGTTCATTATTATGGTTGTTTCTTGCTAAACATCAGTTGCCCTTCTGTCTGTGTTCCTAATCTGTCCCCAGGCTCCCACCCACACCTGACTGGCCTTTGTTTATACTACATTAACTAGAACATAATTTCTTAAGAGGCCCAGGGACCCCATTCAGCCTCCAGACATGTTTTATTTGCCCACAGATTGTTTATTTTGAGATGGTAGACGACATTGGGAAAAAAAAAAATAGGCAGATACTTTTAAAGTCCAGATTTTAAACTTTTCTAGAAAAATCAGAAGACCTGGCAACAATGTGCCTCAGGGCAGCAGACCACTGTAGCCTAGCAGGGCCGGCCTGTTTGGCCAGGCTGTGAACATTCTTTCTTCTGACATGATGCTCACCCATGCTGTGTATGCTCCTGCCTGTCCCCATTGACAGTAGAGTTTCCCACACCTGGAATAATGCCAGGGATGACTGTTCCCTACTTTCTTGACTTACAAGTGAGTGTGGAAACGGGGGCTTTCCTATTCCTGTCAGCACAATCAGGTCCTTGTTCAGGGACCAGGTCCAGGTCTAAGAGGAAGCAGGGAACTTGGCCAGGGCACACAAAAGACACAATGATTAAAGGGCTGGAAAACAGAACCTATGAGGTAAGTTTTAAGGAACTGGATTTTTTCCTGGAAAAAAAGAGGATAAAGGATGACTCAATTGTCTTCTTTAAGTATATGGGGTAATTATGAAGAGAGTGATACCAGCTGCTCTCCACCCCCAAACCCACTAGAGGAAAAGTGTGTGTCCTGTGGCAGGAGGCTTGCAGCTGAGCCATAAGGGACTTCACTAAGAATTTAGGTTGAGAGATGAGGCGCCTCCATCTGCCTCATCTGACCCTTATGAGGGTCAGGCTAGACTCTTCTATCTGAAACTCAAAAAATAAACTGGATAACTCCTTGAATTCTTTCCCAATTTTAATTCTTAATGCCTTCCTCTACCACATTCTCTTTTATTTCTGTAGGCTTATCAGAAGAAAGTTAGAAAAAGCTTTCCTGAATAAGAAAACAGGGCATGAATCACTTAAAATTCTCTTTAGCAGCATCTATCCTTGATGTTACCACACTAAAAAATGTATGTACACTCTTTCTGAACATGCAATTAGAACACAGCTGGGAAAGTACTTAAGATTCTTCTCCCAAGTTAACTTTTTACCAGCCAAATTGCTATGGGTATAGTTTGCTCAGCTGATGCTAGGAGAATAGTTCAGAGGACTTAATCGAGTGCAGTGCTTATGTAGACAAAAACATTGCTACATGATCCAGTCTTAGTTGTTTTTACTTAGTTTAAAAGATTGTGGTGAGTTTTCATGTCTGTTCCTGTTGTGAATTCCATGAGTCAATGCAGAGGAGCTGGAGGAGTTTTCCAGGATGTCACAACTACTGGACAACATCCGGTACAGTAAATTAGAACACAGACTCTGGTTGGTAAATGGTGATGGGACATTTAACACTTCAAAATAACAATCAACCTTTGTTGTGAGCCAACCGGGTGCTGAGTGCTTTTCATGTTAATCTTCATAATGACTCTGTAAGGTAGGTATCAATAGTCTCATTTGACAGATCAGAACAGAGTCAAAGAGAGGAGTAACTTTCCAAGGCCACATGGACCGCAAGTGCTGACATTCAGATTCAAGTCTAAATCCAAATTCAAATTGCTTGACTCCAAAGTCTGTGTTGTTATTTATTTATTGTTTATTATTTTTATTTTCAAGACGGAGTCTCACTCTGTCACCCAGGCTGGAGTGCGGTGGCATGATCTTGGTTCACTGCAGCCTCTGCCTCCCAGGTTCAAGCGATTCTCCTGCCTCCGCCTCCCAAGTAGCTGGAATCACAGGTGTCCACCACTACACCTGACTAATTTATGTATCATTTAGTAGAGACGGGGTTTCACCATGTTGGCCAGGTTGGTCTCGAACTCGTGACCTCAGGTGATCCACCCACCTTGGCCTCCCAAACTGTTGGGATTACAGGCATAAGCCGCCATGCCTGACCCATCTGTGTGTTTTCATGTGACTACTCTGTGTGGATTCACTTTGTTAGGGTGTGCCAGCCAAGGTGTCCAGAACAGAACCATACAATGGAAGGGGTAATTTGGGTCAGTCTCTCTCACAAAGAGAGCTCATGAGCTCCCAAGACACATAAAGGTACTGGTTGCTGAGTATATCACAATTAAATAGCCTCATTACCTTTCTGCACCTGCAGTTCCATTTCCTACCTTGTTCATGCAGTCATCTGTCGAAGTCTTTTGACATACAACCGTAAGTCCTCAGAGCTACAGTTCCTTACTTCCCACCAGTAAGCACAGTCCTTCCTCAAGACTATTTAAGTGGTCTGGCTCTAAGTATACTGTGTTCCTTGTGGAGTGGCCCATGGGTCTTGTGCTGCAACATTACCTGGACTATTGGCTAAAAATATGATTCCTGAGCCTCACCATTGATCTACTGAATCAGAATCCCCAGGAGCACATCTGACCCTTAACAAGTATCTCAAGTCTTTTTCACACACACTTAACTTTTAGAATTATTGCTTGTAAAGCAGTGGTTGTTAACCTTGGACGTACATTGCAATCACCTGGAGAAATTACATTCTGGAGATTCTAGAATCTCCACCCCCAGAGATTCTGATTTGCCTGAGGTATGGCCTGGGCATCATATTAAGAACTTTCCAAGCGATCTTAACATACAGCCAAGACTAGCATCACTGTCTTAGATCCAGAGCACTGCTTCTCAAACTTGTCATGCACATCAGAATCATCTGGAGGTCTTGTTAAAGCACAGGTTGCTGGGCCCACTCCCAGAGTTTCTGATTCAGCAGGTCTTAGGTAGGACCTGAGACTCTGCATTTCTAACAAAGTTCCCAGGTGATGCTGATGATACAATTTTAGGAACCTGCACTTTAAGAACCGTTGGTTTAGAGACTCAATAATAGTATGCACCACTGCTAAATTTTAAATGATTAAGGACAAATCTTGTTGCTTTTAGGAACCACACTTTAAGAATCACTGGTTTAGAGACTCAATAATAGCATGCCCCACTGCTAAATTTTAAATAATTAAGGACAATCTTGTTGCTTTGAAGGCATCAGGGATATTTTTTAGATTCCAGCCCTGATTTAAATAATTTTGCACATTTTGAGCCCACTGTAGACTAGATCAAGTCATCCTTGTTAATAGAAGAATTATTAACCTCTTTTTCCTAGAGGGGATTTAGATTTAGATTCAAGGGAGTGAAATTAGCATTTAATTGGAATCAATAATTGTGCTTCTTGGGCAAATTGCCCCTGGCAAAGCTGGAAGGAATCTGAAAAGTGGAGATCCATGAAAGTCACTTCCAATATGATGTGTACTAGAACAATAAAATGGTATGCAAAATAATATATCTTTGCGTAAGCGCCTGAATAAATCTTGGCCTTGTCATTATTAGCCCTGTTTCCATTCCTGCTATTGCCAGAGATGGTGAGTACAGTGATTGATTCCTCTGGGACTAGGAATCACTGGAAGAGGCAGGGTCACTGTGAATGGTCATGCAGCCTGCACACTGCACAACACCAGGGACATCATTCACATAGACTTCAGTGGGAATTGCACCCTCCGGAGCTGTGCTACATGGCTTACCTGGGAGAAGGCTATATTTCTTCTGGGGTTATAGAAATCTTAACCTCTCTCTAGGAACCAGGACCTAGAAAGCATTATAACACATGTCCAGAGGTCAAAGTTCAGTCCACTGTTGGTTCAGTCCACCATACCTGCTTCCCCCATTTCGACATGCTGGCTCTGGATGACCCACTGGGGAGGTGTATTAGTTGGTTTTCATGCTGCTGATAAACACATGCCTGAGACTGGGTAATTTATAAAGAAAAAGAGGTTTAATGGACCGACAGTTCCATGTGGTTGGGGAGGCCTCACAATCATGGCGGAAGGCTTACATGGCAGCATACAAGAGAGAATGAGAGCCAAGTGAAAGGGGAAACCCTTTATAAAATCATCAGATCTTGTGAGACTTATTTACTACCACAAGAACAGTACGGGGGAAATCACCCTCATGATTCAATTATCTTCCACTGGGTTCCTCCCACAACACATGGGAATTATGGGCGCTACAATTCAAGATGAGATTTGGATGGGGACACAGCTGAACCATATCAAGAGGAATGGGGGAGAACAAGAAGTTCCCACAGTGTCTGTTCACGTGCACAAAGAGACATGAAAAATCTTGTTGGGTGAACCCTGATCGCACCTTTGAGGGCTAGGGGAGGGACAGACAGGAGGCCTTTGTGGAGGGTGTAGGTCTTGCTCTTCAGCTGGATCTTGCTCTTCAGCCAGATTCCTTTATTCCTTACCTCTTTACCTTTACACAGCCTTCTATTTTTTTTTTAAATGTCCCCTGTACCACCCTAAAGCAACCACATAAGACATTTTTTTTTTTGATAACTTCATATTTTAAATATTCTTATCTGAGTCCCGAGGTCTGTCTGGTTTCAGCTCTGGACATGGGGTCATTCTTGAGTGCAGTCTGGAGTTCAATCAGGGCATCTTTATCTCAGCTCCCCCCTCAGGCAGTCACTCCTTCAAGAACGGGCATGAACATCCTCCATCTCCTCGTGTGGAAGTAGGTCTGAGGCTGAGGTTCTAAGCTAGGAGGTGGGGGAGCCATGCCAGTCTGAATAATTGAAGTGAATAAACCATTGGTTTTTATGTAAATCTTTCAGACCACAAGAATGAAATTTCGGAGGTGGATTGATCCATCGGGGCGTTTCATCTCAAACCTGTTATTATGGACTAAATTTTTGTGTCCCTCCCCAAATGTATATGTTGCCCTAATCACCAGTGTGGCTGTATTTTGAGATGGAGCCTCTAAAGAAGTAATTAAGGTTAAATGAGGTCTTAAGGATGGGTCCCTAACCCAACAGGATGAGTGTCCTTGTAAAAAGAGATACCAGACAGGTCTGTCTTGCTTCACCATGTGAGGACATGGTAAGAAAGAAGCCAGCTGAATGCCAGGAAGAGAGCTCTCACCAGGAACTGAATCAGTCAAAACCTTGATCTAGGACTTCTAGCCTCCAGAACTGCAAGTAAATGAATTTCTGTTGTTTAGGCCACCCAGTCTGTGGCATTTTGCTATGCCATCCCAAGCAAACTAATATACCCATCCTTTCCCTTCTTGCCCCATGTCAACCCAAGCTCCTCCACAGCCAGAGCTGGATCAGGTCAAGATAAGTCCCTCATCGTACTCACCATGGCTTCTCCCCACCTCCACCACTAGCTTATAACACCTGAAGCAGGGACTGGGTCTCAGCCACTCTCATCATGCCCTAGTGCTGAGCAGGCTCTTCTCCTGCAGTCATGAGTGAGTGCATAGTGATGGTGCATGACTGTAGAGGGTGCAGCAGGGGAGCCCCTGTGCTATTCTTGTTACTTCAACTTTTACTTGTTTAAAATATTTGTGCAAATTTATGGAGTGCATAACATTTTTTTTTACATGTATATAATTTGTAGTGATCAAGTCAGGGTATTTAGGGTGTCCATCCCCTTTTACTTTTAATGCTACATTAAGAAAGCATCTATTCTCAGTGCTAAAACATCACGTGAATTCATTGAGGCAAGGAATGGCTAAGACACCAGAGCAAAACAAAGTGAACACAGATTATTATGTCAAATGTAGAAGACAAAGAACTTTGCATCATCTGCCCCAGCTCAGGCACCTGTCTCCTCGCACTTGGCTGGGATTGGCAGACACTTACTATGGTGGACAGCTTGAGATGCAGGAGGTGGTTGTGGAGTGGGAGGGCCAGGGAGCCAATTTCTTCTCAGAAGGCTGGAAATCCTACATCAGAAGCCTCTGACATTTAACTAGAATGATCTACCCAATCCTTAGCAGGAAGATACTCAAAATATCTGACACCTGGTAAGGTAGTTGTACACAACCCATGCAGCTATATTAGTGCATAACTATGCAGTGAGTTCAACATTATTTCCAATTTTCCCATTTGCTTCAGATACAAAAGCCACATTCATGGGCACAGCTAGATCAGGGCAGTTCAAATCCAGCCTGTGCAATTCATCAAAGGACTATGAGTGCCACCATGCGAGTTACCCAGAGAACTAATTCACTCAAGAAGATGGGGGCACAAGACCCAGCTCTAAATCAGATACGTTTAACTAATGCAAATGTTGCTTCTGATTTTAAACCAAATATTGGGGAACCAAAGAAATAATGTCCATAGCAATCCTTGCCAAACACAAATATATGAAACACACAAATTGACATCTTATTTTCATGAATACCTTCTTCACTCCAAGCCTTCAAACATTGCAAGGAATCAGTTTAGAGAGATATAGGGAATACTCCAAATAGAAGGTTTTGTTTATACTCTAGGAGTTATGTAATGTAATGTGAAAAAATTATTTCTAGTAAGTCCTGGCATAAATTGTGTAAGCTGAGAAACAGTGATAAAGGAAGTGGATGTAACTGAATATAAGGATCCAATCCAAATTGTTCAGGCCATATGTAATTCTTGCACATACTGGAGCACATATTTTGAGAGGAAACTTTGGAATTCATCTACACAATATGGCAAAGTAGAATTGCTTGAATTCTGCTACAGGATTTTATATAAAAGTATTCATTTCAGTCACAGTAGTACCTCAGTTATTCAAATGCCATTTATGTAGCAAATGTATTCAGAACCGAGAGAATCTGGAAAAAAAAAAATTGAAGGCCTTGTCATGATTAAAATATGTAAGTCCATGTACTAAATGCCATTCATTTTACTTCCTAGAAGAAATCCACATTACTCAAGATCCATACATAATTTTCTAATAGGTTTGGATATTTGATATTGGAATATGGCAGAGGCTGCTAGTGGTTGACCCGAACAGCCCTTCTTCTATTTTTACTTGGTATCAGAAACTCAATTTTATTCAAGGAACTCATGTACTCAGATAGAAACTACATTACTCAGTGTTCTTAAAACTATAAGTGTGACAAACTTTTGAGCAATGGGATACAAACAGAAATGTTGTTGTAAAGGAAGTCTAGGTTGTACCCCACCAAGGTGGGACCCAGCCCTCTGCATTCCTGCCTTCCTGCCTTCCAATCTGCTGCCCGGAATTCTGGTCTGTTGTCTCTAGGAACCATCTTGACCACATGAGTTACACCCTATGGATATTGCCACAGAGAGCTAAAGGAGCCTGAATGCCTATGAAATTCAAGATGTGCCTACTGGTCTTGTGCTGCATATCTCTGGAATTTGCACAGCGCGTAAATAAGTTTCTTTCTTGTTTTAGTCACTGTTAGTTTATTCTAAATGTTTACCTGTGCATATAAATTTATCCTAATAAATGTGCTCAACGTAAATAAAAACTAGTAAATTGTTAGCTTTCTGGTTACTAGAAACAGATAATATGTGGGAGGAAGGATGTCTGACATCCTTAATAATGAAAGAGACATTAAAAAAAAAAACAAAACCCCCAAACAGCCAAACCTATAAATGAGTTTTCATGGAAATACTTTTAAAGGGTAGCATTCTGTTATTCCTATTAAGGCAAATTGTCCTACAAGTCTCTCATAGGCACTGAAGGCATCAATACGTAACAGAAAATCAGAATCACCTGAATTAATGATCATGGCTCGGAGTCATCAAGAAAACAGCAAGTTATATTTGGTTTAAGAGAGTTCATATAAATAGTTTAAGTCAAAATATCTTAGTTTTTTTTAAAAAATTCCCCTAATGAGCAAACAAAAGGAGCACACTTTCTGGAAATTCTATAATATGAAATAGCACTTTTAAAGTTTTTTAAATAATTGTGTTTTCACTGTACATATACGGTTTTGTTTGTTTGGACATTGTGCTGATTTTACGTAAACATTATTTTCTTAAAATATTTTTCCATTTTAATAATTTTATTTTGGTCTGCATTCCAATTAGACATACTTTTTTCCCACAAAAAAAATTAAAATGAAATTAAACCAAAATAATAAGAGAACATAAAAATCTCAAATAATAGGCTTGAGCTTTGGAGGCAACAAAACGGTTATGCCTTACTCCTTTTAGTTACTGGAGAGTTTTAGTTCTTTTATTCAAATCGTGTGAAAGTCTCACCTGAGTAAAAGGTTTGCACAGATGAGTGGAGAAAGGGTCAGTTCTTTCTGGCAAGGATCAGAAGTCAGCCTAAAGGCAATCTGATCTTTAAGCCAAACCCAGATACGTGAGAAACCTATGACAAGTGGGAAATCTACTGAGAACTTGCTGGTTTTCTGCCATTCTCCAAACAAGACTAAAGATGGCAGGAGCATAAACAATGGAAGCAAAAGATTAAAGAACAAAAACTTGTGAATAAAATCCCTTTATACTATCTTCATTCATGCAAAACAACAGGAACCCTTCCCTCTAATGCTTTAAGATCTTCCATAAGGTAGATGCCATCACCACCTACTCCCTTGCAATCCTCCAATTTCTAGTATTCTTCAGGTGTCTTATCAATTATCATAATTTTTGCCCACTAAAGTTATTAGCTCCATAAAGCAAAGGACTGTGTCTCTGTCAGTCATAGTTATATATACCCATGACTTGCCTAGCACAGGGCCTGGCAAACAGTATTACACTCATTTGGACATTGGATGGTTAGATAAATGGAAGAAGGAAGGAAGGGAGGGAAGGAGGGAAGGAGGGAGGGAGGGAGGGAGAGAGAAAGGAAAAAAGGAATTTGGAGGAGGGTATGATTAGGCACATAATAGGCAAAGGAAATTTAACCAGAAAGTTATCTTTATCTCTTACTGTCTTCAACCTAACTTTTATTCTCTGAAAACATTGGGGTTCATTGGGAAGAAAAGGAGAGAAAATGTAAAGAGAAAATAGCAGAAAACTGTAATGAGATGTAAATGAAGCTATGGAGAAGGTTGACCAAATTAAGTTCTCTAATCTTCATCCCTACACACACACACACACACACTTCTAATATATATATATAGCTGTCCAACACAGGCCAGACATTGCCCCCTAAGAAGAGTTACTCTGATTAGACTGTGTGAATTAGCTAATAGTCAATAATATGCAAACTTCAGACAAGTCTGACAATAAGCCCACTGAAGGGACTTTCCTGTGTGGTAGGGCAAGGCCCAGAGACCACACTTGAAATGAATGAATTTGCATTATGCTTCACTTTCCCTCCAACTCTTTAGTGCTCTGCTTGAAGAGTAGTAACAAGTCTACAACCTGGACATGAAAAGCAGAAAAAGGAGGTAAAGAAGCCCAGCTTATCCAGAAACTGAGGAATACTCCTACAAGAACATTGAGTAAACCACAACTTTGCAACTCATTTCCTTAACTAGGAACATAAAGCTCAACAAAAAGCCACAGAAAGATGAACAGAAGAATGATGCAACATGCGATATACATTATGGCTGCTTACCGGTATTTCTTGTTCTCTTCTTCTAGGCTCAATGAGGACTGCTTCCTCCCCCATCTACTGAAGTTAGGTGTGGTCATATGATTTTCCATGTCAATAAAATGTGAGTGGAAGTGACAGGGGTCACTTCCAGGTGAAACATTTAAAAACAAGTGATAGTTTCTCCATGATCCTTTTCCCTTCTGCCACCATGATCGACAGTATTCCAAATCATGGCGCCTTCACCACTCTGGGTCCTGGAGTGAGGATGATATACAGTGGGAGTTAGCTAGCTATAGCCTGTGTTCACCTGTTTTTGTAAATAAAGCTTCATTGGAACATAGCTATACCCATTTGTCTATGCATAATTTGAAATGACAATGGCAAAACTGAGTTGTTACAACAGGGACCATATAGCCTAAAAGCCTAAAGTGTTCATTAAGTGGCCTTTTAAGAAAACATTTGCAGACTCCTCATATAGACCCTGATCCTCCCATGCCCACTTAATTCAAGGGGATATGTAGGTTGAAGGGGAAGACAAACCTTTGTTACTCTATACCAACAAAAATTGGGGGCTTTTTGGTTACTCGTATATAACTTAGGTTATTCTGACTGATACAAAACTATTTAAAAATCACTTAATTTGTATGCATGCTATTAATAGAAATATTCTTCAAGAACTAGTAAAAACAACTAGGATAGTACTAAACACAGAGCAAGTACTTGGGTAGTAAGTTTTCCTTTTCTTGGTTCGATATCATCATAGATGAGGAGTGCAGAGCACAGGTGCGATCAGGAATGGGCTATGTGGCAGCTCCCTCAGAATGCATTGCCACTGCTACTATAGCAGTAGCTTTTCAACAATTTTAAAAGAAAAGATATTGACATGACAGTTATTAAGATGGTTCACGCCTGTAATCCCAGCACTTTGGGAGGCCGAGGCGGGTGGATCATGAGGTCAGGAGATCAAGACCATCCTGGCTAACATGGTGAAACCCCACCTCTACTAAAAATACAAAAAATTAGTCGGGCATGGTGGTGGGTGCCTGTCGTCCCAGCTATTCGGGAGGCTGAGGCAGGAGAATGACTTGAACCTGGGAGGCGGAGCTTGCAGTGAGCCGAGATCTCTCCACTGCACTCCAGCCTGGGCGACAGAGTGAGACTCCCTCTCAAAAAAAAAAAAAAAAAAAAAAAAAAAAAGCAAAGATGGTTAAAAGACATTAGAAGAGGCTGAGTGAAAGCAAACATGGGTCTGTTCCACACAGGGTGGAAATGTCAATTGTCAGAACACGAGGGGCGCAGAGAAAGGAGGCAAAGAGTGATTCTTTTATTATGATTGCTTCTGTGATGCTGAAGCCCAGCTATGCATTTGAAGCAGAGGTGGAAAAAACTGTACTTAACTAGCTTCAGTAATAAAAATGATTTTTGAATCATCATGTAATGATTCGGTAATGAAAATGAAGTTTCGAATGATGTAAATAATTTTTTTAAAAAATTCTGGAAGAAAGCTAAAAAAAATTGCTAAGTGTTTAGTAATAATACCAACACTTTAATGCTATTATAATGTTCCAAGCACTCTTCTGAGCACATGACATATTTTAGCCCTTACTATAATCCTAACCCTATGAGTTAGGTATTATCATTTTCCCCAGTTTACTGATAAAGGGGTGAAGCACAGAGAAACTAAGTAGCTGGCCCAAAGTTAGCAATTAAAAGAGGTAGAGTGGGGTTCAAATGCAGGCATTCTGAGTCTAGTGCAATGTCTCTTAACCACCTTTCTCTATTGAATGTTCACAGGTATTACTACTGGACTTGGGACACAGTATGAAGGCAAAGACTCATGGCTAGGCTGCTGTGTTGTCTATGGTGCTTTTGGCTCTAAGTGTCAGAAAACCCAATTCAAACTGGCTTAAACAATGAGAAAATGTATTATTTCATGGAACAGAAGCCCAGAGGAAGGACAGCTACAAAATTGGTTGAATCAGTGATTTATTGATGTCATAAGGAACCCAGGTTCTTTTTTGCCTTTTGATTTTGTTGTCCACAGCATTGACTTCACCTAAGGCTGGTTGCCCTATGGTCAATAATAGCAAACTGAAGCAAGGGGCACATATGTTCTTCTTTGTTGCTACCCAGCCAGAAAGAGAAATGCTCCTATCCTCTTCCATTCTTTCTGAGCCAAATTAGGTCACATGTTCATGCCTGGAGGGTGGAGGGGAAGGTAACCAGGGCAATGTCACATGTTGCTTGTCTTAGAAAAAAACAAGATTCCTAGAGTTGGAGATGGGGTAAATTTCTCCTGAGTCAATCCTACGGCTAACTAAGGAATTTAATAACTGAATAAAGTCAGCCTTTGGTTAGCAAGGAGGATGAAGTTTGATGAGAAAACAACCGACAGTGTCTACTATACAGCACGTATTCAGCTGAAGCACAATCACATCTGCCAACTTGATTATTTCTGCTACACTTTTCCTGGGGATCCTTCCACAAAGACAATGTATTGAGATGGTAAAATTCATACTCTCCGTTGCATCATGAGTTTCAATCTTAATTCTGAAATCTGTTCATGAGCAAGTTGTTTCAAATCTTGAGAGACTAGATATACAAATGGACAATGGCCAGACCATACATAGAAAATAAAATTCTGACCCACAACCCAAGGAAACCAGTCCAGAAAGTCAGTCTACTATCTACAGTAACCAGTTCAGGAAGTCAGACTACTATGTCTAGCAGGCAGTCCTTGAAATAAACAGTAACTCCCATTGGCCCAAAATGGCCAGGGCTTGATTAATAACTGACAACTTCTACATTTTTGCCCCTCACCCACCTTGGCTTCCAACTCAGGACCAACTAGAGAAAGCCGACTACGTACATCTGAACAATCACATAGGATGCCCCACTTCCAGTTATCTCACCTGCAGCTTCCCCATGCCAACAGCCTCCAGTTGGGGCGCACCTGAAGCCTTCCCTTTCTTCTGCTATAAAACTTTCCCACTCCTCTGCCTGCTAGAATCTCTGCCCAGTGCAAGTGATGGTGGCCAACTTCCTCACTGTAGCAAGTTCTCAATAAACAGTCTTTGCTTGTTACCATTTGGGTGATCTTCATTTATCTCCACATTTTCTGAGCTTCAGTTTCCTCATCTGTAAAAGTAGGGATAATAATAATACCAGCTTCTGAGGGATGCTGTAAAGATTAAATGAAATGAGATTATGTATTAAAGCCCCTAGCATGCTAATTGTTATGGACTGAAAATTATCTCTTGAGAAATAATTACTCATTTGACTGGTGGACATATTTATGGGGGGCAAAGAAACTCTGCAGGTATCACCATACGGCATGATTCAGAAAGCAAAGTAAATACTATGTGGTCTAAGCAGAAAGGCCTAGGGTCACACAGCTGTTTTCCTGTGTGAGCAAGGAGCTCTTTTGTACACTTTGCCTGAACTACCCCATAATGAGTGGGTCCTTCACTGGCCTCTCTGTGTGTTGCTTAGGGCAATGAACCTGGCCTGGATTGTGGTAAGTCAAAAATGCAAAGAAACTGTTGACAGCTTCCAGTGCCAGCACTATATCTTGTACATAGTAGGTAGATAGTATGCATTTATTAGGTGACTGACAGAATAAACATATGCTATTTAGCACTGCTAAAAACCTGAGAATATGCCAAGTGTGGTGGCTCACGCCTATAGTGCCAGCTACTTGGGAAGCCAGGGTGGGAGGAATGATTGAGCCCAGAAGTTTGAGGCCAGCCTGGGCAACATAGCAAGACTTTGTCTCTAAAAATTGTTTTTTTAGTTTCAATTAAAAAAAATATTTGAGAATAGATTTGCTATTGCATGTGGAAACTATTTTCCTGTAGTCTAAGAAGCTAAAATTTCAAGGATCTGTGATGGAAACGGGTGCTTTGGTCTTCACAAGTATTTCAAACTACAAAAATTAGAATTGATTACTACAACTGAAAAAAGAACAAGAAGAAATATGATTAAAATATAATGAGGAAGAGGAAGGCATGAAGTGGGAGAGAGAGAGAGACAGAATGAGAATGAAATTTTTTTTCCCATGGGAAGCAAGAGGCTGCCATGGGAGACATCAGAGGACAGAATGGGATAAATGTCTTAGGGAGCAGGAGGAGAAAGAGGTGATTCATTCTCTCAAGGTTAATTAAGAACATTTTAAGTGTGTATCTATTTATTTATTTATTGAGATGGAGTCTTGCTCTGTCGCCCAGGCTGGAGTGCAGTGGCACAATCTTGGCTCACTGCAACCTCCACCTCTCAGGTTCAAGTGATTCTCCTTGCCTCAGCCTCCCAAGTAGCTGGGTTTACAGGTGCCCACTACCACGCCTGGCTAATTTTTTTGTATTTTTAGTAGAGACGAGGTTTCACTATGTTGGCCAGGCTGGTCTCAAACTCCTGACCTCGTGATCTGCCTGCCTCAGCCTCCCAAAGTGCTGGGATTACAGGCATGAGCCACCGCGCCAGGCCATTTTAAGTGTTTATTGTGTATACCCATCTATGTTGTAGATTATTCTGATTAAAAAGAGTTTAGTATCTAAGAGAAAGGTAAAGGTGGAAAGAGCGAAGGTGAAAGTAACTGTGGTTGGGAGAATTCCAGATTAGAGTCAGTTCATCCTCCAAACACTGCTCCTAATGATCAAAGAATATGAGAAGTCATCTGATCATACTGATTCAGAGAAAATACAGTGAAGTACCTGCCTGATGTAAGGTGAGTCAGGGCTTCTTCTCACGAAAATGATTTATGGGATTCCTCTGGTTCATAATGACCTCTCAGCATGAAAAACCTAAGAGGCATCCCACTCAGCCACCAGTCTGAGCACATGCAAACACATAAGCACCCGGGAGTTGGGGTGGGGGAAATAGTACTTTGAGGTGATAATTGTAGTCTCGGGTGCAATGGTCTGAATGTCATGTCCCTCCAAAATTCATATGTTGACATCCTAACCCCCAATGTGATGGTATTAAGAGGTGAAGCCTGTGGGAGGCGATTAGTTTACAAGAATATAGCCCTCCTGAATGGGATTAGTGCTGTTATCCAAGAGACTCAAGTGCTGTTATCCAAGAGAATGCTGGTTCGTTTACCCCTTCTGCCCTGTGAGGTTACAGCAAAAAGCAGCTGTCTGTGAGCCAGGAAGAGGCCCCTCAGCAGACACCGAGTCTGCTGGTGCCTTGATCTTGGCCTTCTTAGCCTTCAGAGCTTTGAGGAATAAATTTCTGTTGTTTACAAGCCACCCAGTTTATGGTATTTTGTTATAGCAGCCAGAACAGACTAAGACATCTGGCAAACACTGAAAGCTCAAAGACTAAAAATTAGTCTTTGATTATCTGTGGCAGAAGATAGTATGGAATCAAAAGAGCCCTGTTTCATTTAAGTGATAAAACAGCGAGAGACTATTGGGAGGCAGAGACTTCACTACAATCTCCTGCTGCATGCCTTAAATAAGAGTGATTTTTTTAAAAAAAGCTCAGGCCTGATGTTTCAACAATTGCCAGACAGATGTTTGCTGTAAGGGCCAGGGTCTGCGCTCACTCACTGCTTCTCCATTTGGATCCATTACTAGAATAACTCCACTTCTTCTCTTCTTTCATGACAGTAACTCCTCATTCTCCACCTCTCCGTGTGGCAAAAGGCTATTGACATCCATAAATAGACCCACACAAATATATTTAGCTGATTTTTGATAAAGGTGCAAAGTAATTTAATGGAGGTACCTTCTGAACAAATGCTGCTGGAGCAACTGAACATCTACCGGCACACACACAAGAAGATATTTGACCAAAGTCTTACATTCCACACAAAAATTAACTCAAAATAATGTGCTTCAGTGAGCCAAGATCATGCCACTTCACTCCAGCATGGGCAACAGTGTGAGACCCTCTCTCTAAACAAAACAAAACAAACAAACAAAAACTCAGAATGGATCATAGACTTAAATGTAAAACATAAAACTATAGTATTTTTACAGGAAAAACTCATAGTAGAAAGTCTTTGAGACCTAGAACTAGGTGAAGAGATCTTAGACATGACACCAAAAGCACAATTCATAAAAGAAAGAATCAACAAATTGGACCTAATAAAATGTAAAACTTTCTGCAAAAGTTCATGTAAGAAGATAAAAAGCTATAAACTGGGAAGAAAATACTTGCAAACTGCATATCTTGCAAGGACTGGTATCTATAATAAGAATTCTCAAAATGCAGGACTTAAAAAACCAAACAATCCAGTTAGAAAATTAGACATTTCACCAAAGAGGACATAGAGATAACAAATGAGCATATAAAAAGATATTCAACCTCGCTGGTCACTAGGGAGATACAAATTGAAACCACAGTAATATATCACTACATACCTATCAGAGTGACAATACCCAGTGCTGGGGAAAATGTGGCGACATTGGCTCACTTATACATTGCTGGGAATGTAAAATGATATGGCTACTTTGGAATACAGGTTGGCAGTGTCTCATGAAACTAAATAAGCAACTACCATATAATCCAGCAGCAATTGCACTTCTTGGGTCATTATCCTAGAAAACTGAAAGTGTATGGTTACACAAAAACCCATGTACAAATGTTTGTCACAAGTAAATCAGCTTGACTTGTAATAGCTGTTACTTATAAAAATGGGAATCAACCCAAGTGTCCTTCAACAGGTCAATGATTAAACTGTGATATAAGCATAACATATTAGCACTACTAAACAGCAAAAAGAAACAGACCCTTGAGATATCTAAAACAACCTGAATGAATCTCCAGGGATGTATGCTGAGTGGAAAAAGTCAATCCCCAAAGGCTACATACGGCATTATTCCATTTATGTAACATTTTTGAAATGACAAAACTTCAGAAGTAAAGAACAGATTAGTAGTCGCCAGGGATTAGAGACTGGGGGAGTAACACAAGAGAGGTGGAAGTGGTTATAAAAGGGTAACATAAGGGACCCTTTTGGTGTTGGAACTGTTCAGGTCTTGGCTGTGGTGGTCACCAACCTATACAGGTGATAAAATTGTATACAACTTAATACACACGTGCTCACATGCAAATGAATACAGGAAAACTGGGAAAATCTGAATAAGATGAGTAGATTCTATCAATGTCAATATTTTGGTTGTGATATGATATAAAGACTACAGTTTAACAAAATGTTACCATGGGAGGAAACTGGATAAAGTGTACTAAAGATCTCTCTGCCTCATTTCATACAACTTCGTGTAACTCCATAATTATAACAATTTAATTAGATATTTTTTATAATTAGTTATATACAATTATATTACATTTGGATATTACATAATTATATCCAAAATATGTAAAATTATCTATATAAATATAAACATTGTATATACAATATATGTATAACATTTATTTACATATATAGTTTGATGGAGTTATGGTTTAATGGAGTAATAACCAAATCAACAACACACATCAGTCAACTAAACCAGCCTCTCTTAAGGGTAATTCCGACCATTCTAGATATTCAGGATTTGTGTTGTTTTTTGTTTTGTTTTGTTTTGTTTTGTTTTGAGACAAAGTCTCACTGTGTTGCCCAGGGTGGAGTACAGTAGTGTGTGATCTGGGTTCAATGCAACCTCTGGCTTCCGGGTTCAAGCTATTCTCCTGCCTCGGTCTCCCGAGCATCTGGGATTACAGGTGTACACCACCACGCCCGGCTAATTTTTTGTGTTTTTAGTAGAAACGGGGTTTCACCATATTGACCACGCTGGTCTCAAACTCCTGACCTCAAGTGATCCGCCCACCTCAGGCCTCCCAAAGTGCTGGGATTACAGGCGTGAGCCACCACGCCTGGCCCATTCTAGCTATTTCAATGCTTACTCTCAGGCTGTGTGTTCATGGCATACCAAAAGAAACCTTTTGTTTTCTTCTAAAAAAATTTTTGTTTTTATCATAAAAGAGATATTAAATGGTAGATCTGAAAATATGTAGAAATCGAAATAAGTAAACTAAAACAAAGATCACTCTAATTCCATCAGCTAATGATAATTTGAATAGTATGCTTTAAGAGGTGTGCCGTTATTTATTTTTAGCCATTTTTATATTATAGTTAATGCACCCATGCATATGCTTTCATGAGTAGCTGAGGTTTTGTTTCTTAGAACTACTATTTTTAAAGAACGTATACTTTATTGATGACACGATTTCTATACATATAAGTAAGATCAGTAGATTGTACCAATGTCAGTATCCTCATTATGATATTATACTACAGTTCTGCATTTATACAGACATGTGCTTGACATGGTTTCTCTACTTCAATGCATAGTGCTAAAAAAATATTCCTGGTCCCCATTTTGGTGATAACTTTGCATCCACGTTTGTGAAGAGGTTGGAACCCTCAATGTGCACTCAGAGACAATATCTATCATAATATCAGACATGCCAGGAATATCACTAGTGCTGTTACTCAAATTGCTCTACTAAGGATGTATCTTAAAGGAAAGGCAGAAAGTCCTCCAGTACTTACTGAAGACTTGGAGATTGCCCCTTCTGGATTTCTGTAGGCTTTACTGCACCTCCAGGGAAGCCCAGGTTTGAGAAGCATGTGCATTCAACGAGTTTCCTTGTTAAGCATACGTAAAGAAGGAGAGAAAAAGCCATGAGAACACAGTACTGGAGGGTACAATTTAGCAGTCCTTGCTCAGTCTCTGTTAGTGAGTAAAGACCTATTTTTCAGCTCCACTTGTACATGCCTGTAATAGATTTTCCTGGGCAGCAGGTAATAGACTCTGACACTTCAGAAAGCCTCCACAGTAGAATTCACTGGAAAACACATCCTGCATAATTCAGGAAACAACAAAAAATGCATGATTATATATTTGTCAATCTTCCGCCTCATGGTGCCACAGGAGGGCAATAGCGATTCCCCATCTAAAAGGGGTAAAATAGGTTAATCTACCTACACAGAAGTAAGTGCACTATTACCTCCATTCCAGGAGAGGTTGTTTTCAGCATCAAGAGTAGCACCTGGCAGGTCCTGGAAGTGAGTATCATTTCCACAGTAGAATCACTATTTCAAATGCTTTGCTTGCATTGCTGATATGATAGTCTTGCCTGGAAACTACCTAAGCTTTTTCTCACACTTCACTGAATTGCATGTAGTCTGTATTTTTCCTGTTACATATCAATGGATCCTTCTGGGGTGGAGAGGGATATTAGGAGAAGAACTGACAGACGGAAGAGACTGTTTTCCCTCCTGTCTACAGCTGTCTTCTCATTCAGGGTTTGATTTGCCATGAAATCAGAAGTGAAACCCTGCCTTTGCCAGAAAGCATCCCAAGCCAGCGTCAGGGCACACCGTGGTTGGCACCCACTTGTGGAAATTTGAAGCCTGCTCATCAGTTTTCCCCTACAGAGGTGGAGCAGATATTCAAACAAATTGGTCCCAGGCTAATTTAAGACATGACAGGAAATGGATTTTAACAAGCCAGATTTTTTTTATTTTCTCAGACAGAAAACAAAAACAAGAAATTTTCTAGGATAATATTTGGAACATGGAGGAAGACTGGTTCATTCTATTGCAGCTTCAGTAGCCACAGAAATCAAGGCTGTCCGAAGGTGGAGTTCAGATCTTTATACCCTTTAGTACATGTGTCAGGAAGGCAACAATTTCCAGATGTCACTGTCATTAATGTGTCCACTAAGAGCAAAGCAACTAGACTTGCTAGAAATGAGGCTGTTTTCAAGAGACAGGCAGCTTCTGCTCTAGCTGCTTATTGATCGTTACCATAGCTACAAATGTCACCTTTATCGCTGTGCTAAAGAGGGCATAGAGTACTAGGTTTCCACTTAGGGGTGAATGCAAAGATCACAGGAAGATCTCTGAGCCAATCCTTGTGAATTGCTTAACATGACAGCAAAAACCGTAATTACTTTTGCACCAACCTAATCAATTCAGAATTAAAGGGAGGTGGTTGCGATCTGACATGCTCACTTTTGTTTGTTGGCGTTCTTTCTTTGTATTATACTCTATTTCACTTCCAAAGATGAGGTTCTGCCTCTGGAAATGTAGAGGCGTATAACACTCACTCTGATTCATCAACAAAGTAGGCTGGCATTGTTTTAAAAATTTTTGTTCCAAAACCAACAATTGCATTTCAAAATTACATGACATCTTTCCTTCAGTGTTCTTAAAACTGCTTTGAGACATTACCTCACTAAACCAACACCTTCAAAAGACTTTAATAAAGGCAAAAGTGGAGTGCAAATGACTCCCCCTTCATCTGCTTTATCAGTGTGATATTGTGGAATGAGGACTGGAATGAAGGCAGGCCTTCTTGCTTCTCCATTTACTGTTTAACTTAACTTTCTAAAGCTTGTGCTTCTCTTTTGAAAAATATGGAGGCTGAACCAAATGATTTGCACAGACATTTCCAGTCCTGTGAGTCTATGAAATTCTAAAATGAGGAAAGGCTCTTATTAAGAGAGGTAGAGCACAAACTTGTTATACCTTTAGGAAGTGGGCTTAACTTTAACATTCAGCTTTACTTCCTTAAAGAGAAAATGAATATACCAGGCCCAGTTTATGTGCCATTCAGATCCACTCTTTCTCACTTATTGCCCCCAGAGGCTGGCTTTACTTATGGTCCTTCTCCCCTAACCAGGAATATCCTAGCAATAGCTCATTCCTTTGCTGCAGTCCAAAGTCTGCTTCTGCTCGGGTCATCCCCACAGAGGAGAAGCTTCAACAGACATCACCAACTAAGGAAGAAACCACTGAAGCCACACACTGCCTGGAATGGAGCTCCAGAAGCTCCAGGGGCTGCCTGAGGTGGTGCTGAGTTGATGCAACTCAGATGTGAGAGAAAGTAGACAAAATTTGTGAATTCTTACCAATGGAAGACAAGATCTGAGGGAATGCCTACACATAAATTACTTGCCCTTTAGAGTTCCTGGCCTGATGGACTGTTCCAAGATGCAATCATTCTCCTATGGTCTTTCTGGAGATGTCTTCTCGAGACTGAGAAGCCAATGTGTCTGCTATGAAGCTCTGGCTAGCTGGGTAATGCACGTCCTTGTATTTGCTCTTCCTCATTCCCTGTCTCATGTCTCCTTTTCCCTGGGATTCTACCCTATACTGAAGTAATAACACACAAATTTTTGCCTCGAGTTCTGTTTTCTAGGGAACCCAGGCTAAGACATGGTTCAAGGGGTGTCCTTAGAAAGCAGACCTCTAAGAGGGAACTTTGGGTCCCCACCGTTGGTGGTAAACTGGGTGGCCTGGATTCCTGGCATACAGTGATAGTACAATTGCTAATATGTTATGTGGTATAGGCAGAAGGCAAGGTATTGGCATATCAAGTGGCTGTGTACTTGATCAGTACAGAGGGAATGATAATCATAAGGATTTTGTTACATAGTGGCTGCCTTTGATGGCTTTAGAAGATTTGCAAAAAGGCATAACAGGCTCAGGAAAGCTAATTGCCCACTTAAAACATGCTGTGAAAGCCAGAGGGTCTCTATGGCAGCCTTCTAAATCCTCTTATCTACTGCAGCTGCAGGGCAAATGAGGGAGGAAGAAAATCACGTTCAGGGTTTCATGGTATTGCGTTGCAAACTTACAAAGGAGAAAAAGTTCACAGCCTTAAAATGTCTCCTACGTCAAAGAGTAGGAAACCTGCAAAGTGGACATTTGAGTGGACAAATCTAACAATCTTGAATGTCCAAATTTGCCTGCCTCTCTGGAGATTATGCAGTCTCCTCAGTTGGAGACTATGTAGTTATATCACCCGAAGTACTATAAGACAGTACTTGTTCTCTTCACGATCTGCCTACCACCACATCTCATTGCCTCCAGGCCAATGATCATGGTAACAATCTGGCCAGGGGGATACGTTGATTCACAGAGACTGTAGTGATGGGTAATGGATTATAACATTACTAGCAGTGAGTTGGAGAGACAGCCAACTGGACTCTGGATTCATCTATCTCTCTTGTCAATCCATTCCTATGTCATCACTGAGGATTTCCTGTGACCAACTGACAGAAGGACAAAGGGCTTGGTTTACACAAAGGTTGGTGAGATATGTTGGTGCTAGCCAGAAATGAACTGTTGCTGTACTAAAGTCTCACTGAAGATTGACCCTGAAAAAAGTAATTAAGAGAAATTCTCCAATTGGGCAGTAAAATTGATTATCATTTCATGTTGAAGGAGAAGTGGCCTCAGGAAAGAATATATACTGAGTCCTGAGCAATGGAAAATGATTTGATCAAATAGTCAAGACTCAAGGACATGGGACAAGGAAGTCTAGCAGATATTCATGTACAGAGACTTATGGTAGTGGAAACAATACATGCAGACATTTTATCTCATATGAATACCCATTAGAGAACAGCAATTTCATACAAAACTCTCAACAACCAAGTTGGCAGCATGACCTGCCCTGTGAATGTCAGCCAGCTTCCTACTGAGTCATCCCAGTGTTTGTGCAATGGGGCTGTAAGTTATGGTGGTAAGAATGGAAACTGAGCGTGGATCAAACAACATGGACTCCCTCTCACTGAGGCTGTTCTAGCTACTGCTGCTGCTGAATTCCCTCCCTGCCAGGATCAGAGACTGATGCTGAGACTTTGATATGGCTCCAATATTGGAAAGACCTGCCAACCAGCTAGCGGCAGGTCAAATACATCAGACCCCTTTCACCTTAGAAGGGTAGTGATTCATACTTACCTGAATTGACACTCTGGAGAAGGATCTGTCTCCCCTGCCACAGGAAAGTGGCAGGTATTATCTCTGCCAACACCACCATCTAAGGACCTGCAAAATGCCTGATCTACTAACATTGTATACATGACATTTCCTCAGAGTAAAGAACTAGAGGAAGTGCAGCGACAGGCTCATGACTCTGGAGTCATGAGTTTTAAAGTGTATTCTATTCCTTAGAAGCAACTAACTTGAGAGACTAATGAAAGGCCCATGGAAGGCTCAGCAGAAGTACCTGCAAAGAGATCACACCTTGTGGGTTGGGGTGCTGCCCTTCATGGTGACATCGATTGGATAGAGGAGAGATAATATATAGATATATAAAATATTAGATAGCTAATATATATTAGGTAGATGGATTGCATATGTAATACATAATACGTATTAGATAGATTGATTGATTGGTAGATAGACAAATGGGTGCTAGACGGATGATAGATATAGGATATAAGATCAACCTGTTCTACTGTAACTCCAAGTGATCCACTTTCAGAATTTGGTCTCCTCACTCTCATAAACTAAGTCTCTGCTAGATTAGTGATCCTAGTTCCCAGGGTGGAAACTCTTCTGCCATGAGATCCACTGAAGCCACCTTGGACTCTCCATGCCAGTGTTCAAAAACAGGAGCTACTGTACTGTCAGGCATAATTGATGATGATCCCCTTGAGGAATGAGGGTTGCTGCAACAGAGAGAAGCATGTCTAGAACCCAGGGGATTCACTGGGGCTTCTCTTAGTTCTTCTGTGTCCAGTCTCATTGATCAAAGGCAATTGTGACTGAGCACAGTGGCTCACACCTGTAATCCCAGCACTTCGGGAGGCCGAGGCAGGCAGATCACTTGAGGCCAGGAGTTCAAGACCAGCCTGGCCAACAATGGTGAAATCCTATCTATATTAAACAAAACAGACAAAAAAATTTAGGTGGGTATGGCGGCGGGCCCCTGTAATCCCAGCTACTGGGGAGTCTGTGGCAGGAGAATCGCTTGAACCCAGGAGGTGGAGGTTGCAGTGAGCCGAGATCGCACCACTGCACTCCAGTCTGGGGGATAAGGCGAGACTTTGTCTTAAATAAATAAATAAATAAATAAAACAAAGGGAAATTGTATCAAAAGTGACTTGATAGGAATAAGACAATTAAAGGCTGAAACTCCTCAGGGATAAAGGTCTCTATCACCACACAGGGCAAAAATGCAAACCAGATGAAAATATTGGTCAAGGATGAGGAAAGTCTAGAATGGGTGGTAAGGAAATACATATCAGTAGTGCCCTGGGACCAGCTGCAGCAGTAAGACTGTTCCTTGGCCTGCTAACCTTCCTTAAGCCTTTGCAGAGATTGCAACTGCCCATTACCTCGAAGGACTGCACTTGTGCCTTCCCCTTAAGTAGGAACTTCCTGTTATCATATGAGATCTAGATATCAGATCTGAGTGACACAAGAAAGGAATTTTGACAGGCTTCTCCTCCCCTCTTCCTCAGGCTCCCTGTGAGGTAACAGTACTCATGGTGCAAGAATCACACTGGCCCCCAGGCTCAATCATGATGTCTCTCCACCCTCAAGGGGAGAACCAAGACGTTTCTGTGAAACCAGTCCAAAGAGTATGTCATGATGAAGTGTAAGTAGTGAAAGCACTGGGGCATGGCGGTGATTCAAGAGCCACGTCTTGATTCCAACACTGGTTCTCGGAACAGCCTGCACGTGCTGCCCCAGGGGTGTATGTTGGCTAAGATTCTCGTGTTCTTGACATACAGTAAGGCAGACTCTTCTAAGGCTGCTCATCTTGTTTCCTCTAAGAAAGACAGAGTCATTGAGGAAAGAACAGCCCCTGCCAATTAGATCAGCTGCCTCGGAACCAGGATGTGGAATGAAGAAAACGAGGAGAAAGCTTTTCCACATTTGTTCATATTAAATGAAAACTCAAATAGTGTGTATCTCTGTGTCTGTATACATATACAATAGTGGTACAGGGTAAAGGCAAGAAAACTTTAATTTTATCTCTCAGAAGAATACAGAAGAACACACTGGGGAGATTCCAGGAAGATAATAAATGCACATCAGTTTGATTATGAATTGAAGAAGAAGAGGAAAAAAGGGCTAGAACTCTGTTAATCATTGTTAATCTAAGCTGGTAAGCCACTGGATTGAGATTCAGGTGGCCATGAAAGGGGCTGTGCCTGGGACTAAGAAAGTAAAAACTATGAACCTAAGGAGCCAAGAAATAACTCAGTCCATGTGATGAGTCAAGATTCAGTGAAGTAAGCTGGGTGTCTGTAAAGGATGTCCCTGCACAGTATGTATCCCCACGTCTTCTGTTCATACAGTACATTGGATTTGTATTCAAAATACACAAATGTGTGATCAGCTACAGGAGGACTCAACAAATATTTAATAAAAGTGGTTATTGCAAAATTATGGGGTAATGCTGGAAATTCCCTCTAAGTTTTTAAAAGTTCAAACAAACAACTTTATCAGGTTATTGGTTTCTAATAAGATCTTTTTCTTAATCGTAATAGGTACATGAATAGATAGATGATAGATAGAGATAGATAGGTATAGATAGATAGATAGATAGATAGACAGACAGACAGATAGATAAATAGATTTTAAGGAATTGTCTCACATGATTGTAACAGTGCAGGTCCAAAATCTGCTGGCTGGAGACCCAGGGAAGAGTTGCAGTTCGAGTCTGACAGCTGTCTGCTGGCAGAACTTTCTCTTCATCAAGGGAGGTCAGTTTTTTCTTCTATTAAGACCTTTAGCTTATTGGATGAGGCCCACCCACATTATGAAAGGTAATCTGTTTTACTCAAAGTCTTCGGATTTAAATGTTAATATCTTACAGATATACTCACAGAAACATCTAGAATAATGTTTGATCAAATATCTACCATGCCTAGCCAAGTTGACACATAAAATTAACCATCACAAGCTGTGAGTATTCACGTATATTTAACTAGATTATCCACTGGGGTTTTCTTGCATTGAGACAGTGAGTATACTTATTGAGTTTGTAACAGGAAGAATGTAAATGCTATGACTTGGTTGTTAAAGAGCACATCTAAAATATACAAAAATTATTTACGGTCTGTGAACTCCTATAGCAGCATCTGGCCCTAAGTTTTATAGATCAGTTAACACTAAAGTTTTGTGGTGTGTTGGGTTGTAGTAAGATGACCAATTTGTCCTGGTTTTCCTGGAACATTCTTGGATTTAGTACTGAAAATTCAATGCCCTCCAAGACCTTTCAGTCCCGGGAAAACCAGGGCAAATATTGCCATAATGGGCTGTGCTAAAATCCTTCCTACTTCACTAAATGAGCAAGGATTTAGGAGGGGTCAGTACTGGCCTTAAAATGACCTGTGTTTGAATGGGTGTGAATCACTTTATGATGCCTTCTATCACCCCTTGGAAGGAACCCTAAAATAAGCAGGGGACCAGCAATGGGACATTATCCCTGGGTGACTTTATCATCTCCTGGGGGCGCACTTTGCCATAAAACAGTCTTGGCAATCTCCCATCCAAAATAAGGTTTAATCTTTTTATTTGTTTCTGTGGACTCTGAGGACAAAGGTCAGGACCTCTCTATGAAGGTGGCTTGCAGCTGACACTAAACCACGTCCATGTTTGGTTCTGCCCTTCTCTAGGTCATAGGAGCACCCATGACAACACAGGAGTGGGTTCACTAGGTGGCCAGAGCCCTCCTGCACAGCCACAATATTCCGCAAGGGCAAAGAACACCTCTGTCACCTCGTATAACATTCGCTTGCTTCCTGGAGCCATTTGCTTGTGGTATGTAAAAAAAGTTTATGAGTCTAAACATGATTTGGAGCCATATATGAGAGCCATGGAGTTCTTGAATTTTGAAAAGACGGAGAGGAGAGATGTGGTGACGTTGATGCTTTGTGAACCTCTCACCTCCTACTGACTTGAGCAGCTTCCCTTTCATTTATCTTACATATTGAGCAACCACACCAGGTTTTCTCTAAAGATTGTGTTCTTTTTATTGCTGTAATGTTTTAAATAAACTAAACTAAAATAAAATAAAGGATACAGAATATTTACCTGCATAAATATATTTATAAATTCTTTAAACCACTTGAGTACCGAAATGATCCCACTATGCAAATCCTCAACGACATAAACATGGTATCTTTTTCTTTCATTTTCAAATACAGAATTCTCCTTCTCCCCCTTTTCTAAATTTAAAGTCTGAGAACTTTAACCATTAAGTTCAAATTCCAGCTGTGCATTTTCTAGCTTTATGATTGTGGCAAGTAAAAAGAAGCTATTTGAGCTTCTGTTTCCTTATGTATAATAAGAGTGCAATAGTATTGATCTTCTGGGTTCTGTGGGGATTAAATGAAATAATGCAATAAAGTACCTGGTATGTGGATAATTAACAAATAGTAGCTACTATTCTAGAAAATTGAGCACCAAACTTCACAATCATGCTTCGGCATACCTCTCTGGTCTAATCTCTCAATATCCTCCCACAGTTCATTTTATTTTGGTTTGGGTAGCCCTTAAATGTCTGGCAGAGACTTAAATGACTTCTAGAATAAATAATCGAGACATTTTCTGAAGCCTTGCTATGGGTTTGCAGAAGGGTGGCAGAGGATGCTTGAAGTGTGAACCTGTAATACCATGCTGCCCAAGCATCTCTTCTCTACCTGGGATATGCTGTTTCATTCACTGGTGGTCTCATTTCTCTTTTTCTTCACCTGAGTAATCTTTAGCTTTCCCCCAAAGTTCAGCTCAAATGTCGCCTACCTGGGAAAAATCTTCTCTTCCTCTCCTTTCAGTCTTGGGATTAGAGGCCCCTCCTCTGTGTTTGTCCACAAAAAACATCATGGAGGACTGTAAACCTATGTTTAAGTATTTTACCCCTCACAAGACTAATGTAGCAAACATTTCATGCTGTCTTTATGGCCAGGGTACTCCCAGGTCCCTGGCTGGCCATGTTGCATACAGTGTGGCCCTACCTGCCCTTTATCTCCCACCTCTGCTTGAAACTGACTAGAGTAGTTACGAGTAGCTGACCCAGGGTCTTTTCTAGGAACCATAACCTATGACCTGTCACTGATGGCAGTGGCTTCAGTACGATTTGTGCATCAGTATTGCCACTGGAACTTAAAAAAATACAGATGCTGAGCTTTCCATCCTCAAAGATTCTGAGTCACTAAGTCAAGGATGGTTCCACGCACTGGTATTTTTTTAAAGCCCCTCAGGAGGTTCTGATAAGCAGCCACCTGTAAATGACTCTCTGAAGTAGCATGGAAAGAAGAACTGATTTCATTAGATTCTCTTTTTTAAAAAATATTTTTTAATTTAAAAAATTGTATTTACTCAGAAGCATTCAGAATGTCAACAAAACAGTGGCAACTTTTTTTTTCTTGCAATAACAGAGTGATGTTCAGTTAACAGAGCAGCAATTATTTCATATAGGCTGTGTCAGAGACAACTAAACATGAAAAAATGACCATCCCCATATATGATTAATTTGTGCTATGGACCAAGAAGAACCTGCTCTAAATTTCCATGCCATTTACACCCCCCATACTGTATCAGCCAAGGTTAGTGGCTATTGAAAATGCCAATAGTAGAGGGCTATCTAACTACACAATTGATAGCTTAACTACACAAAAAAAGACACTGTACAGTTTAAAAACAAATTTTACACAGCCTTACATTTCCTTTTTATTTTTCTTTAAAAGGAGTGAGTTGTATGGGAGGGTTAAATGATTTATAGACAAGGAAAAGAAACTGTGCTAAAACCAACTTATTCAACATCATCTTCTTCTTCACCATTTCTTCATTTTCCTCATCTTCCTATTCTTCCTTTATTGTCTTGCTTTTTTTTCAGCCTTCATGGCTCCCTTTTTTGCTGTATCAGGCTTTTCTTTAGCTCGGTATGCAGCAATATCCTTTTCACATATTTCCTTCGGCTTAGCAGCCTTCTTTTCATAAGGCTGCTTGCCATCTGCAGCAGTGTTATTAACGTCTCTCCCATTTCTTTGCTACGTCATCAATGGGTAGGCCAGGATGTTCTCCTTTGATCTTGATGATACTCAGAACAGAACAAGAAAAAGCCCAAAAGAGGCCTCTTGGGGGCACTGGTTTCCTTAAACTCCTCTTTTGTCTCCCCTTTAGGAGGGATTAGATTTTCGTTTGTCTTTCATAACAGGCCTTGTCTGCCTTTGCCATGTCTTCAAATTTTCCTTTCACTTTAGCAGACATGGTCTTCCACCTCCATGAGCACTCCTGAGACAACTCTGAGAAGCCAACCGAAGGAGCTGGATGCTGCTTCTTGTGCTTCCTCCCAGCAAGTCTGTACAGAGAATGCATATGATGACATGTTGCCTCATGGCCTCTTAGGATCTCCTTTGCCCTTGTTTAACATTTTTTCCTTAGCCACTAACAGAGTGGCCCAGTGCCTGTCGACTCTCACTTTCCCCAGCACTATTTCTATGGAGCTCAATGTACTGCAATGGCCATGACAGTGGGAGTCAGATGCTGCCTCTCATTAGATTCTCTTTATTGGAAATTTGAACAGAAAAATATGGAATGAACTTTACAATGAACAGTGGAATGGGAAGTGAGGGAATTTCAAGGGAATGAAAGCTATGGAAAGTCAAGGGCATGTATCATCTTGAGTTACCAGGGGGCAGAAGAAGTTGGCCGTTATAGAGAGGAGAATGGAACTGATGTGTAGAACGAAGCTGATACCATGAAAAAACGAGAGACAAAAGACAGATATAGAGTGTCTCAGAGGAAAACAGAAATAGAAAAAATAGAGGCAGAGAAAGGGAGAGAGACCGAGAGAGAAGCAGGCAGATGAAGAGATAGAGGTAGATAGAAACCTCACTCAGAACTGCCACCATCAGCTTAATCCCCCAAACTAGAAACCTCTGCAGACATCTCCCTTATCACCCACATCCAATGTTGTCAATTCCACCTTCCACAGATGTCTTCGAGGGCTAGGCAGGGTGGCTCATGCCTGTAATCCCAGCACTTTGGGAGGCTGAGGCAGGAGGATCACCTGAGGTCAGGAGTTCGAGACCAGCCTGGCCAACATGGTAAAACCCTGTCTCTACTAAAAATACAAAAAAATAGCCGGGCATGGTGGCAGGCACCTGTAATTCCAGCTACTCAGGAGGTTGAGGCAGGAGAATAGCCTGAACATGGCAGGAGGCAGAGGTTGCAGTGAGATCGAGCCACTGCACTCCAGCTTGTAAGATAGAGAGACTCCATCTCAAAAAATAAAAATAAAAAATAAAAAATCACATCTTGGAAACATCTTTTTTTTTTTTTTTTTTTTTTTTTTTAAGTCCTGCTGTCACTGCCATCCAGATCTTCATATCTTCATAAGTACTTGCTGGGACTATGGCAAAAACCTCACAGCTGGTCTCTCCCTGCCCCAGTCTATTTCCAGCACTGTTGCAGATCATACCATCTTACACTTTGGTAGCCAGGTCTTCGGGCCTGACGAAACCTGCCTCATCTCCTCTCCTGCGAGTGCTAGGCTCCTCCAGATCCCATTCTTCTGCCACAGCACATCAGGCCCTGACCTTTGTAAATGGGATTCCCTTGGCTTTCTCTTCTGCGTTGGGCAGTCTTCTATCCTGCCTTCAAAATCTGGCTCAAAAATACCTCAGTAATGCCTTTTCACCTCTTTCAGGCAGAGTTATCTTATGATAAAATTCCTACCTTTCCCATTACACCGTGAGCTTTTTTTTTTTTTTAGTTATCTGTGAATTCCCAGGGCACAGCAAATGTGTGTTGTCATGAACTAAACTTGTGGAATTTCAGGTAATGAGGGAGCCAGGACACTACTGGGTGGTGGCCAGCTCTTACGATCCTGCCCCCACCCTGTTCCCCAGAGCCAGTCCCTAGATTTTCAGGCTTTTGTCTTCATCCACGTTTATCCCGACATATCCTCTGAAAGCTCCAAACAAAATTTTCCCCACAGCTCCATGGTAACCTCAGCAGAGGCTCCTGGAGGTGACAGTTCTGGGATGCAAAGAAGGGCAAATGAAGCAGGGCAGCTATTTGTCCATGTGAGTATTTGGACTTCCTTGACACACATAAGAGCAATTTCCTTCCTTTTTACTTTGAATCCTAAGAAAATGCCTCAATTAAAAAAAAAATTAATCTTGGAAAGAGAGGATGTGAATTAACTCACTTTCCATGACCTGAACCACTTAGAGCTTCCAACAAAGCTTTGGGGGGAAATCTGTATTTGATCAATGTTGAAACAATCACTCTGATACAGAAATGCATGCAAAAAGAGCAATTTCTGACCAGCTTTTATTTTGCATATTCTATTCCTTTTGACAGTGATGACAAATGGAATAAGATTTTTGTTCACTACAAGAAGCTCAGTAGCATGTACCAGGGCAATTAACTTGGAAATCTGTGAATAAGCATGATTCAGGGGCCTGTTGAACATCAACTTGAGGACTCTTGTGAATCCTGGTTGCTTCCATTGGCTGAAAAAATACTGTAAAATCTTGCATTTTGCAGTAAAAAAAATTCATTGTGGTTGTGACTCCTACTTGAGTCACATGGTATCAGATGGAAAATGAGTAGGAAGGAAAGGATCGCTGCCAACTAAAAGGAGAGAGTCTAGTCTGGACAGAGCATTTTGTAGGACACAGATTTGATAGTAAGCCAACTATTTTAAAAATCCTCATTCTTGCAAGCTAGCACATGACCTCTTTCCTAAGGGTGAGGAGACTCCAGAGGTACATATTTGCCATCTGGAGTGGACTGTGCAATTCATCTAGAAACCTGCATCATTGAAATTAATCATCATGATGAACAAGGAGAGCATGCTGGGGCAGGGAGGTCAGTTTCACTTGATAAGAATAGAATGCACATTCTAGCTGGGAATGTGCTGACATTCATTGCATTCAGGAAAATTCTACACAAAGCCTCTCTCTCTGGAGAGGATTCCTGAGAAAGAGAAGGGCTCCCTGTGTGGCATAGAAATGAGAACCCCCTCAAAGCCCTGACTTTTGAAGGTGTCCAGAATCACAGTGATTCAATGCCATTGGATGCTGCTCTTTTTCTTCCTGGAAGGGAAGCATCAGTCCATCAATTCAAACCCTACGGGGTTTTCCTTGTTTGTCCTAATCATGTTAGAAGCAGAACGCCTAGTTAGTAATCAAGCACCAGTTGGAGATGCTTTTCCTACCAAACGTATGGTTTTAATTTTGAAGCTCTCCATTCATTGTTCTTTAGCACTATGAAGGGCTTGTAACCAGCTAACTGCTTCTCCTACTTTGGTCTGGGAAACTAAACACAAATCTGGCTTAAACTTCAGTTGGGCTAGGGTCAAATTTTGTTGATTGTTGTTAATGTTGTTACTTATTTTTGAAAGAGGCGTGGACAAAAAAAGGGCAAGAGTTGGAATGGTGTTTGAAGCCTGCTTGTGGTGTTTTGGGGAAACAGGAACATATCCCTAAAAAAGATATTTCCTTCAATATGGGAAAGAGTTCCTTATTGTTTCAATGGAGCTCTTGAAATCTGAAATGTTTAGGGAGCAGTAGAAATTTGATAGGGGATCATAGACTCAAGGGGATGAGAGAAGATTTGAAAAGACATCGAATATAACTCCTTGATTTAGTAAAACCATAATTTGTAGTTTTCCTCTGATGAGTCACGGCCAGGAAATAGATATTGTAGATGAGTCTAGGTCCTTGCACTTCTCAGCTTCTGTCATTTACAAATTCTACTTTGACGTCTCTGAAGATGACATCTGAATGTGCTTATGCAGAAGAAATGGCATCAAATAGAACTGGTTTAAAATCCCTAATTTGCTACTTAATTACTGTTTGAGCTTGCATAAGTTATTGAACCCTCTAACCCTCAATTTCCTCATCTATAAAATGGGATAATAATAACTACCCTGCAGGGATCATTTTAAAACTAAATTAGATGATGCCCTATGATATTTATATCTATATTCCTACTTTCCACCATACACAGCACAAATTTTTTTAAATAAAATAAAAATAAAAATATAATCTATAATATTTAAATGTAAATTTAAGATAATGGATGTTGTTTTGCTGAAATTAAATGCATTTACGATGTGAATTTGAAAGTTATATGAAGGTTTGTTTGAGTTTAGTCAGCCTATATCATCAAATTCCACTGTGTAAGTGTCTGGAATTTAATCAGAACCCAAAGAGATCTCTCAGCCTGTTTGCCATGGCATAATGGGTTGCCAGGTGCTATTTCACCTCTGCTGAGACTGTTGCTTGGATCAAAGAGGGCTCTTGTTTATCCAGCTCCCTATGAGACCGGGCAGGGTCACTGGTAACCCACCAGGGTGAGCTCAGCCAGAGGGAACCTGTGTCTTGGTGCTCCACTGTGAACAGTCTCATAGACACCCATACTTGAGTGGGCTTAGGGACGCATACCCTTCTAAAATCCACTGAGATCCACTAAGAAATCTTCAACAGAGGAGTTATGTGTTAGCTTTATCTTTTAGAGGAATCATGTTGGCAGCAGCTTGAGAATAGGCTGGAGTGGCTAAGAATGACGAGGGAGTGGCAATTGGATCGTAGAAATACTTCAAACTCAGGCACCTGGCATTTAAAACACAGCACTTCCAAGCACCACCAGCTTTACCTGCTTTTATTTTCCAGTATGAAGCTTCTGCTCCTGCCAATATGTCTGTTGACCTTCCCTGAACTCACACTGGGTTTCCCTGCCTGTTCAGCTCATACTCATGTCTTTCTCTTCACTTACATATTCCCCTAGTCCTTATCAAAAATCCTAACCATTCTTTTAGGGTCTATCTTCTTCACTCAGTCTTTCTTAGTTTGTTCAAATTACCTAATATGATTCATAAATTACCTTGAATTGAGGTATTTATGTTCCATACTATGACTTGTCTCTTCCAGCAATTGGGTTCAAATGTGATGGCGGGCACACCTCTTGCACAAGTTGGTATTTTACCTGGTTTTAACTTATGATGGCTCATTGTTCAATGCTGGCACTCTATAATTTGCTGAATAAATAGATGACTAAATAAACCACCCATTGACTCATCTTATAGGCACCTCTATATAGCTGTAAGGGAATTATTTAGTAACCGCTTAAAATGTATCCAAATAGAATGTTTTACATTAGGTTCATAAGTGAAAAACAAGCTTGTCAGAGATCTTCAAATGAAGCTTATTTAATGAGTTTTTTTTTTTTTTAAATCCTATACAATAATGGAAAACCACAGAAAGTGGATGTGATGGTAGTTTGAGAGCAACATTTTACTGGTTTATAAGAAAAGTAAAAAATAGAAGTGAACAATAAAAAGACTGAAATAATTTATCCTCCATATGTTTTGTTTTATGTTTGCTTTGCTTCTGGACAAGACACAAATGAAGTTGCAGAAAAAAGACAGCCCTTTTAGTTGGTAAGAACAGGGCACTGATTAGCAGCAATATATTGAAACTATATAAAGCAATGAGTTTAAAAGTACTTTAGGAAACCTGAGATCTTCAATCAAGGCTGCAACTGTAAGTTTTTTTAAAAGCCACAAAAGAAGCCAAGTCTTTAGTAAAAGGGCTGTTTTGAAACATTAAATTTTATTTTAATTTTTGTCCTAATTTATACCAAATCTTCAAAGTAATCAGGACTTAGTTATATCTTAGCTGTTATTCTTTTGATAATTTTTTTTAAATAGAAAAGGCAGTTCTGATTAGTTAATGATCAAAATGTTTTTCAACTCTTCTATTATGACTCGGGAGATGGCAAACTATGTCCATCATTTTAATTTTATTTATTCCTAGTAAATTACTTTGCAAAAATAAGGCATTAATATATATTTGGTGAATGAGTGAATGAATGAATAAAGAATGAAGAAATGATACTATCACTGAGTGACAGGTCTTTGAATGATGGGCTCAGATTCTCAAAGGAATTAAACAATCTTCATAGGCTCATGCTTGGAAATTCAATTTTTTAAAGGACAGAAAATGGCATAAAATCCTAGATGATCTTTTTTATTTATTTATTTTTTGAGATGGAGTCTTACTCTGTTGCCCAGGCTGGAGTGCAGTGGCACGATCTCGGCTCACTGCAACCTCCATCTCCCAGGTTCAACTGATTCTCCTGCCTCAGCCTCCGCAGTAGCTGGGATTATAGACGAGCACCACCACACCTGGCTAATTTTTTAAAAAATATTTTTGGTAGACACGGGGTTTCGCCATGTTGGCCAGGCTGATTTCAAACCCCTTACTGCAAGTGATCCACCTGCCTTGGCCTCCCAAAGTGCTGGGATTACAGGTTTGAGCCACTGCACCTGGCCCCTACATGATCTTATTCTCTGGGCATTAGGCCCCTGGTTCCAGGTCTGTCCCCACTCCTGACCTCTACCTCCTTTGTTCCTGCTTTAAGACTCCAGTCTTGCCATGGTTTCTTAGGCTTAGCTCTGTACCTGTGCTCCCAGATACCTCTGGTCCCAGCTCTAATCCACAGATACAATTTACCTATTGTTTGTCAATTGATTAAATTGTTAGATTAGTCTGACGGGAAATGTTGTTCACGTAAAGTCAATATCTTGTTGTATGCCAATTATTTATTCAGTTTGACAATTTTTTTCCCTTGCTATAAAAGTTGAGCTTAGAGGTCTTTAATTTTCAGAACTAAACCTTTTACCCTTTTATTACACAACCATTTTATGCTGGCTCTTTTCCCAGTGTCCTGGCATTTCCTTAGTTCCCCATGAAACGCTAAAGAGCTAAAGAGTAACAGATATAACCCAGCAAAGGGCTCAACCAATTCAGCAAGTACTCTGTGAAGTACGTCATACTCCTCACAAGTTTGAACACAGCTTCTTTACAAGCACTCTACCGTTCGTCTCTTGCTCTCTTTCTGGGGCTCTGTCCCTATCTCTAGTTCATAGTCTGGTACTATCATTTTTTCTTTTTTCTTTTTCAGATGGAGTCTCCCTCTGTCACTTAGGCTGGAGTGCAGTGGCATGATCTCGGCTCACTGCAGCCTCCATCTCCCGGGTTCAAGTGATCCTCCTGCCTCAGCCTCCCAAGTAGCTGGGATTACAGGTGCCTGCCACCGTGCCCTGCTAACATATGTATTTTTAGTAGAGACGGAGTTTCACCATGGTGGCCATGGTTGGCCAGGCTGTTCTCGATCTCCTGACCTCAGGTGATCCGCCTGCCTTTGCCTCCCAAAGTGCTGGGATTACAGGCATGAGCCACCATATCTGGCCCCCAGTTTGGTACTATCTTACATTGTATCAAGGGTACAAAGATACGACTAGATCTAGTGACGTATGTGGGCTTTGCTCAATAATGTCTTTTATAGACAGGGGAAGAGGCCACTGAAAGCTTCAGGCCTACATGGTTTTTACCTTACACAATTCCCACAGAGAGAGAGTCAGAGAGACTGGGTCCTACCACCAGTCCAAAAGTATGAGTCACTGTAGGAATAAAGTGCTAGACTGAGACTTCTGGTTCCTTGACAACAAAGATCAAAGTGAAGTAGGTATCCAGCAGCCATTCTGGATAATTCTAGTGTCTTACTCTCAGATATTATAAAATTCACTTTGAGAATGTGAATTAGCCATATACTTGAACATAAGAAGAAAATATATCCAGGAACAAGGTTATTATAAAGACCAACACCCAGGGCTGAGAAACCAAGTGTTTCAGCTGTGCTATTGAATAAATTCCATCAGGTGAATAAATAAGCCTGAAACAATAGCCCTTTCTGAGCCGGAGTTTACACAATACAGTACACAGCAAAGGTGAAAGACTCTCCGCAGGACGACTCTTTAGGAGTTTTCTCCTGTGTTGGCCTTGTCTTGTCAAGGTGTTCTCAGTGGTAACCCAACCTTGAGTTTTGCACAGGCATCATTTACAAGAGTTAATTGCCTCCCACCAGATAGCATTTACTCCACTGGTTATCTCCAAAGGAAAGAGCAACACTGTGTTGGAAGCTCGTGTTTAAGGAATTAAGTAGGGCACAAGTACAGCCAACTAAAACAGATTCAGTGCTCTGGCAGTATTGCAGAGAAGACAACAAAGTCAGTGTGGTTCCTACTACTTGGCCCTTTGCCTTAAATGAAGTGTTAGATTCCCTATCTAGAGATTCTGCCCTTTGCTGGAAAGACCAATTGACTGGATGATCTAATCATGTTGCTCCCTTTGCCAACCTGTATGTAATCCATTGTTATCATTATTAAGCAACATCCACTGGAATTCTCTGGGAATGGTATAGGAAGTTAGAAATACAAACAGAGGGAACACAGCTTTCCCCTATGATGTCAGCTTCTGTTTTAGCCTAAATACTTTTAGAGGATATCCCAGTTAAGCCAGACATCTTGTTTACAATGGGGCAGTATTGCAGAGTGTGGGTGAGAGGACAATGCATTCACAGTACAAGCTACCACTGTGCAGTTGGTTCTGTCAAAGTCTCATGTTACAGCTGATTAACTGGCTGCTTCTGACAGGGCCAAACATGACAAGCTTGTCCACCCTGAGAGAATCTGCAGACTGAATGCCATCTAAAAGGGAGCCTAAATAGACAGCTCTTTGATACATTACCATGGATCTTTTTGTCCCTGATTTTTATTAATCTTTTATATAGAGAGAGCAGCACTTGACACCGATGACTACTGCCCTTGTGATTTCCTCGTGGGTTTTTCTAAACCTTGGAGCAATGAGGAAGTGAATGCAGAGTCTATGCCTTTATATGGGAAGTGAATTGGATTATTAGAGAAAATTCTCTGGAAAAACCAACCAACCAACTAGCAAGCAGTGATGGCTCTAGAATTTCCATAAAGGGCTTAAACGGGACAACTTTTTCGGGACAGCCAGGGAATTTGTCTTAAAGTTGTATAGCAAAGAAACCACCTTTACCTAGATAACATGGGGTGGTATGGTGGATATTGGAGACAGGGAAGAGACCTCTGAGCTATCTCTTGTCATCACCACCCTGTGTAAGTTTGACATACCCAAATACTTAAGGAACAAAGGCTTTATCTAAATTACAACTAAATACCCAGGTATGAATCTGTCCAATGTCACCATTCAGGTGCTCAGGTTAAACAAAGACAGGAATAAATCCTCACAATCCTTTCACGTGAGCACTATTGCTTGCATCCTCTCTTCTTCCACATCCGTCCTGGTATAAAGTAAGACTGATACACTTGCCATAGCCATAGAGCAAGTTGGTAAGGGTCTAGTTTATTAATCCTATAAACCTTGTGACATCTCAGGACAAGTGATTATACAATCACAGAAGCCAAAAGGCTGGAGACTAAAACTGGTCTTGTTTAAATGTGAAAGGCACTCTCTCACAGATAAACTCAAAAGAAGCTTCGGTTTTTAGTCGCGCCACGAGCTGGCTTTCACGTGAGAATAGTGCCCTCTGGTGCTTTTTTAAGTTCCTGCCTCCAAAACTGGCTAAGGAAAAGAAGCCCTTTGCAATTTGACCAACTTTAACAAGTTATGGGAAAGGACGGACTGTTGTTAAAATAGTACTTTGCTTTTCCATTTTAAAACTGTGTTCTATGTTGTAAGACTATTCCCCATTGCTCTCATGTAGCATAAAACAAAGAATTTGTACTCCACCCGGAAAGATTAATGGAAGCAATAGTCAAATGGAAAACACACATTTATTCCAGCTCCTCAACAATGATGTGACTCTGTGAAGCCAAACAATTCTCAAGAGAAGGAAGATACCAACCCTTCATTTTTAAGATTGAGTTCATTATTTTTACACTGAGTGAAGCTACAGACATAGGTTCATCTTCTGTGGAATGATCTAATTTAGTACACTTTGATTTCCCTTAGTTTTTGGACTGCACATCCACTGGTCATCTCTACATATGGAAGAAAGAATGTTCTATTCTTCTAATGACAGATTTTCTACAATTTGGGTATTTGTTTCAAGTGGTTATTTTCTTTGGATATATATATATATATAATTATAATTATCTTTTTTTTTTTTTTTTTTTGCTATAGCAAGGAATTCCAAGCTGATGATGATCAGATAAAGCCTTTTTCTGGAAAGATTTATTACAACCCTCACTGTCTCCAGATAAGGATCCTGGCCTGCAATTTTGCGGATGAATCTATTGCCCCAACCAGTTACAGGTTGCCTCATTCCTTTTTTTTTTTGGTGGGGGGGTTATTATACTTTAAGTTCTAGGGTACATGTGCACAATGTGCAGGTTCATTACATACGTATACATGTGCCATGTTGGTGTGCTGCACCCATTAACTCGTCATTTACATTAGGTATATCTCCTAATGCTATCCCTCCCTCCTCCCCCCTCCCCCCACTCCACGACAGGCCCTGGTGTGTGATGTTCCCCGTCCTATGTCCAAGTGTTCTCATTGTTCAATTCCTACCTATGAGTGAGAACATGCGGTGTTTGGATTTTTGGCCTTGCGATAGTTTGCTGAGAATGATGGTTTCCAGCTTCATCCATGTCCCTACAAAGGACATGAACTCACCCTTTTTTATGGTTGCATAGTATTGCATAGTGTATATGTGCCACATTTTCTTAATCCAGTCTATGATTGATGGACATTTGGGTTGGTTCAAGTCTTTGCTATTGTGAATAGTGCCGCAATACACATGTGTGTGCATGTGTCTTTATAGCAGCCTGATTTTTAATCCTTTGGGTATATACCCAGTAATGGGATGGCTGGGTCAAATGGTATTTTTAGTTCTAGATCCTTGAGGAATCGCCATACTGTCTTCCAAAATGGTTGAACTAGTTTACAGTCCCACCAATAGTGTAAAAGTGTTCCTATTTCTCCACATCCTCTCCAGCATCTGTTGTTTCCTGACATTTTAATGATTGCCATTCTAACTGGCATGAGATGGTATCTCATTGTGGTTTTGATTTGCATTTCTCTGATGACTAGTGATGATGAGCATTTTTTCATGTCTGTTGGCTGCATAAACGTCTTCTTTTGAGAAGTGTCTGTTCATATCCTTTGCCCACTTTTTGATGAGGCTGTTTTATTTTTCTTATAAATTTGTTTAAGTTCTTTGTAGATTCTGGATATTAGCCCTTTGTCAGATGGGTAAATTGCAAAAATTTTCTTCTATTCCATAGGTTGCCTGTTCACTCTGATGGTAGTTTCTTTTGATGTGCAGAAGCTGTTTAGTTTAATGAGATCCCATTTGTCAATTATGGCTTTTCTTGCCATTGCTTTTGGTGTTTTAGTCATGAAGTTCTTGCCCATGCCTATGTCTGGAATGGTATAGCCTAGGTTTTCTTCTAGGGTTTTTATGGTTTTACGTCTAACATTTAAGTCTTTAATGCATCTTGAATTAATTTTTGTATAAGGTGTAAGGAAGGGATCCAGTGTCAGCTTTCTGCGTATGGGTAGCCAGTTTTCCCAGCACCATTTATTAAATAGGGAATCCTTTCCCCATTTCTTGTTTTTGTCAGGTTTGTCAAAGATCAGATGGTTGTAGATGTGTGGTGTTATTTCTAAGGCCTCTGTTCTGTTTCATTGGTCTGTCTCTGCTTTGGTACCAGTACCATGCTGTTTTGGTTACTGTAGCCTTGTAGTATAGTTTGAAGTCAGGTAGTGTGATGCCTCAAGCTTTGTTCATTTTGCTTAGGATTGTCTTGACAATGTGGGCTCATTTTTGGTTCCATAAGAACTTTAGAGTAGTTTTTTCCAATTCTGTGAAAAAAGTAATTGGTAGCTTGATGGAGATGGCATTGAATCTATAAATTACCTTGGGCAGTATGGCCATTTTCACAATATTGGTTCTTCCTATCCATGAGCATGGAATGTTCTTCCATTTCTTTGTGTCCTCTTTTATTTCGCTGAGCAGTGGTTTATAGTTCTCCTTGAAGAGGTCCTTCACATCCCTTGTAAGTTGGATTCCTAAGTATTTTATTCTCTTTGTAGCAATTGTGAATGGGAGTTCATTCATGATTTGACTCTCTGTTTGTCTGTTATTGGTGTATAGGAATGCTTGTGATTTTTTCACATTGATTTTGTATCTTGAGACTTTGCTGAAGTTGCTTATCAGCTTAAGGAGATTTTGGGCTGAGACAATGGGATTTTCTAAATATACAACCATGTCATCTGCAAACAGGGACAATTTGACTTCTTCTTTTCCTAATTGAATCCGCTTTATTTCTTTCTCTTGCCTGATTGCCCTGGCCAGAATTTCCAATACTATTTTGAATAGGAGTGGTAAGAGAGGGCATCCCTGTCTTGTACTGGGTTTCACAGGGAATGCTTCCAGTTTTTGCTCATTTAGTATGATATTGGCTGTGGGTTTTTCATAAATAGCTCTTATTATTTTGAGATACATTCCAACAATACCTAGTTTATTGAGTTTTTGGCATGAAGGCTGTTGAATTTTGTTGAAGACCTTTTCTGCATCTACTGAGATAATCATGTGGTTTTTGTCATTGGTTCTGTTTATGTGATGGATTATATTCATTGATTTGCATATGTTGAACCAGCCTTGCATCCCAGGGATGAAGCTGACTTGATCATGGTGGATAAGCTTTTTGTTGTGCTGCTGGATTTGGTTTGCCAGTATTTTATTGAGGATTTTTGCATCGATATTCATCAGGGTTATTGGTCTAAAATTCTCTTTTTTTGTTGTGTCTCTTCCAGGCTTTGGTATAAGGATGATGCTGGCCTCATAAGAGTTAGGGAGGATTTTCTCTTTTTCTATTGATTGGAATAGTTTCAGAAGGAATGGTACCAGCTCCTCTTTGTACCTCTGGTAGAATTCGGCTGTGAATCCATCTGGTCCTGGACTTTTTTGGTTGGTAGGCTATTAATTATTGCCTCGAATTCAGAGCCTGTTGTTGGTCTATTCAGGGATTCAACTTCTTCCTGGTTTAGTCTTGGGAGGGTGTATGTGTCCAGGAATTGATTCATTTCTTCTAGATCTTCTATTTTATTTGCCTAGAGGTGTTGATAGTATTCTCTAATGGTAGTTTGTATTTCTGTGGGATTGGTGGTGATATCCCGTTTATCTTTTTTTTTTTTTTTTGCGTCTGTTTGGTTCTTCTCTCTTTTCTTCTATGTTAGTCTTACTAGTGGTCTATCAATTTTGTTGATCTTTTCAAAAAACCAGCTTGTGGATTCACTGATGTTTTGAAGGTTTTTTTGTGTCTCTATCTCCTTCAGTTCTGCTCTGATCTTAGTTATTTCTTGCCTTCTGCTAGCTTTTGAATGTGTTTGCTCTTGCTTCTCTAGTTCTTTTCATTGTGATGTTAGGGTCTCGATTTTAGATCTTTCCTGCTTTCTATTGTGGGCATTTAGTGCTATAGACTTCCCTCTATACACTGCTTTAAATGTGTCCCAGAGATTGTGGTATGTTGTATCTTTGTTCTCATTGGTTTCAAAAAACATCTTTATTTTTGCCTTCATTTCGTTATGTACCCAGTAGTCATTCAGAAGCAGGTTGTCCAGTTTCCATGTAGTTGTGCGGTTTTGAGTAAGTTTCTTAATCTTGAGTTGTAATTTGATTGCACTGTGGTCTGAGAGAGTTTGTTGTGATTTCTGTTCTTTTACATTTGCTGAGGAGTGCTTTATTTCCAATTATGTGGTCAATTTTAGAATAAGTGTGATGCAGTGCTGAGAAGAATGTATATTCTGTTGATTTGGGGTAGAGAGTTCTGTAGATGTCTGTTAGGTCCCCTTGGAGCTGTGTTCAAGTCCTGGATATCCCTGTTAATCTCTGTCTCATTGATCTGTCTAATATTGACAGTGGGGTGTTAAAGTCTCCCATTATTATTGTTTGGGAATCTAAGTCTCATTGTAGGTGTCTAAGAACTTGCTTTATGAATCTGGGTGCTCCTGTATTGGGTGTGTATATATTTAGAATAGTTAGCTCTTCTTGTTGAATTGATCCCTTTACCATTATGTAATGGCCTTCTTTGTCTCTTTTGATCTTTGGTGGTTTAAAGTCTGTTTTAGCAGAGACTAGGATTGCAACCCCTGCTTTTTTTTCTTTCCATTTGCTTGGTAGATCTTCCTCCATCCCTTTATTTTGAGCCTATTTGTGTCTCTGCACCTGAGATGGGTCTCCGGAATACAGTGCACTGATGGGTCTTGACTCTTTATCCGATTTGCCAGTCTGTGTCTTTTAATTGGGGCATTTAGCCCATTTACATTTAAGTTTAATATTGTTATGTGTTAATTTGATCATTAATATGTATCATTAATGTATCATTATGGTGTTAGCTGGTTATTTTGCCTGTTAATTGATGCAGTTTCTTTCTAGCATCAATAGTCTTTACAATTTAGCATGCTTTTGCAGTGTTGGTACCAGTTGTTCCTTTCCATGTTTAGTGCTTCCTTCAGGAGCTCTTATAAGGCAGGCCTGGTGGTGACAAAATCTCTCAGCATTTGTCTGTAAAGGATTTTATTTCTCCTTCACTTACGAAGCTTAATTTGGCTGGATATGAAATTCTGAGTTGAAAATTTTTTCTTTAAGAATGTTGAATATTGGCCCCCATTCTCTTCTGGCTTGTAAGGTTTCTGTCGAGAGATCTACTGTTAGTCTGATGGGCTTCTCTTTGTGTGTAACCTGACCTTTCTCTCTGGCTGCCCTTAACATTTTTTCCTTCATTTCAACCTTGCTGAATCTGACAATTATGTGTCTTGGGGTTGTTCTTGTCGAGGAATATATTTGTGGTGTTCTCTGTATTTCCTGAATTTGAATGTTGTCCTGCCTTGCTAAGTTGGGGAAGTTCTCCTGGATAATATCCTGAAGAGTGTTTTCCACTTTGGTTCCATTCTCCCCGTCACTTTCAGGTACACCAATCAAATGTAGATTTGGTCTTTCCCCATAGTCCTATATTTCTTGGAGGCTTTGTTTCTTTTTACTCTTGTTTTCTCTAACCTTTTCTTCTTGCTTTATTTCATTAATTTGACTTTCAATCACTGATATCCTTTCTTCCACTTGATCAAATGGGCTATTGAGGCTTGTGCATGCATCACAAAGTTCTCATGCCATGGTTTTCAGCTCCATCAGGTTATTTAAGGTCTTCTCTGCACTGTTTATTCTAGTTAGCCATTCGTCTAACCTTTTTTCAAGGTTTTTAACTTCCTTGCGATGGCTTCAGATATCCTCCTTTAGCTTGGAGAAGTTTGTTATTACCGACTTTCTGAAGCCTACTTCTGTCAGCTCATCAAAGTCGCTCTCCATCCAGCTTTGTTCCCTTGCTGGCAAGAAGCTGTGATCCTTTGCAAGAGAAGAGGCACTCTGGTTTTTAGAATTCTCAGCTTTTCTGCTCTGTTTTCTCCCCAGCTTTGTGGTTTTATCTACCCTTGGTCTTTGATATTGGTGACCTACAGATGGAGTTTTTATGTGGATGTCCTTTTTGTTGATGTTGATGCTATTCCTTTCTGTTTGTTAGTTTTCCTTCTACTAGTCAGGTCCCTCAGCTGCAGGTCTGTTGGAGTTTGATGGAGGTTCACTCTAGACTCTGTTTGCCTGGGTATCACCAGCGGAGGCTGCAGAACAGCAAATATTGCAGAACAGCAACTATTGATGCTTGATTCTTCCTCTGGAAGCTTCGTCCCAAAGGGGCACCCACCTGTATGAGGTGTCAGTCAGCCCCTACTGGGAGGTGTCTCCCAGTTAGGCTACACAGGGTTCAGGGACCCACTTGAGGAGGCAGTCTCTTCCTTCTCAGAGCTCAAACGCCATGCTGGGAGAACCATTGCTCTCTTCAGAGCTGTCAGACAGGGACGTTTAAGTCTGCAGAAGTTTCTGCTGCCTTTTTTTCAGCTATTCTCTGCTCACAGTGGTGGAGTCTATAGAGGCAGAGACCTTGCTGAGCTGCTATGGGATCTGCTCAGTTTGAGCTTCCTGGCCACTTTGTTTACCTACACAAGCCTCAGAAATGGTGGAAACCCCTCCCCCTGCCAGGCTACAGCTTCACAGGTTGATCTCAGACTGCTGCACTAGCAATGAGCAAGGCTCCATGGGCATGGGACCTGCTGAGCCAGGCATAGGAGAGAATCTCCTGGTCTGCTGGTTGCTAAGACCATGGGAAAAGTGCAGTATTTGGGCAAGAGTGTCCCATTTTTCCAGGTACAGTCTGTCATGGCTTCGCTTGGCTAGGAAAGGGAAATCCCCCAACCCCTTGCACTTCCTGGGTGAGGCGATGCCCCTCCCTCCTTTGGCTTGCCCTCTGTGTGCTGCACCCACTGTCCAACCAGTCCCAATGAGATGAACCAGGTACCTCAGTGGACATGCAGAAATCACCCATCTTCTGTGTTGATCACGCTGGGAGCTGCAGACTGGAGCTGTTCCTATTCCACCTCATTCTTTTAAAAAGATCAAACTGCTGAATGATAAGAGGGGTGAAAGTAACTGTTCTGGTTCACATCCTCCAAAATACTTACATTCACCCACCTGACTATAAAGAGTAACATTTGGTTTGGTTCTCTTCTTCCTTCCTCTTGCCTTTCTCTCCCATTTTTGGGAGACTCCCAGTAGATAATAGTGACAGTGCATAGGATGATTAGGGCTGGGAAATATTGCTTTCAAACAGAGAAGGAAATTTGGCAGCATTCACACCTATAGTGTATTATTTAGTTAGAACAGTGTGGGTCTATACTGTGTTTTGGTTGTGTGTGTGTGTGTGTGTGAGTGTGTGTGTGTGTGGTTAAGTTCTTTGAATTATACTAACAATTGAAATGCAGGTGATCTTTTCTTAAAAATCCAGATTCGCAGCTTCCTGTTAGATTCTGTGGCCAGATGCAGTGGCTCAAGCCTGTAATCCCAGACATTGGGAGGCTGAGGCAGATGGATCACTTGAGGTCAGGAGTTTGAGACCAGCCTGGCCAACATGGTAAAACCCCGTCTTTACTAAAAATATTCAAAAATTTAGTCAGGCATGGTGGTGCAGGCCTGTAATCCCAGCTACTGGGGAGGCTGAGGCAGGAGAATCATTTTAACCTGGGAGGCAGAGGTTGCAGTGAGCCAAGATCATGCAATTGCACTCCAGCCTGGGTGACAGAGTGAGACTCTGTCAAAAAGAAAGAAAGAAAGGAAGGAAGGAAGGAAGGAAGGAAGGAAGGAAGAGAGAGAGAGAGAGAGAGAGAGAGAGAGAGAGAGAGAAAGAAAGAAAGAAAGAAAGAAAGAAAGAAAGAAAGAAAGAAAGAAAGAAAGAAAAAGAAAGAAAGAAAGAAAGAAAGATTGATTCTCCATAGGCCCCATCATCTTGTTGTCCCAGGAGGGCTTTGAGTTCACAGTGCTTGATTTAGGGGCCACTCTTTATTGGATGGCACCAATATTTCAGACTGTTAATATTCAGACCTCTGGGTGCTGGTGCTGAACTTTGGAAGGGTTCTATCGCATATTAATCTAAAGCCCTATCAGCTCCATCTCACTTCACCTACTTTGTTCCCCCCAACTATAAAACAAATTTCATCCTGTCTCTTCTCACCCTCTTCTGCACAATAGCCTGGTACAGAATGCTCACAGCTCAGAGATGATGTATCTTCTAACATCTCCACCCATCTCTCCCCATAGTGACTCTAGCACTAAAAAAGCTGGGTCAGAATAACAGAGTCATCATACCACAGTTACTCAGAAGGAAGATACTGAAGCTCCCACAAGGGCCTCAGATGTCCCACAAGGTACACTCAAATTAGAAAAATCATTTCTTCCTCCAATTGGCTGCAGCCCTACACCAACACTTATGTCTTGGGAACTGAAGCACAGTTTAGATTTCAGTCCTCACTCATCCCCCTCAACCAATCACTCTTGCATAATGAGCAAACTAAACAGCTATTCTCAGAGACACTGATACCAACTAATCTTGTTTGTAATGACCCTCCATAAATCTTTGGTTTAGGTTATTCTTCTCCCTGTATAGAAGGATGCCAGTCTTAGTACTGGGTCGGGACTTGACCTTCTCTAAGCAGGCTGAGCATCACTGTTCTGCATACCTGAATACAGTTCTTTCATCCTTCACTTTTTTTATTAAACTCATCTTCTGGCTTTTTGTGACTACTTCAGTTCATTGTGGTCATTCTTCTGAATTCCTGTGGCATTTACATTTGGCATTGCCATTCAACTGAGCATTATTAATTTCATATGCTTATTTTGTCTTCTCTGCCAGTTCAACCCTAAATTATTCTCATTGTGATGTATGAGCTCAGTAAATATTTCATACTTAATTGAATAGATTTCCAACAAGTACAAGCTCTAGCACCTAAAATAATTTCAGGGGACTTCTGCCTTTGGACATAATAGATTAACAGGGATTAGGGTTGCCAGATAAAAATTCTGGAAACCCACTGTAATTTGAATTTCAAACAAACTTATACTATAAATATGGGTCATATATATACTGAAAAAACTCTTCGTTATTGGTCTGACATTCGAATTTAACTGGCAGTCTTATTTTATTTTCTTTTGCTAAATCTGGCAACCCCTCCATGGTGGATTACCCACTTACGTTAAACACACAGCTAAGCAAACAAACACAAACCGTGAAACAATCATTTTTCAGAAATTGACAAAGAAGCAGTGCAAGAGAAGTGAACAAATGAGGTAATCTTTATTATTCTCCCAGCTTACTTTTTAGAGAAAGTTTCCAAGCTCCAGCACAGAAAGAGGAAACTTGAATAGAGCCTGGCATTCTCTCAGAGTTGAGGAGGCAGAGTTGAGAGTTTGGTGAGGCCAACCTGGCCAGAATTTACAGGGCAGAGTACCAGGAAGAAGACTGCAAAAGGCTCCCCTTGATTCTTCAGCTGAGTACTGAATAGTCCATGTTTGCAAAGGAGCTACTCAAAGATGACGGGTGGGGAGAAATCACTGAAGAGTAGGTGGAAAAATTTCTGGAGCGCACACAAGGCTAGGCATAATTTATATTCTCAACAGACAGAGTGGAAAAAGCTCTTTATACATGATGAAAGCAGAAATTGTTAAATTGGATAAAAAGGCGAGACCCAATTATATGCTACCTACAAGAAACATTTCAAATATAAATAAATAAGTAAAAAGTAAAAGATTGGGAAAATAATATATCATGCTCACACTAATCATAGAAAGCTGCAGTGGCTATATAAATATAAGACGAAGTAGACGTCAAGAGCAAAAAATATTAACAGGGATAACAAGGGTCATTTCATAAAAGTAAAAGGAAAATCATCAAAACAATTCTAAATGTCTATGCACTTAATAGCAGAGCTTCAAAATACGTGACATGAAATGTAAAAGAACTGAAAGAAGACAGACAAATCCAGGATTATAGCTGAAGATTTAAATATTCCTCTGATAATAGATTGAATAAATGGGAAGAAAATCAGGAATGATATAGAAGACTTGAATAATACTATCAACCAACTTGACCTCACTGAGACTGCAAAAACTCTTCATCCAACAGCAGCAAAGAACACATTCTTTTAAGTGTCCTAAACATTGACCAAAATATTCTCAGCCATAGAACAAGACTCAATAAATTTTAAATAATTCAAACAACAAAATATGTTATCTAACCACAATGGAATTAAATTAAAAATGGATATGAGAAAAATATTGGAAAATGATCCATATGTTTGGAAAGCAAAAGTCACAATTCTAATTAATTAATTAATTCCCAAACATCATAAATCAAAGAAGAAATCACAAGGGAAATTTTAAGTAGAATGAAAATTAAAATACAACATATCAAAATTTATTTGATATAGCTTAAGCAAAGAAAAGGAAGAAATATATAGATGCTTATATCAGGAAAGAAGAAAGATCCAATCAATTACCTAAGTTTCTGCCTTAAAATATATAAGACCTGTAATCTCAGCACTTTCGGAGGCTGAGGCAGGCGGATCACAAAGTCAGGCGTTTGAGACCAGTGTGGCCAATACGGTGAAACCCGGTCTCTACTAAAAATACAAAAATTAACTGGGCATGGTGGTGCATGCCTGTAATCCCAGCTACTTAGGAGGCTGAGGCAGGAGAATCTCTTGAAACTGGGAGACGGAGCTTGCAGCCGAGATTGTGCCACTGCACTCCAGCCTGGGTGACAATGCAAGACTCCATCTCAAAAGAAAAAAAAAAAAAAATATATATATATATATATATATATGAAAGAAAAGCAAACTGAAACAGAAGTAAATAAAAGGAAATGAAGAGTAGAAGTCAATGAAACAGAAGGCAGAAACACAATAGAAAAAAATCCATGAAACCAAAAGTTTGTTCTTTGAGAATATAAATAAAATTGATAAACTTTTAGTAAAACTATCCTGGGAGAAAAAAAGGAAGACACAGACTACCAATATCAGAATTGAGAGAGGTAAGATTATTACAGATTTTCTAGCTATTAAAAGAACTGGAATAAAAGGGAATTAAAAGAATAACTTGCTAAAAAGGAATATTATAAACAACTTTATGTCTCTAATAACAGCCTAGATGAAATATATAAATACTTTGAAAGACACAAACCAGCAAAGCTCACTCAAGAAAAAATAGGTAACCTAAGTAGTCCTAGATCTAATAAATTGAATTTGTAGTTAAAAATTTCCCACCAAAAAACTCCATTCAGAGATTACTTCACTGGTGATTTTTTTCAAACATTTAAGGAAGAAATAATACCAATTCTACCCAAGCTTCCAGAAGACATTACAAGAAAAGAAAACTGTAGACAAAGTGTTTCCAGCCCATGGGCTGCATACGGCCCAGGACGACTTTGAGTGTGGCCCAACACAAAAACGTTATGAGATTGTTTTAAAGCTCATCAGCTATTGTTAGCTTTAGTGTATTTCATGTGTGGCCCAACACAAAAATGTTATGAGATTGTTTTAAAGCTCATCAGCTATTGTTAGCTTTAGTGTATTTTATGTGTGGCCCAAGACAATTCTTCCAATGTGGCCCAGGGAAGTCAAAAGATTGAACCACGCACTGATCCTCTCTTTTTTGGAATTCATGTTTAAGTCATCAAACTTATTTCCTCTATAGCTCTCTGAGCAAGTTATTGCTTTTCTCATAAGAGCAGATAAGAGTTTTAGTAATGCAGAATGGTTATGGGCATTGTTTCTGAGTCAGACAGTCCTGCGTTTGAATCCCAAATCTGTCCTTACCTCTGATTAGCCTCACTAAAGCTCACTAAACCTCTGTCCCCTTATCTGCCAATTGGAGATAATCTTGATATTTAATCCTGTGGAGTGCTGTGAGGATTAACTAAAACAATGCATGTGAAGTTCTTGGCACTATGTCTGGCATGGAGGTATATGAATATGATTTGTAAATTGCAACGCTTCTGAGATGGCAGTAGAGGGAGCAGAGTCATTGGGAACTGGACTTCAGAAAATTAACAAGATTGATATTAAGCCCTTTCACAAGACAATGTTCCTGTTCTGATAGAGCTAGAGCAACCTGCACACAGATGAGTTGATGAGATTTGCACCAGGCCATCTTATCCCAATAATCCTCGCTGTCCTACTCATGTGGCACTAACATATGCAACCAGGGAACCCAACGCATCTTTCTGTGTGTGCATATTGTCTGTCCAACCTCCAACTCCAGCTCACCGCAGTTCCTCAGGACACTTAAGAGAGGAGAGGAGAAGTATGGTGATACCACAAAACTGAAACCAGCAAATGTTTATATTTTTTGTACAAAAATTGGGAGAAGGTGGAGCTGGTTTACTTCTCTTACAGCAGCAAGAGTGATATCCTCTCTCTTCCTCTCTCTGTTTCCCACAAAAGCAGCTCCACTGGGCAGAGTGGGAAAAGCACAGTCAGAACTGATTTTGAATCTACCCTGTCTTCTATTTACGACTGTCAACCTGCCTATCCCACCCGGCCTCTTTTTATCTCCATTTCCGCTCTGTACAGGAAGGTGGCAGAGAAGTTGGAGGGTTAACTTGGTGACTGCCAAAGTTACTCATAACTTGTTTATTATTCTATTATTAACAGCTATTGATTCACCATTTAACCTGATCCCATTTCTTATATCTTTGACTCCTCCCAGCAATTTCAGGTGGGATATAATATCCCCACTTTTATAGACAGGGAGTTTTGGGGTTAGAGAAGTTAGATAACTTACACAACTTTGTACCGCTAGAAACTGACACACCAGAACTAGAATCTACTTTTCTGAAAGTCTTTAATCTGGGATTTTCTTCTTAGGATGATGCAGCAAAAAAAATGAGATATAGGGCTTATCACCAGGGCAACTGGGTGGCTGTTTTAGAAAGGAGACAGAAATCTGTGGGGGCCTTTGAATTTGGAAAACCTTACAAGGGTTTCATTTTACCATTTGGTTTGTTCTTCATTTTACTTCGAATTTTTTTTTCTTTTTTTTTTTCTTTTTGGTCTTTGTCTCTGAGGGACTGACGAGGCCAGGGCCAGTGTAGGGCCAAGAAACTGAGGACCTGCTTATTTAGTTTTGATCCTAAAAGAGAGAAAAAAATTGGACATAGAAGTGCCCTTTGTTAGATGTTTTGCTCCACTCATGAAATAGAGAAGGAACACAGAGGTTCAAGGCAGAAGCTTTAACCAAGAAAAAAGTGTGCATTTGGGCAGAGTCCCTCATGATGGACATCTCTGGCTAAACAAGCTACAGTTGGCAGCATATGGCAAAAAGAGCAACGGTTCTCTAAGTGTTAACATGGAGATCCCTGGGAGTGGCTCCCGAGATCTTTTTAGGGCATCTGTGAGTATTTTTATAATAATACTAATACGGTTTTGTCTTTTCACTCCTCTACTGACATTTGCACCAATGGTACCAGAGCAATGGTGGGTAAAACTGTTGGGGCCTTAGCACGAAGCAAGGAAGTGGTGCCAAATTATACTAGCAGTTGTATCTTTCACCACCATGCACTTACAATAAAAATTTTAAAATGCCAGTTTGACTTAAGAATGTTTTTGATGAAGCGGTAAAAATTATTAATTTTATTAAATCTCAGACCTTAAGTACATGTCTTTTTAATATTCTTTGTGATGAAATGGAAAAGGCACATATTAAAGCACGATGGTCATCTCAAGGAAAAGCACTTGCGTGATTGTTTGAGTTGCCAAGATGAGCCTGTCACTTCAAGAAACACAACTGGTAGTATCTGTTGCCAATAATAAAACTGAGCTTTCAAGCTCTCAAAAATTAGAATTTGGAGAGCTTGTATCCATCATCATAAGCTTGACTGCTTCCCAGTATTTAAACTACTTTACATGATGAGATCAACATTGATATTACATGAATTTCTGAATATTGTATGATGAAATGTGTCAGCATTTAGAAAATCTGCATACTTCAGTGGACTAATGTTTTTCAAATGACCAGTGTCTGACATTGCAAAATAATTTGTGGGTAATATTCAAAATATATACAACAAAATATTTGAATGTAACAGTATACATAAAGTATATTGATAAGGTTTCAGATTTCACAATGCAACTACCCCTTCAGAAACTACCACTCGTTAAGTTTTGATGTGATATCAAAGAAGAATAATTATTTGAAAAGGTCATTATAATACTGCCCTTTTCCAACTACATAAATGTGTGAGTCCATACTTTCTTCAAATATGTCAACCAGAATAATACTTCGCAGCAGATTAAGTGCAGAAACAGATATGAGAATCCAGCTGTCTTCTCTCAAATCAGACATTAAAGAGATTTCTAAAATGCCACTCTTCTCATTAAGTTTTTCGTGCTGGAAGATATATTTGTTTTTCTTAAAACATGTTTAACACACAGTGGGTTTATTACTGTCATTTTAAAGGAATAAATTAAATACAGATTTTCATTTTTTCTCAGATTTAAGTTTTAACACAGTAAATAAAAATTTCATCCAGAACAGTAATACACAAACATTCCTTGGGTTTGTCAACAATTTTTAAGGGAATAACGGTATCTTGAGAGCAAACAGTTTAGGAACTGCTGTCGGAGCCCCAAGGTAAGGCCCTGAAAAGGAAGAAGAGAACAAACTCTGTGTTTTGTACAGCAGGCACTCACCAATTGAATATGATAATGATAAGGACATGTAAAACCAGTGTGACTAACACTATGAGGCAGGAAGTGAAAAGTGCTGAATAAGTGGTCTAAATGTACACTGTCCAACATGGTAGCCACTAGCCACATGTGGCTTGGAATGTGGCTAGTCCTAACTGACATGCCCTGTAAGAGCTAAATACACACCAGACTTCAGAGATTGAGTATGAAATAAAGAGTGCAAAGTATCTTATTAATAATTTTTTATATTGATTATATGCCAAAATGTTAAGATTCTTGTATATACCGGGTTATTTACAATATTAAAATTAATTTTACCTGTGCTTTTTTCCTTTTTAATGTGGCTATGAGAAAATTTGCAATTACATATGTGGCTTGCATTTTATTTCTCTTGGAGAGCGCTGGTTTGGACAGGAAGTATGACAAGAATTTGGAGCAGGGAAACATTGCTGTGGGTTCAGGTCATCGGGAAGTCTTCACTGAGAATATAGGATTTTACTAAGTAGGTAGGCTCAGGAAGGAATATCCAGTTGAAGAAAGCATCGGTAGTGAAAAATGAGGTTAATCTTGGTAGCTGAGGTGACTGTTTTGGGTCACATCGTGGGCTCTTATAGGAAGAAAAGTTTCCTGGATAGGTCGGGACCAAACTGTACAGAACTTAAAGTGCCAAGAATTTGGATTTTTTTCCTATAGGCAGTGACAGCTTCCCCCGAAGAAAATCAGACTTTGCTTAGTAGCTTATGGACTAGCCTGAAATTGGCACTTTCTCATGTAGGGTTACAGCAGCATAAACTCCTGGAAACTGCCCACTGAACAAGCAGTGGGGACCAGGGCTACTTAACCAGGAAATTTAGAGTGGTATGGAAAGTGTAACTTTGGGTTGATTGACCTGTTTGGGGGTGGGTTGTAAGTTTCAGCACATGATAATAATGTCACCTGGGAGAGAAGAATCCAGAGAGTGTACCTGTGTGATACCGGTCAGGGGAGAGGGAGGCAGGCATTTTACCTTGGTATATTGCTCTAAGCATGTGTATAATCAAATTCAGTGACACTTCCTACCTTTCTTTCAGTCTGTCTGTCTGTATTTTTGCCTTTATTTTACTAATTTTACTTTTTTAAACATTTTTATTGATTTTTAATACACAGTGGGGTTTTACTGTGTTGCCTGGGCTGGTCTCAAACTCCTGGGCTCAAGGAGTCCTCCCACCTCAGCCTCCCAAAGTGCCAGGATTACAGGTGTGAGCCACCACGCCTGGAATTGTCTTTATTTTATTGAACATTTATAGGGCCCCTACTGTGAATCAAGGAGTTAAGAACTAACTATAAGGAGATGAAATTAAAAGACCACTGAGGTGGGAAGGGAAACACCTGGGCTCTTATCGGGCTCCATGGCTAACTTATTGAGTCATCTTGGTCATCTCACTGGGTCTCTTCAGATATGAAAGAGGATTTAGCATTAGATGGGACGAAGACTTCCTCCAACTCTGTGATTCTAGAACAGGCTGATGTCACAAAGGGAGAAGAACGCACCGTAACAACCAAGGACAAGGCCACTCAGGGAGAGTAGGAGGAGGCTGGGCCAGGAAGGGCAGGCACTGGTGGCCTACCCAGGAGTTGGCCCAAACCTCTGGGTCAGGTCACCCTTCTCAGAGTGGGCGGGCCCCGCTGGAATTGGAGACCGGTGAGGTCTACGAGTTTGGTGTTTTAATCCTGGCTACCCACCCCTTCCAGCCCAGGGGTGGCTCACCAGGCTGAGTGGAGTCTTATACTAGGGAGAGAGGAAGCTGAAGAACTGAGTTCCAGGTAAGTAACTTTGCAGCGGATCTCGGATTGTCTAAGGAAACCACTGAAGAAAATGTGCACCCCGCCCCTCCCCTTTCTCCTGGCACTCCTGAGCCACCTGCGGGAGCGGCTGGGAAGGATAAGAGGGAAGAGGACGCCCGATGAAGGGGCTCCAGTTTCTGCGTGTTAGCATTTCTAGAATAAAGTGGGTGGGAACCGACCCAAGTAAAGTCCCAGAGACTCGAACACTGACGCACAGGAAAGCCTCAAGTGGGAGGAGAAATGCAAATCCCCTACTGACGGTGGCGTCAGCGGCTTTCTCCTAGGGACTGTGAGGGGCGCTTCTGACTTTGGACTTGAGCACCGCCTGGGACCTGTGCTGAGAGCGCGCTAGGTAAGTGGCCAGACCACACCTTCTCGCTGCCTCTCGCGAGGAGGACACGCTTATTATGCAGGATGCTCTGAAGCTTTGCTTTCCCTTGGCGTTTTGACTGTTGCTTCATTTTAACTTGCCTGAGGAGGGTTATTATAGAAGGAAGCGCCCGACTCCACGACCCAAAGACGCTCCCTGGCACGGGCTCTCCGCGGAAACCGCCCCGCAGGCCCGCGCCACTGTGCCCGGGCGAATCTCCCAGCCGGGGCCGAGGAGCTGCGGCGGCTGCGGAGGTGTGTCCTCGCGGAGGCTGAAAGTGAGCCCCTCTTCACTTTCTTAGCCAGCTTCTCTAGAGCTGTGATGTCTGCCTTTAGATTAGCTACCTGGGTTTCAGAAAAAAGCTCGCAGCTACGGCAGCCGGTGACTGTGGTTTTGATGGGCGCGAGTGACATTTTAGGGCAGGTCATCTGCTTTTGCAAGCTACAGGCCACAGAGCCAAAGCGGCACCACCAGCTCACAGACAGTGGGACAAAATGCCCCGTTAGTGGGTTCTTCTAGGAACTGCATGCAAAAAGAACAGACAGGCACTCAGTTTTCAGAAGCAACGTACACAATTTTCACGAGAAAGTAGTCCCTAGACAGTGAAAGCAAAGAAACCTGCTGAAGGATGCCTAAAGGCGTTCCCAGAGGCTGCAGTAGAAAATGTCCTAGGACTATGTATTCCTTCTTCTTCCTTTTTTCAGCTTTGAATTCAGCTCTCCGAAAGACTCAGATCTTAGTAGTGATTTTTTTCGGTGTTTATTTTTATTTTTTAAAAATTTCCTTTTATTTTTATTTGATACACAATTGTAAATATTTGTGGAATATAGAGTGATATTTCCATAAATATAAACAATGTGTTATGATCAAAGGATAATCAGCATATCCATCACCTCAAACATTTATCATTACTTTGTGTTGTGAACATTCAAAGTCCTCTTAGCTTTTTGAAAATATACACTAAGTTACTGTTAACCATATTCATCCTAGTGTTACAGCACTAGAACTTATTCCTCTCATCTACGTGTAAGTTTTAGTTAGAAAATACGTTTTCATCCAAATCATAGCAGGGGTTTAACAATAGTATGATGAAAAATTGTAATGCTATTTTCAACTCCTGTTCTCTGTTGTCATTAAAATACATTGATAGATAGGACAATGTTGATAGTAGCATGGGGACAAATGTTCCAATTTTGTGTGGAATATATATCTCTCTCTCCAATATTTGGAAAGACAAATGGTTCAGGCTCAGGAAACTTCAGATTGCCCCTTAGAAGCCTCACACATTAGGCAGGCGTCATTTCGCCTATTTGATCTTCAAGTTTTTCCTTTTTAAAGTTGACATACTGCTTATATCCACCTACTCTATTCATAGCAATGTCAGGAGTGCCACTCATTCTTCATTTAATAAGCATTGATTGAGCATTTACAATATGCTAGAATTGTAAAGTGTAAAGGTTTTCATAAATATAAAGTGATATGCAAATAAAACATTACTTCTTTTCCCACTTGCTTTCTCTTTAGCAAAACATTGGCAACATGTTTTTCTATAAATTTTAAGTCATTTACCAGGAGCTCAGGGAAAGGTGCTCAAAATGACTCCATTTGAAACCTGAAGAATATGTATATGAAATATATGAAGTTACCCTGGTGTTCTATAGGCAAAAGGAAACCTTAGCCTATCGATGAAATGTGTTGAAATGTTATGGTGATTAATCACGTAAAAGGGGGTTTGGTGTTTTTATTTGACTTAGAATTGCTGACAAAACAATAAAAAAAATTGACTTTGGAAAACATGAAATGCTGTAATTTCAAGCAGGCAGCGTCATACTAATTTTCCTAAGTTAGGAAATACTTCTACAGCTTCTAAATTGGCCAGAGTGGGGTTACAAGGGGGAAATGCATACCTTTGTTTTATGACGGCTGCCAAATAGGTATCAAGTGTGGTTTCTTACTCCTTAAGTAATTTGAGGGTTTAACCACTATCAGATGTTTCTCAGAGACAAAAAGACTACATCCTTTAAGAGCTTTGCCCACCCATAGTGGATCCTCACAGAGAGAAATAAAACACATTCACTGGTTCAGAAATATTTTTAATTTAAAAAACTGGAGGCCACGAAAATGCATACATAAAATTCTTCATGAAGCTAAGACATAATTGGACTAGAAGTCAGGAACATAAAGCTGACTCTAGAAGCCAGACAAATCTGAAATAAAGAAAACAGAAATTTGGCAATTTCGTATAAAAGAAGCCTTTTGGGGGGTTGTTCCTCACATATGAAGTATTAGAGGGTTTTAGGAGGTGTAGTAAATGTCAAATACATTTCCCTTCAAGTTGCTCCAAGTCTAAGTGTAGAGGGGACAAGAGATAGGGAAAGAGCTTGTTGGTAATATACATTCACGTAGATAGCTGTGGGCAGGATGTGGGCTGTTTGGGGGAGCGGGAGCGGGAGTGAAAGCTTCCTGGAGCAGGTGGAACAGGAGTTCATTTTAGAGCAAGGAAGGCTGTACTTTAGGGGCACAGAAAGAAGGCTTCTCCCTTCATTAGGGTTGAATTATGAAAAACAAAAAACTTAGTGAAATTTTTGTATCCTTGGATATATTGGAATTCAGTCATAACATTGACTGATTCTAAGGAAAAAAGAAAATATGTACTAGGGCCATGAACAATATTTTAAAACTCTAATTCTACCCCTTCTTTTATAGCATGTCTCAGTGGAATCAAGTCCAACAGTTAGAAATCAAGTTTTTGGAGCAGGTGGATCAATTCTATGATGACAACTTTCCCATGGAAATTCGGCATCTATTGGCCCAGTGGATTGAAAATCAAGACTGGTAGGATCAAACATACTTTCCCTAGAAGTTGATGCACAAATGCTTGATGCTCTATCCCTGTGGATTTATTTTATGGTCCACTTTTGACTCAGTAGATGCATTCTTTTCAGATAAAGAACTTTCTCAAGAATTTGAAAAGCCTTCCCAAAGAAAGGGAATCATTGTCCTTTCTGGTTCCATTCATTATAAATGAAAACTTAATGGTTCTAGTGCTTTGTTTCTCTGTAAACAAAAACCCAAATGAGTTTTCATGTATTAAAGAACGAAGCAAATCAATTGATTGTCAGTTCTGTGTCACAGACTGAATGTAAATCAGTATTTTTTCTCAGTAAGATTTATATTCTTCAAAGCTCTATTCACCTTATACCATTTAATTTTTTTTTTCATTCGGCCATCTTTTTTATTGTGGTAAAATACACATGACATAAAATTTACCATTGTTCTTGGTGTACTGTTCAGTGGCATTACGTATGTTCACATTATTATGCAACCATCACCTCCATCCATCTGCAGAACTTTTTCATCTTTCCAAACTGAAACTCTATAATCTTTGAACAGTAACTCCCTAGTCCTCCACCCCCAACCCCTGACAATCACCATTCTATTTTATGTCTCTGTGAATTTGACTGCTCTAGGTACTTTATATAATTGGAATCACACAATATTTGTCCTTTTGTAACTGAATTATTTTGCTTAGTGTAATGTTTTCAAAATTCATTCATGTTTAACAGGTTTCATATCAGAATTTTCTTCCTTTTTGAAGCTCAATAATATTCCATTGTTTGTATGTATCACATTGTGTTTTATAAATTTATCTGTCAATGGACATTTGGGCTGTTTAAACCTTTTGGCTATTGCTAATAACTCTGCTAGGAATATTGGTATGCAAATATCTGTTTGAGTCCCTGCTTTTAATTCTTTTGGGTATATACCCAGATGTGGAATTGCTGGATCATATGGCAATTTTATGTTTAATATTTTGGGTAACTGCCATACAGTTTTCCACAGTGATTGACCATTCTACCTTCCCACCAGCATTGCACAATTTCTCTGTATCCTCACCAATACTTATTTTCTGTTTTTTTTTTTTTGCTTTTTATAATAGCCACCCTAATGGGTATGAAGAGGTATCTTACTCTGATTTTGACTTGAAATTCCCTAATGATTAGTGATGTTGAACATCTCTTCATGTTTACAATTCAATTTTTAAAAACTTCTAAATGCTTATCACCGTGTAATAGGTTTATTGCTTTAAAATTAGTATGGTAAAAAAGTAGACATTTTACCAAGTTGTTTTCTGTTGTGTAATAATCCTTTATTTTTTTTAGGGAGGCAGCTTCTAACAATGAAACCATGGCAACGATTCTTCTTCAAAACTTGTTAATACAACTAGATGAACAGTTAGGTCGTGTTTCCAAAGAGAAAAACCTACTCTTGATACACAATCTAAAAAGAATTCGGAAAGTCCTTCAGGTGAGAATGCATTCTACTTTTCCAAAATATTTGGATATATGAGTCTTAAATTCAGTTAAAAAATTAAATATGTACCCTTATATTATTTTCAAATGAAATTCAGGGGAAAAAATTGAGTTATCTTACCACTTACAAATTTTGTGCTCAATTTTATTACCCAATATTTTTTCATGAAATGTTGAAAGTAAAATACACTAAAAATGTAGTGTATAAAATACATTACAAATGTGTTGCATGTGGGACTTGCATGTATCTTGTTTACTAGCTATGATCCAGTTCAACAGTACAGTTTCATGGCTCTCCAGCAGCCCTCCCTTGCCTTTGTCTCCTATGTAACAAGTTAGAGTTAGTATTGTTCTCATTCCTAAATGGGAACATCATGAGTGAATGTATCCTTCCAGATTTGGTTCAGATCTCGCTCTCCTTTAAAAGTGTTCTTTGGTACTCTCTGGTTCACCCAGGCAGAGCCCATCTGTGTGTGTTTCCTCAGCACCAGAACACATCAGTACTGTGGCATTTAGTATATTCGATATTATTGCTATTCCTATGTGTTCAATGTCTCCCCATATCATGAGTTCCTTGAGGCAAGGACTTTAGTGTTCAACTTTGAATTTCCAGCACCCAGCATAAGTCTGGACTTGTGGTAGATAAGCAATGTTTACTGATTAAGGGGTGGGTAAATGAAGTAAGTGAATCAGGGATCTAAAGAATTAAAAGCAGGCTAATATGGAGCTACACCCAGGAGTGCTAATGTAATAAACCCTGACCATGGACTGCTATAATATTTACTGAGTGCCTATACAACATATTAGATAACAGAAAAAGTGCTTTGTGCCATTTTTCATGGAGATATTTTTAGAATCCAAAACCTACAATTAACACATTTTTAGAACATTTTAGCTAGACTATAACAGAAATGTTCTTGGCATCACATTTGTGAGAGGGACAAATATATTGATTTTCCTATTGTTGTCTGGATTGCACTGAGCTATCTTTGCCCTTGTAATCCCCTACAAATCTGCAAGACTCTTGACAAGAAACAGGACAATAGCATATTGCTGACAAAACAGGATTTTTGGCAGCATACAGAAATCTGTCTTTTATGGAGACAAGTCATTTAACAGTGGCCTCATTAGCTTAGTGCTTTAATCTGTAAACCTAAAATGGGAATTGGCATGCCATGGCCCACAAGTCAAAAGGCCACTGCCCATTTTCATATGGCCCATGATTAAGGATGGTTTTTATATTTTTAAGTGATTGGAAAAAAATAAAAATAAAATAAATCATACAATTTAGTATTTCTGACACATGAAAATTATATGAAATTCAAATTCCTGGTTTTTATTGAAACACAGCCACACTCATTGGTTGACATATTGTTTATGGCTGCTCTTACACTACAATGGCAGAAGTTGTGATAGAGACAGCATGGCCTACACAGCCTAAAATAAAAATATGTGTGTGTATTATACATGTCTGTGTGTGTATTATACATGTCTATGTGTGTATACATATATGCCTCATATTTACGTGTGATATATATGTATATCATATTTATCTCACCATTTATAGGGAAGTTTGCTAACTCTTAGCCTATTAGTAAAGCGTCTTTAGGTCACTTCGCTAGATAAGCACAGATGGGGAAAATATTAATAGATGCTGTATGGTCCTTGGAACCAAGAAGATCTGGGTTAAAAATCTGAACCTCAAATGTGGCTTTAAGGAAATCACTTTAATCTTCTGACCTGTATCTTTTAATATAAATAAAGATGATTATTATTTAGCTTTTGGAATTGTGAGGAAGGCTGGCGCTTTTCTTCTGGCAAGAAGTAGGCATTCAATAAATGATTCTTCTTGTTGTTGGTAGGGAAAATAACAGGATTTCCTTAATGTAAATCAGGGGTAAGTAAACAGCCCCTCTTTTGTGCGGTGTGGGAGGATAAGATTGTGAGGGAAGCTTCACTTCTGGCCGGTTGTATCAGACGAACCTTGTTAAACCATCACTTCTATCTCATTACGCCACTGCTCAAATACCTGCAGTTACCCCCAGTCACGCTTCAGCTCAAGCACAAACTCATCTGCGTGTGTCATTGGCCCTCTAGCATCTTTCCTCTTTAGACCTTTCCCAGCAATCTTCCTTGAGCTCCTCCACATCCCTACCTCAGAAAAATAGATCTACTACTTGTTCCTGAACACATCCCACACACTCTTGAATGACTCAGCCTTGTCCATGATGGTCCCATGGCCAGGAATGCTCTTCCATCCCTCTTCCACCAGTCTAATTACCATCCATCCCTAAAGAATCTATGTAGGTCCCAGTGCAACAAGAAAACCTTCACCACATGCTTTAGTCTGTGTTCTCATCCTCCAACCCTCCAGCGACAACTACAAGGTAAGCAGCATCTCCTTGTGTCCCTTTCATCTGTGTTGCACATGTGTCTAACGGGGTCACAAGGTCCTTAAGGGTAAAAGCCTGATCTCCTTTTGTGACCCCCCTCCCTCACCCTCAGTACTCAATATGGTTCTAGTGCACACTAGGAATTCAAAACACAGATTGGTGAATTAAGATATTTGAGTTGGGCCGGGCGCGGTGGCTCAAGCCTGTAATCCCAGCACTTTGGGAGGCCGAGACGGGCGGATCACGAGGTCAGGAGATCGAGACCATCCTGGCTAACACGGTGAAACCCCGTCTCTACTAAAAAAATACAAAAAACTAACCGGGCGAGGTGGCGGGCGCCTGTAGTCCCAGCTACTCGGGAGGCTGAGGCAGGAGAATGACGTAACCCGGGAGGCGGAGCTTGCAGTGAGCTGAGATCCGGCCACTGCACTACAGCCTGGGCGACAGAGCGGGACTCCGTCTCAAAAAAAAAAAAAAAAAGAAAGATATTTGAGTTGAAAAAAATGCTTGCCCTTTCTTGTGCTTCCATATATATCAATTTATAAATTGTGCTTATTGGGTATTTGTATTAACAACACAGTAGAAACTAGTAGTAAAAATCATTGTCAGCTATGGTTTTACACCTAAACAAACTTGCATTTTGTGCTTCTTTTTAAGCTACTATACTCCTATTAAGTTGTGTATGTTTTTTGGGGGGAGGGGTGTTATGATGAGTCTTTTTTAAAAAATAAGATCCTCTCTTCCCTACAAAAAAGAAAAAAAAATCCCCATCAAATGACTGTTGACACTATGCTTATCTGGTTTAAATATTTTCATCCTCTGGAAGTTTAAATACAAACTATCTTGACAATTACAGCAAAAAGGAGTAAATAGTATGATACCTGGGGAACCAAGGAATGTATAAGGTAGATTTATTTTGGTTCTTTGTGGAACAGCTGAGATCTCTAGTTTCAGTATTTTATTATTTATATTACACCTCCTTCCAATAACAATTTGGAATGGCTTGTTATAAAGGACAAAACAAAACCACTTTCCCGAGGGTAAATTCAGGAAGCTCCAAGGTGGAAGTAATAAACACCATCACTCAACTGGCCTTGGCCTATTTAAGGGGAGGCAGGCTCACACCCAGGAGCAAGGGTTACTTGAATCCTGGCCCTGCCACTTGCAATGTGGCCCTGAGTAAGATATTCACACACTCTGGCATCAATTTCCTCAGCAGTGTAAGGGGCAATTACACTGGTACTTTCCTCACAGAAATGTTAGGAGTATGGAGAAAATTGATTCTAAAACATGCAGCAAGGACCGTAGTCTTTTGCTAAAGGTTTGCTAAAAATAAATACCTGCCCCAGATAATACAAGAATGTTTTGCTTTAAAAAAATTAACGGACCTTAAACAAATTAATGTAGTTTATTTTTAAGAGTAGTTTTAGGTTTACAGAAAAATTGAGCAGAAAGTGAAGTTCTCATATACTTCCAAGCTCCACATCCCAGTTTCCCCTATTATCCATGTCTTGCATTGGTAATATACATTTGTGACAGTTGAAGAACTAATATTGATACATTATTATTAACTTACTTTTCAAGACTACATTAGGATTCACTCCTTGTGTTGTATAATTTTGTGGGTTTTGACAATGCATAATATCATGTATCTACCATTACAATATCATGCTAGAGAATTTCATGGCCCCTGAAAATCTCCTGTCCTCCACAATATTCATTATTCCCTCCCTTCCCATGGAACCCCCGAACACTACCGATCTTTTTACTCTCTAGATTTTTCTCCCATGTGATAATTCTTTTTTTACTGATATACATATTTATGGGGTACATGAAATATTTTATTCCATGCATAGAATGTGTAATGATTAAGTCAGGGTATTTGGAGTATCCATCATATTTAGAATTTATCATTTCTATGTTGGAAACATTTCAAGTCCATTCTTCTAGCTATTCTGAAATATACATTACATTATTGTTAACTATATTAACCCTGCTATAGAATGTTAGAACTTAATCCTTCTATTTAACTGTATGTTTGTACCCATTAACCAGGCTTTTTTCATTTCCCTCCATCCACTCACCCTTCCCAGCCTCTGGTATGTATATTCTACTCTTTACTTCTATGAGATCCACTTCTTTAGCTCCCACATATGAGTGAGAACATGCAATATTTGTCTTTCTGTGCCTGGCTTATTTTATTTAACATAATGACATCTGCGACGATCCGTGTTGCTGCAAATGACATGATTTTATTCTTTTTATGGCCAAATAGTATTCTATTATATGTGTGTATGTATGTATATAATATATATATATAATATAATACATATATACATATATATGTATATACATATATAATATGTCTGTATGTGTATATAGAATATTTCCTTTATCCATTCTTCCATCAATGGACACTTAGGTTGATTCCAAATCTTTGTTATTGTGAATAGTGCTGCAATAAACATGCAAGTGCAGGCATCTCTTTTGTATTCTAATTTTTTTCCTTTGGATAAATACCTAGTAGTGGGATTGCTAGAGCCCATGGTAGTTCTATTTTTAGTTTTTTGAGACATTTCCATACTGGTTGTATTAATTTACATTCCTACCAACAGTGGACAGACTTCCTTTTTCTCTGCATTGTCACCAGCATGTTATTTTTTGTCTTTTTAAAAATAGCCATTCTAGGCTGGCCGTGGTAGCTCATGCCTGTAATCCCAGTACTTTGGGTGGATCACCTGAGGTCAGGAGTTTGAGCCAGCTTGGCCAACATGGTGAAACCCTGTCTTTACTAAAAATACAAAAATTAGCCAGACGTGATGATGCATACCTGTAATCCCAGCTACTCAGGAGGCTGAGGCAGGAGAATCACTTGAACCTGGGAGATGGAGGCTGCAGTGAGCTGAGATAGTGCCACTGCACTCCAGCCTGGACAACACAGCAAGACTCCGTCTCAAAAAAATATATTCATAGCAATGTCATATATACATATATACAAAATATATACATAGCAATGTATATATATATCATATATGTATAAAATAACCATTTTAATGCGGGTAAGATGATATCATATTGTGGTTTCAATTTACATTTTCCTGATTAGTGATGTTGACCATTTTTTCTTATATCTGTTGACTATTTGTATGTCTTTTAAATTTTTTAATTCTTTTTATTTCAATAGTTTTTGGGGTACAAGTGGTTTTTGGTTACATGGATAAGTTCTTTAGCAGTGATTTCTGAAATTTTAGTGCACCTGTCACCCGAGCAGTGTACACTGTACTCGATATGTAGTCTTTTATCCCTCACCCCCCTCCCAACCTTCCCCCATAAGTCCCCAAAGTCCTTTACATCATTCTTATGCCTTTGCATCCTCATAGCTTAGCTCCCACTTGTGAGAACATATGATACTTGGTTTTCCATTTATGAGTTACTTCACTTAGAATAATGCCCTCCAGTTTTATCCAGGTTGCTGCAAAAGACATTATTTCATTCCTTTTTATGGCTGAGTAGTATTCCATGGTATATATATATATACCACATTTTCTTTATTTACTCATTGGTTGATGGACACTTAGGTTGGTTCCTTACCTCTGCAATTGTGAATTTACTGCTATAAACATGATTGTGCGTGTGTATTTTTTATATAATGATTTCTTTTCCTTTGGGTAGATACCCAGTAGTGGGACTGCTGGATTAAATGGTAGTTCTTCTTTTCTTTGAGGAATCTCCATACTGTTTTCCATAGTGGTGGTACTTGTTTACATTCCCATTAGCAGTCTAACAGTGTTCCCTTTTCACTACATCCATGCTGTTGTTGACTGTTTGTATATCTTCTTTTGAGACTTGTGTATTCAAGTCCTTTGCCCGCTTTTTGATGGGATTATTTGTTGTTGTTTTTTTTTCTGGCTGATTTGTTTGAGTTCCTTGTAGATTATGGATATTAGTCTTTTGTCAGATACATAGTTTGCAAATATTTTCTCCCACTCTATGGGTTGTCTGTTTACTTGGCTGATTATTTCTTTTGCTGTGCAGAAGCTTTTTAGTTTAATTAGGTCCCATCTATTTATCTTTGTTTTTGTTGCATTTGCTTTTGGGGTCTTAGCCATGAATTCTTTGCCTAAGCCAATGTCTAGAAGCTTTTTCCAATGTTATCTTCTAGAATTTTTATGGCTTCAGGTCTTACATTTAAGTCTTTGATCCATGTTGAGTTGATTTTTGTATAGGATGAGAAATCAGTTTCATTCTTCTACATGTGGCTTGCCAGTTTTCCCAGCCCATTTATTGAATAGGGTGTCTTTTCCCTGATTTATATTTTTCCATGCTTTGTCAAAGATCAGTTGGCTGTAAATATTTGCCTTTGTTTCTGGGTTCTCTATTCTGTTCCATTTATCTACATGCCTATTTTTATGCCAGTACCATGCTGTTTTGGTAAATATAGCCTTCTAATATAATTTGAAGTTGGGTAATATGATGCCTCCAGATTTGTTCTTTTTGCTTAGTATTGCTTTGGCTATGCAGGTTGTTTTTTTGTTTCATATGAATTTTGGATTGTTTTTTCTAAATCTATGAAGAATGATGATGGTATTTTGATGGAAATTGCATTGACTCTGTAGATTGCTTTGGGCAGTGTGGTCATTTTCACAATATTGATTCTTCCCATTCATGAGCATGAATTGTGTTTCCATTTGTTTATGTTATATATGCTCGCTTTCAGCAGTATTTTGTATTTTTCTTTGTAGAGATCTTTCACCTCCTTGGTTAGGTATATTCCCAAGCATTCCTTTCTTTCCTTCCTTCCTTCCTTCCTTCCTTCCTTCCTTCCTTCCTTCCTTTCTTTCTCCTTCCTTTCTCCTTCCTTCCTTCCCTCCTTCCTTTCTCCTTCCTTCCTTCCCTCCTTCCTTCCTTTTTTTTTTTTTTGCAGCTATTGTAAAAGGGATTGAGTTAGTGATTTGATTCTCAGCTTGGTGGTTGTTGGTGTGTATCAGACCTACTGATTTGCATACATTGATTTTGTATCCTGAGAGTTTACTCAATTCCTTTATCAGATTTAAGAGCTTTCTGGATGAGTCTTTAGGGTTTTCTAGGTATATGATTATATCATCAGCAAACAGTGACAATTTGACTTCCTCTTTTCCAATTTGGATGCCTTGTATTTCTTTCTCTTGTTTGATTCCTCTGGCCAGAACTTCCAGTACTGTGTTGATTAGAAGTGGGAAAATGGGCACTCTTGCCTTGTTCCAGTTCTTGGGGGGAATGCTTTCAACTCTTCCCCATTCAGTATAATGTTGGCTGTAGGTTTGTCATATATGACTTTCATTACTTTAAGTTCATTTTGTGCCTATTTTGTTGAGGGTTTTTTATTATAAAGGGATGCCGGATTTTATCAAAGGCTTTTTCTGCACCTATTGAGGTGATCATATAGTTTTGTTTCTAATTCTGTTTATGTCATGTATCATATTTATTGACTTTGTGTATGTTAAAATATCCCTGTATTCCTAATATAAAATCCATTTGATCATGATGTATTATCTTTTGATATGCTGTTGGATTTGGTTAGATAGGATTTTTTTGAGGATTTTTGCATCTATTTTCATCAGAGCTATTGGTCTGGTAGTTTTCTTGTTATGCCCTTTCCTGGTTTTGGTAATAGGGTGATACTGGCTTCATAGAATGATTAAGAGAGGATTCCCTCTTCCACTATCTTTTGCAGTAGTTTCGGTGGGATTGGTACCAATTCTTTTTTGAATGTCTGATAGAATTCGGCTATGAATCCATCTGGTCCTGGACTTTTTTGGTTGGCAATTTTTTTAGACGACTGATTCAATCTTGCTGCTTGCTATTGGTCTGTTCAGGGTTTCTGTTTCTTCCTGATTTAATTTAGGAGGGTTTTATATTTCCAGGAATTTATCTATCTCTTCTAGATTTCCCAGTTTGTGCACATAAAAGTGTTCATAGTAGCCTTAGCTAATCTTTTGTATTTCTGCTGTATTGGCTGTAGTTTCATTTCTCGTTGAGAAATGCGATCTTCTTATTTGGATCTTCTCTCTTCTTTTTTTGGTTAATCTCACTAATGGTCTATCAATTTTATCTTTTCAAATAATATGCTTTTTGTTTCATTTATCTTTTGTATTTTTTTGTTTCGATTTTATTTAGTTCTCTGATCTTTGTTATTTCTTTTGTTATGCTGGGTCTGGATTTAATTTCTTTTCAGTAATGTCTATTCATATTTTTGCCCACTTTTTAATGGGATTTTTTTTTTTTTTTTACTATTGAATTGAGTTCCTTTTATATTCTGGATATTACCCTTTTGTCAGATGAGTAGTTTGCAAATATTTTCTCCCATTCAACAGATTGTCTTTTCACTCTGCTGATTGTTTTCTTTGCTATGCAGAAGCTTTTTAGCTTAATGTAGTTCTATTTATCTATTTTTGTTTTTGTTTTCTGTGCATTTGAGGTCATAAGCACAAGATCTTTGCCTAGACCAATGTCCTGAAGCATTTTCCTTATGTTTTCTTGTAGCAGTTTCTAATTTTAAGTCTTACGTTTAAATCTTTAATCCATCTTGAGTTGATTTTTATATATGGTGAGAGATAGGGTCCAGTTCCATTCTTTGGCATATGGATATCCAGTTTTCCCACCACTATTTATTGAAGAGGATGTTTTTGCCCCAGTGTAGGTTCCTGGCACCTTTGTCAAAAATTAGTTGGCTGTAAATATGTGGATTTATTTCTGGGTTCTCTATTCTGTTCCATTGGTCTATGTGTCTGTTTTTATACCAGTAACATGCTGTTTTGGTTACTATAGTCTTGTAATGTACTTTGAAGTCAGGTAGTGTGTTGCCTCCAGCTTTATTCTTTTTGTTCACATTGCTTTGGCTCTTCAGGTTCTTTTTGGTACCATAAAATTTTTTTTCTGTTTTTCTATTTTGTTTTTCCTATTTCTATTTTGCTTTTTCTATTTCTGTGAAAAACAGCATTGGTATTTTAATAGGGATTGCTTTGACTCTGTAGATTGCTTTGGGCAGTATGGTCTTTTTAATGATATTAATTCTTCCAATCCATGAGCATAGAGATGTCTTTCCATTTGTTTGTGTCCTCTTCAATTTTTTTTTCTTTTTTTGAGATGGAGTCTTGTTTGTTGCCCAGGCTGGAGTGCCTTGGCACAATCTCAGCTCACTGCAACCTCTGCCTCCTGGGTTCAAGCATTTCTCCTGCCTCAGCCTCCCAAGAAGAATAGCTGGGACTACAGGCGCACGCCACCATGCCTGGCTAATGTTTGTATTTTTACTAGAGACGGGGTTTCACCACGTTGGCCAGGTTGGATTACAGACATGAGCCACCGCGCCTGGCCCTCTTCAATTTTTTTAATCAGTGTTTTGTAGTTTTCCTTGTAGAGATCTTTCACTTTCTTTGTTAAATTTATTCCCAGGTATTTTATTTTTTATAGGTATTGTAAATGAGATTGTCGTCTTGATTTCTTTCTCAGCTAATTCATTATCATTGTATGGAAATGCTACTGATTTTTGTATGTTAATTTTGTATCCTGCAACTTTACTGAATCTATTTATCAGACCTAGGAGATTTTTGGTGGACTCTTTAGGATTTTCTAGCATAAAATCATATCATCAGCAAAGAAGGACAATTTTTGTGTGTGTGTTTTTGATGCAGAGTGTCGCTCTGTCACCCAGACTTGAGTTCAGTGGTATGATCTTGGCCCACTGCAACCTCCGCATCCCAGGTTCAAGCAATTCTCCTGTGTCAGCCTCCTGAGTAGCTGGGATTACAGGCACATGCCACCACACCCAGCTAACTTTTGTGTTTTTAGCAGAGATGGGGTTTCACTGTGTAGACCAGGCTGGTCTCGAACTCCTGACCTCAAATGATCTGCCTGCCTCGGCCTCCCAAGGTTCTGGGATTACAAGCGTAAGCCACAACTCCTGGCCAAGAAGGACAATTTGACACCCTCTTTTCCAGTTTGGGTGCCTTTTATGTCCGTCTCTAGCTTAACTGCTCTGGCTGTGACTTCCAACAATATGTTGAATAGAAGTAGTTGAAAAATGTTCATCCTTGTCTTGTTCCAGCTCTCAGAGAAAACACTTTCAGCTTTTTCTTATTCAGTATGATGTTAGCTGTAGGTTTTTCATGTATGACCTTTTTATGTTGAAGTATGTTCCTTCTATGCCTCATTTGTTGAGAGTTTTGGTCATGAAGGACATTGAATTTTACCAAATGCTTTTTCTATATCTATTGAGACAGTCATATGATTTTTGTTCTTCATTCTGCTGATGTGATTGATCATGTTTACTGATTTGCATATGTTGAACCATCCTTGCATCCCTGGTATAAATCGCACTTGATCACATTGTTTATTTTGTTTGTTTGTTTGTTTTCTGAGATGCTGTTGGATTTGATTTGCTAGTATTTTGTTGACAAATTTTGCATCAGTGTTCATCAGGGATATTGGCCTGTAGTTGTCTCTTTGTGTTGTGTCTTTGTCTGGTTTTGGTACCTGGGTAGTGCTGGCATAGAATGAGTTAGGGAGAATTTCTTCCTCTTCAATTTTTTGGAATAATTTGAGGAGAATTGTTGTTAGTTCTTCTATGAAAGTTTGATAGAATTTGGCAGTAAAAGCCAGGTGTGTTGGCACATGCCTGTAATCCCAGCACTTTTGGAGGCTGAGGCAGGTGATTACCTGAGGTCAGGAGTTTGAGACCAGTCTGGCCAACATGGTGAAACCCTGAGGATGTGGAGATATAGGAACACTTTTACACTGTTAGTGGGACTGTAAACTAGTTCAACCATTGTGGAAGACAGTATGGCAATTCCTCAAGGATCTAGAACTAAAAATACCATTTGACCCAGCCATCCCATTACTGGGTATATACCCAAAAGATTATAAATCATGCTGCTATGAAGTCACATGCACACGTATGTTTATGGTGGCGCTATTCACAATAACAAAGACTTGGAACCAACCCAAATTTCCATCAATTATAGACTGGATTAAGAAAATGTGGCACATATACACCATGGAATACTATGCAGCCATAAAAGAGGATGAGTTCATGTCCTTTGTAGGGACATGGATGAAGCTGGAAACCATCATTCTCAGCAAACTATCGCAAGGACAAAAACTTATAGGTGGGAATTGAACAATGAGAACACTTGGACACAGGAAGGGGAACATCACACACTGGGGCCTGTCGTGGGGTGGGGAGAAGGGGGAGGGATAGCATTAGGAGATATACCTAATGTAAATGATGAGTTAATGGGTGCAGCACACCAACATGGCACATGTATACATATGTAACAAACCTGCACGTTGTGCACATGTACCCTAGAACTTAAAGTTAAAAAAAAGAAGAAGAAGAAGATACACACACACACACACACACACACACACACACACACACACACAGAAATACAAAAAATTAGCTGGGCATGGTGGTGATCACCTGTAGTCCCAGCTATTCATGAGGAGGAGAGTCACTTGAGCCTGGGAGGCGGAGGTTGCAGTGAGCTGAGTTCGCGCCACTGCACTTCAGCCTGGGCTACAGAGTAAGACTCCGTCTCAAACAAGCAAACAAACAAAAACAATGACAACAACAAAAAAGAATTTGACAGTAAAGTCATCCAGTCCTGGACTTTGTCAGGAGACTTACTAATTCAATCTCGTTACTCATTATTAGTCTGTTTAGGTTTTTTTGGGTTTTTTTCCTGATTCACTCTTGCTAGGTTGCCTGAGTCCAGGACTTTATCCATTTCCTCTAGGTTTTCCAGCTTGTTAGCGTATTGTTCATAATTGTCTCTGATGATCTTTTATATTTCTGTGATATCAGTTGTAATGTCTCCTTTTTCATTTGTGATTTTATTTATTTGGGTCATCTCTCTTTTTTATGATTAGTCTAGCAAGTGGTTTATTGATTTTGTTTATCTTTTCAAAACAACTAGTTTTTCATTTTGTTGATCCTTTGTATCTTTTTTTAGTCTCTATTTCATTTATTTCTGCCCTTATCTTTATTAATTCTTTCCTTCCACTAATTTGGGGATTTTTTCTTGCTTTTCTGGTTACTTGAGGTGCGTGATTAGATTGTTTATTTGAAATTTTTTATCTTTTTATGTAGGTATTTATTTCTATAAACCTCCCTTTTAGCACTACTTTTTCATAGATTTGGATATGTTGTTTAAATTTTCATTTGTTTCAAGGAATTTTTTTATTTCCTCCTTAATTTCCTCCTTGATGCAATGATTATCCAGGAGCAGCATGTTGTTTAATTTTCATGTATTTGTACAGTTTCCAAAGTGCCTTTTGCTATTGATTTCTAGTTTTATTCTATTGTGGTCCAAGAAGATATCTGATATAATTTTGATTTTTAGAACAATTTTTGAGACTTGTTTTTTGTCCTATGCTCTTGATTGGGTAGTACACTTTGGCTTTGATGCTGAGCATGTGCTGTAGTGTAGTCTCTGTGTAATTTCTTTGGCTATAAACAGCATCAGTGGTGTCTATGATTTCCTTGATAGCTTAAGGTGCATTTGTTAGTGGAGCCTGTATTGAAGTTTTTCTGGGCACTGGGACACCAGATGGGCCAGTATTTAGGCTCCAGTGGTGGCAACAGTAGGCTGACCATGTCTGTCCTTGGGACCCAGGGTGGTATGCTGGCATCAGTGTTAGCAAGTCCAGATGGGCCAATTATTAAGCCTCTAGGTGGCTTTCGTGAGTGCTGGATATAGCGACAGTAGGCCAGACAGGTATGTGGGTTCTTGGACCCCCGGGCAAGGAGTATGGCATGGGCAATGGCAGTAGAAGTGATGGGATAACCCTTTGCTCCCAAGCAGTCCATGCTGATGTTGGAAGTAGTTATGATGGGCTGGGAGGGCCAGTCCCCAGGCCTGTAGGTAGCACATGTGGGTGGGTGCCAACTGTGGTTGTAGCAGCAGGTTGGGTGGGCCCAACCTTAGACTTTGGAAGGATTGCTCAGGTGTGAATGGTGGTAGACTGGGTTGTGTGATCCCCACTTTACAGTTTTGCCTTTTCTAGAATGTCATGCGGTTGGAATCATACAGTCCGTGGCCTTCTTAGACTGGCTTCTTTCACTTGACAAAATGTTTTTAAGGTTCCTTTGTGTCTTTGCATGGCTTAATAGCTCATTTCTTTTTGCTGCTGAATAATATTCTTTTGTACAGATGTACCCCAGTTTGTTTATTCATTTTTGGCTATTATGAATAAAGCTGCTATTAGCATTCATAGGGATTTTGTGTAGGAGTAAGTTTTCAACTCATTTGGATAAGTATCTAGAAGCATGAGTTCTGAATCATTATTATTGGATTTTCTGTTGCAAACCCCTTTTCCTTATTCACCTTCCTTTTTGTCTTTCTCCCTCAGATAGAATGACTTAAGAAAAATAAAAATAGTGCATATTCATAATTTTTAAAAATTAAAGCAACACAAAAAGTGCAAAGAAGAAAGTGTGAAAAAATAAAAAATCTATGGCCTGGAAATAAACATATTAATATTTGATAGGTGTCATTCCAGACATCTCCTTACACATGTATATGTGCAGATGGAAGGTGGAATTTCTACTGCTGCTCCCATCCCCTGCCCCCACCCACCCACCACACACACCAGGAACTCTCCATGTCTCTTACCTTACATTGTTTTCCTCCATAGCTTTTATAAACCTTTGACTTCCTCTATATTTATTTGCCTTTTTCTTGCCATTAGAATATCATCTTCATAAAGGGAGGGATTTTGTTTGGTTTACTGCTATATCCCAGTGCCTGGACAGTCTGCCTAGACACATACTAGATGCTCAATAAATGATTTATGAATAAGTGAATACCTACATAGGAATATCAGATTAAAAAAATGAAATCATATTATTAATAATTAGTTTTAAATAAAATTTTATTTTTATTTGAATTCAATTAATATTGTTATTTTAAAATATTAAATGTCTCCTCACCATAAGAAATATTTTTTTCCCAAAAGAAATTCCACTCAAGTTAATTTTTAAAACTATGAAAACCATTAAGAGATGAGATACAGAAACCACATATTTCACTCTTAGGCAGTAATCTGTTCACTCCATGCTATTAAATATAAGGAGAAATTAAAGTTCTTAAATTTGCTTCCACTTCCAATTCCCATCCCCACCTGCCAATTTTCATCATTTATATTATATTTTGTTAGTTACATTATCCTTGTTTTATCACGGCAATTCCACACATTTCTTTAATTTTGCATATAAGTAGATTCAGTGCTCATCACTACTTCTTTCACCATTATGTCTCCATTCCTGAGGTTTCAAATTTTGATTCATTCTCAATTGCCTAGATTTCATCAAGTAGTTTTTCAAGAAGCTCTCAATGGTGCTGTAATCTTTGAGAACGGTCATGCTTAAGAATATCTGGTACTGTAAAGGACACCCTGACTTGCTATAAAGTTCTTGGTTTACTTTTTCTTTCTCTCAACTATTTGTAGACATTGCTCTATCAATATGGAAGTGTTAGGCCAACCTGCAGTTTTTGTTTACAGTTAGGAGTGATGTTGAAGCTACTTTACAGCCAAGACAGTATGAGCAATAACTAATCAGAAAAGACTAGGATTGAACAACTTACTAGCCCAACTGATGCATACCTACTGAATATAAGCTCTGCTTGTAGTGAAAAGTCAAACAGAATAGAAGGATATAATGTGAAGAATGAAAGTCCTTCATTTCTTAAGAAACGTTTCTCTTCAGTTATGTTCCAATTGTAATTTAGTGTGGAATGAATGGCGTGCTTCATGCTGTCTTGTCTTCAGGAAGAGTTGTAAATCTAGATAACACACCTCCACAGATGTAGAGAATAAACAGGCCTCTAATTTGCTGTAGTCCCCGGGGTTGTCTCCAGCACAGCTGCCCCTGGATCGATATGGAGAAACCTGTATTCAAAGGTCCAAACCTTGTCCCTAGGACTTAGCTTCTTCACCTGGGACATTCAGATGATACCAGTTGAGGAAACCAAGATACAGGAATTTAGTACCCATCTATTCCTTCCAATACAAAACATCGGAGAATTCTGGCTTTTGCAAACTGTTGTTGACATTTTATACCCAGATGTTACCATTACCTTTGAAGCCTCTTGTGTCTCCTCCCTGACTCCACTCTGCTCTCTTTCCACCTGGAGCAACCACTGACCTAAAATTTGCATTTGTCATTTTTTTTCTTTTTGTTATCATTTTACCACATAAATTTGTATCCCTAAACAATAAAGTATCTAGGTTTGAAAGCTGCTAAATCCACATAAGTGAGATCACACTATATTTATACTTCAGCAACTTGCTTTCTTCACTCAACATGGTTCCTGACATTCATCCATATGGATGTGTGTAGCAGTAGTTTATTCATTTTCATTGCTGCATAGTATACCATTGGGTGAATTATCACAATTTATTCATTCTACTGTTGATGGGCATTTGTGTTATTTTCCATATTTCTTCACTATTACAAACAATGTTACTATGAACATTCTTAAGATGTGTCCCTTGGGGCACATGTGTAAGAAATTCTCTAGAATATACACCTAGGAGTGGAATTGCTGCATCATGCACTATGTACATCTTTAATTGTATTACATAATGCCAAATTGTTTTTAAAAAGTGGTTATACCAATTTACACTTTCCTTATAGGGCTAGAGTTCTGGCTCAATATTCTCATCCACACTTGTTATGGTCATGGACCATACAATATGGTGGTATAGCCACCTTATTTCCTCATTTTACTTTTTATTATTTTTCTAACTTTTTCTAACTTTACTCAGATACTTAATTTTCATTGCTTGTTTAAATAAATGCATTTACTTTTTGATATTTTTGAGAGGTGATTTTGTATACTTTCATATGTAGTGCTCTCATTGTTCATGTCTAAGTAGTCCATAATTCCAGTTTTGAATTCTATTTCTGGCTAGATAAATTTAAAAAACCGTTCCACTATAAGCACATAGAAATGCTATATAAATTATAACAGGCTTTTAAATGCATAGATAAGCTTACCACAAATTAAAAGAAATCATAGAAACAAAAATTAAGAAAAATGTGTAAAACAAAATTTAAGTAGGAGCTGACATGATAGCTTCCATGCATTCTTAGATTTTAGACATACGGGTCCCCAGCATGATAAATTTAAAAAGCAAACAAACTGCAGGACACTAGAAAGAAAATATTCTAAAAGTAACAGAGGATAACAAATATATTATCTATTTTTAAAAAAAGGGGGGGAGATAGACTGAAAGCCAAAACAGTAACAAGTGAGAAGAGAGTAGAATAATTTCTTCACAGAACTGCAATACACTATCTATCAAAATTCTATTCCCAGCTAAGTTATAATACAAAATTGAAAGTTCACCACAAGGATACCTTCATGGAAAGAATTCCTAAAGGATATTAATTAGCACAGAAGCTAAGCATACTTGGCAAAATTTCAAAGAGACCACTAAAACAAGTGGAAATAGACTACATAAGAAATTAAAAGCACAAAATGTCAAAAAAAAACCCCCAAATAATATATATTAAATTGACAAAACTCCTCAGTTATAAAACAAATTATTTTTTTGTAAGAATGCACCCAAAACATGAAGTAATAAAAGGGTGATGAGGTCAAAGAGATGAGTTGGGGCTGTCTCATAAAGAAACTTGTGGACCTTAATAAGAAATTTGAGACTTACTGTGTGGTGGGAAGCCACTGAGGAGTTTGAGCAAGGGAGTGACATGAACTGATTTTTGTTTTAAAAAGCTCATTCTGGCAGTTGGATGAACTGTTTTGAGTCAAGAAAGAAGCAAGGAGATGTGTTAGAAAATTCCATTGCCTTTTTTTTGGAAAGTGACATGTTAAAGTCTTTTTTTATTACCATGGATTTATCACCTCTCCGAATCTTCTCAAAGTTTTTGCTGTATGTATTTTGACACAATGTTGTAAGGGGCAAAAGTAGAAGTTAACATCTTATTGGTGAATTGAAACTTTTTTTTTTTGAATTGAAACTTTTTAAAAGAGATCTTTTCTGTTCTTTTTTCAGAGATGGGGTCTTGCTGTGTTGCCCAGGCTGGACTTGAACTCCTGGGCTCAAGTGATCCTCCCACCTCAGCCTCCCAAGTAGCCGGGACTTCTGGCATGCACCACCATGCCTGTGTATCGATATTTTTAAAAGTCCATCTAAAGTGTCCTCCTTTGACCCATTTACTGTTTTTTATTTTAAAATTTCATTGCATGCTTTTATTTTTATTATCATTTACTAACTGGTAAATGGATTCATCTCTTCATTTTTATACTTTCTGTGTCATGTTTTACTGGGTATGCCTTTTGTAAATATCATGCAGCAAATTTTATTTAGTCAACAAATATTTAAAGAGCACTCACTATGTTATCAATCACATTTTAAGCATTAGGAAGACATGGAGGAAGTCATGAAGCTCACAGTCGAAAAAGTTCACATTTAATTGCTTCTCAGCCTTTCAGTTAGGAGCTACTATAAAAAGTTCATGCTTCCTATGTTCTGCTTTTTAAATTATGGGAACTTCTTTGGCTATTCTTCAAAGCGTAGTGTTAGGAAAGTAGAGGGAAACAGGCATTAGCCATCTTGTCTGATATTAGAAAAATAAAAAATCTCTGTCAGTTAGAGAGCTCTGCCTAGGGTTTTGGTGTTAACTCTGTGGTTAGTAATCTCACTGCCTATGGAATATTTTTCACAAGTCAGGGTGATGACTATTAGTGAGAGTTTTAAACTTGGTGAGTGAGGGGGCATGAGCAAGTGTCACCTGCACCTCACATATTCTACTCTCTGAACCACCATGACCTATTTCTTAGAGGTCATTTGGATATGGCTGAACGAAAATGTGTTAGAGCTGAAAGCACCTCGAAAATCAAGCCATACGTGAATTCCTTCTTGTTCAGTCTGTAAAAATTGTCTTTTTGGTTCTGAATATCCCACAAAGTGAGATTTTTAATATGACAAGGTAAAGCATTAGAAACACATTTTGCAATGCCAAAGAGGAAAGAAAAGTGGCTTGAAATGCAGAGCTGCTCTGAGTCTGTCAGATCCTCTCCTCTTACTCGTGTTGCTTTCTCAGTTCCCTCCTCTTCCTTCCCCTCTATACACCACATACAAAGAGAATAAAAGAGATGACCTCAACCTGAGACCTGAGAAAAATGTGTAGCCACTTTGTGTTAACTCTGAAGGAGTTCTCAGTTGAGGGATCAATATTCATGCCATTTTGCCACACATGGGTAGCAGTCGATTCATCAATCACTCCACAGTTATTTCCCCAACTCCCCAATGCACACCCTCAAAATCTGTCTCCCTTTAAGATAATAAATACCATGATGTCAATATCACAACACTCATATTTCAAAAGCTTAGAGAACTCTGTGTTGTGCTGTTGAAGATGAAATGTGAATTGTCAAGACTTTGTTTGATGCATAATATGGGATCATAAACAGAAGGTGGATGGTGTGCATCACAATTTGTGCATATTACACTAAACTGAAATCCAGTATGATCAATGGAAGACCCCAACCACCTGAAATTTCATTCATGAGCCATTTTGTGCATATCCCTCCAAGCCTTTATTTTATCCTAGATTGATCTTCCTCTTGATTAAATCTTCTTTAACAATTTAATACTGAAGTCCATGATGATTCATCCTTTCCCTGATTTTTTTATTTTCTGTAAAGCTTATGCCAGAGTATGGGGCTTCTTTTTGCAATAATTACTTTGTGGATGATGAAACATCATTTTTATTCCAGCGACAGCTTGGATTTCTTAAAAGTAGGGCTCATATAATTTACTTTGGGGTACAATGGCTATCTACTCCACAGATATTTGTTGACTGAATATTGATTACATCATATAGATGTTAACATCAGGATAATATTGACTGGCAAAGGCATAAAGTGAAGAGAGCTTAGATAAAATTCTTATGTTGGAAGAGTTTGCTACCTAGAATGGAGACAAAGTGCAAATGAATATTTATGATGTAGTGTGGTAAGCACTGTGGTAGAGGCATGTGCCAATGAAAATTCACAGAGTTAGAAACATGTGGGTTGGTTATAAATGCATAGTTCAGGACTCTCTGAAGAGGAGTGGAGGAAAAAGAGTATCTGGTACAGCAAGAGCAAGAACACGACAATGTGAGATTTCCTATCTCACAGACAAGCGAGGCACTTTAAACATTAAAAGGTGATTGAAGACCTTGAATGCCATGCTAAGCAGTTTGGACTTCATAGGGAACCATCAAATGTTTCAATATATTTTTATTGAAAATATATCCAGAGCTGATTTTCTCTCTAGGAAACCCACCCCTTGTCTGCTGTAGGCAAAAGAATATTGGAGAATTCTGACACCGATAGGTTTTTTTTTTTCCTCATTCCAACCTCTGTTCTCCCTCTCATCAAATCATCCAGAGACTGGATGAATTTTACTTCCCTAACATAAAAGTTAGCCTCCAGCCTGATCAACATAAGGAGACCCCCATCTCTACAAAAAATTAAAAAAATTAGCCAGGCATGGTGGTGTGTGCCTGTAGAATCAGCTACGTAGGAGGGTGAGGTGGAGGCTCACTTGAGCCCAGAAGGCAGAGGCTGCAGTGACCTGTGATCATGCCACTGTACTCCAGCCTGGATGACAGAGCCAGAATGTCAAACAAACAGACAAGATTAGCTGTAATATACCAAGGTGAGGGGAAACTATTTCATGTGATGAAAAGTCAAGTCCAAGACCTATGTCATCCTGGGTACTTACAGAAGAAGCCCACCCAATCTGTCCAGGAGCTGGCATGGAAACCCCAGCATGTGAATCTGCTGGCCTGACAGCTGTAACAGAAGCTTGCAGAGAAGCTGCCAACCCAGAGGGCAGTCCAGGAAAAAAAAAATGAGATTTCTACAGCCTCTAGTGTGACAACTAACCATACCACTGAGGAAGTGGGCGGGGAGATACAGATGCTGGTAGAGAAAGACGACATGAAGGTGTTCAAAGTCATCTGTTGATTTTTACTATCTATTGCTTCATTGGTTAGGAGTATCATGGTGGTTGTTAAGCAAAATTTGGGCAGATAATCACCTAAAAAGTAGGATAATTGTGTCTTTTAACTAACAGTTTTTAGAAAATAGTTTGTCTCCATTTCATGGAGATGAAGAACTATAAGAACGCCATCTACACTGTTCTAAAACCACTGTGATTTGGAAACTTTCCAAAGAGATACTTAATCAAAACCAAGACAGCTCAGAAGACTTTTTACCTTAAATAAGCTTCTGACATATTTTAATATAAATTTTGTTAAAGTAGGTTTAATAAGCTAAAGCATAAAAATGGGAGCAAAAATAAATACATCTGCTTGAAAACAAGTTCGTCAATATAATCCAAATCAGTTCAAAATTAATTTATGTTCAGCTTTAAAACTGTGACTGAAGGGAGTAATGTCAAGTAGATATCTAAACTTAGTAGATCTCTAAATTTAATTTGTAGGCATTGAACAGCTGCCTTTCATGGGTCCAAATGAATAACTTCAAATGTATCCACTTTAATTTACCAACAAGAAGTTCATGACTTAGGGAAGAAGTTGGTTTTTTCATCAAGTCACCAGGCACTCTCTGACCTTTCATTATTGCCTTTCCTAGAGATGACCTGGGGACAAAAGATCTGCTCAACTTAAACCTAACTCTCCCCACACTCCCTTTTGATAATGAGGATCCAGGCCCGACATGTTAACTCATGTCCGTAATCTCAGCACTTTGGGAGGCTGAGGTGGGAGGATCGCTTGAGGCTAGGAGTACAAGACCAGACTGGGCAACATAGTGAGACCCTATCTCCACAAAAAATTAGTTGAGCATGGTATCGTGCGTACACCTGTAGTACTAGCTAGTTGGGTGGCTGAGGTGGTAGGATAACTTAAGCCCTGGAATTTGAGGTTACAGCAAGTTATGATTGCACCACTGTACTCCAGCCTGGGTGACAGAGCAAGGCCCTGTCTCAATAATAATAATAATAAATAATGAGGATCCAGAGCCAATGGCTCAGTAGATAGTCAATTTCCAGTTGTCTATTACCATATGCTCTGATTGTCTACTTTTGTCAAGAACATAGTGATCTCACCTCCAGTGGGGTCCTAAGTGCACAATGAGGCGTGAAGTTGTGCAGGTAGCCAAGAATTGTGTTGGCGCCTAAAAAATGAGAACCTCGTAAATGCCCGTGACATCAATAACCTGCCTGTTTTCTATCATTTAATCTGTGACCTCTGCCTCAGTAGAAAGATATGGGAGGGCCGGGCGCGGTGGCTCAAGCCTGTAATCCCAGCACTTTGGGAGGCCGAGACGGGCGGATCACGAGGTCGGGAGATCGAGACCATCCTGGCTAACACGGTGAAACCCCGTCTCTACTAAAAAAATACAAAAAACTAGCCGGGCGACGTGGCGGGCGCCTGTAGTCCCAGCTACTCGGGAGGCTGAGGCAGGAGAATGGCGTAAACCCGGGAGGCGGAGCTTGCAGTGAGCTGAGATCCGGCCACTGCACTCTAGCCTGGGCAGCAGAGTGAGACTCCGTCTCAAAAAAAAAAAAAAAAAAAGAAAGAAAGATATGGGAATGAGAAGATAATCTGTGCCATATCAAACTTTTAAAAAAAGCTGCCCTTCACAGCTTACCACGTTTCCATATTTTATATCTGTCAAGATTTATGTTAGAAATAATTAATATTTCATTGGCTCTCTGTAGCTGAGCAAATCATCAACTCACCAAATCTTTTCCCTTGGATTCTTATATTTCTATTCCTAGCAAATAAAAAGTCTTCCTAGAGGTGGAGACAAAGAACTATAGAGACAGAGATTTCTCTGGCAACAGTGTGGAGTATAGAATAGCAGTGGTGAAACTGGAGGTGTGGAGAGCTGTTTGAACATTATGGTCATAGTGCAAGAAAAAGGAAATTAGGATTCTGATCTAGGAAGTGGCACAGGAATGAAGAATATGTGCTGGAATTGTGAGAGAATTTGGTGAAAGAATTGACATGTAATGAGTAAACGTGAGAAAGTGAAAAATAAGAGATGGCTGAGGGTTTCAGCCTGGGTTATTGACATAGATAGACACGGATGTTGATGCACAGTGAAGATTAGGTTTATGGAGGGAGGTGGGATAACAAGATGAGTTTGATAAACTCTGTGTGATGTACAGTAGGAGGTTATTATAATAGGAAATAACTGGAACTAATGTGTCTACATATTTGCCTGCCTCCTGCATAAGACTGTGAGCTCTTTGAGTGCATTCATCTTTCCTTTCCGGTGCTTAACACAGAGCCCAGCATATACCAAGGGGGCTCAGTGTCTTCTTTTTTTGTTGTTGTTTTTTGAGATGGAGTCTCGCTCTGTCGCCAGGCTGGAGTGCAGTGGCACTGTCTCGGCTCACTGCAACCTCCCCGGGTTCAAGTGTTTCTCCTGCCTCAGCCTCCCGAGTAGCTGGGACTACAGGCACGCACCACCACACCCAGCTAATTTTTGTATTTTTAGTAGAGACGGGGTTTCACCATGTTGGCCAGGATGGTCTCCATCTGTTGACCTTGCAATCCGCCAGCCTCCACGTCCCAAGGTGCTGGGATTACACGCATGAGCCAGCGCGCCTGGCCTCAGAGTCTTTTTTAATAAATGAGAAGTTGAGCTAACATTGAAAATATGAATATTGCCTTATTGCAATGCATATTCCTAACTAAATGGATCAAATGTCATTATTGCAAATTCAGTTTAGATAGAGTTCATAAGGACAATTTAGATTTTAAGATTTTCCTTGCTGAAATCAGCAGTTTCTAAGGATGGAAGGAATTGGTTTTGCAAAGAAGTGTACAGATGGTCTCTAACTTAGGATAGTTTGGCTTATGATTTTTCAACTTTATGATGGTGCAAAAGCAATACACACCCAGTAGGAACCATACTTCAAATTTTGAATTTTGATCATTTCCGAGGCTAGCAATAATAAGCAGTACAATATTCTCGCGATGCTGGTCAGTGGCAGTGAGCCCCTGCTCCCAGCTAGCTAAGCAATCATGAGGCTAAACAACCAATACTCTACAGTGTACTGTATTCAATACGGTATGTGAGATATTCAACACTTTATTATGTAATAGGCTTTGTGTTAGACAATTTTGCCCAATGCTAGGCTAATGTGTTTTGAGCATGTTTAAGGTATGATGTTCAATAAGTTAGGTGTGTTAAACACACTTTCAATTTAGAATATTTTCAACTGATGATGGGTTTATTGGGACGTAGCCCCCTCGTGAGTGGAGAAACATCTGTATTTTGAGAATATGCTACATGTGAGAGAAGGTCAAGCCGGAAGCAGGAAGGGTGGAGAAAACCTTTCAGCAGAAGGAGGGAGACACTAAACCTCTGGAAGCTGAGAGAAAATGTACTCACTCCGGAGAGGAGTAAGGACTGACGTGAACGGGAGTCCAAGACACACCTAGAACTAGCCTTCACCTGGAGAGGCGGGGAGGTGGTCTTTCTGAACCACCCCAACTTCCCATGAGCTAAGTCAGGAGCTCTGACACTCTGGACTCTAGGAATAAAGCAGATCTTGAAGTTCCTCAAACAAAATGCAGTACAATGACAAAGTGGTTGAGATTCACTTAGAAATTGCACAGGAGAGCTATTTTTTTTTTTTTTTTTTTTGAGACTGAGTCTCGCTCTGTCGCCCAGGCTGGAGTGCAGTGGCCAGATCTCAGCTCACTGCAAGCTCCGCCTCCCGGGTTTACACCGTTCTCCTGCCTCAGCCTCCCGAGTAGCTGGGACTACAGGCGCCCACCACCACGCCCGGCTAGTTTTTTCTTGTATTTTTTAGTAGAGACAGGGTTTCACCATGTTAGCCAGGATGGTGTCGATCTCCTGACCTCATGATCCGCCCGTCTCGGCCTCCCAAAGTGCTGGGATTACAGGCTTGAGCCACCGCGCCCGGCCCGAGAGCTATTTCTTTTCACTGCCCACTCTGTTTCATGAGAAGGTTATACACTCAAACTGAAAGAGGTGTAGACTGAGGTCAGATATTATGTCATATTTTAATACAAGGTACTAAAGTGCATCACTTTTGTGCATCACTTTTTAAAGATGGTTTTATTGATGCAAAATAAGCATATAGTAAAATACACAAAGTTTAATTGTATAGCTCAATGAATTTTTTTATATACATCCATATAACTACCACCAGTTCCAGTCGTAGAATTCTCTCCCATGCTTTTCCTAGTCAGCATCAGTCACAAAGATAACCACTATTCTTGTATCACTGTAGATTTGTTTTGGCTGTCTTGAACTTCATATGAGTGAAATTTCACAGAATAATTTTCTGGAGTTAGACTTTTTTCACTCTATGTTATGAGATTTATCTGTATTTTTCTTTGTTTTGTTTTTAATTACAGCTAATATTCCATTGTATAACTGTAGTACAATTTATTTATTCATTCTCCTGTGGGTGGATACTTAGACTATTTCCAGTTTTTGCTTATTATGAATGAAACTCGGAAACATTTTTGTTTGTATCTTTTAGTAGTGGGTATAAGCACTCATTTCTTTTGAGCATATTCCCAGAAGTAGAATGGTTGGGTAATAGGGCATTAAGATGTGTGGATTTAGGAGATGCTGCCACACAACTTTCCATGGTGGTTGTGGTAATTAACACTGTCACAGAAGTGTGTGAGAGTTCAGTTGCTCTGCTTCCTAGTCAACACATGTTACTGCCAGTCTTTTTTTTTTTTTTTTCATTTTTATGAATTCAGGGTGTGTCTAGTAGCAAATCATTGTAATTTTAATTTCCATTATCCTGATGATTAATAATGTTGAGAATCTTATGCTTTATGGCCATTTTGATATCCTCTTTATTTTTTAAAATTTTTGTAGGTACATAGTTGGTGTATCTGTTTGTGGGGTACATGAGATGTTTTGATACAGGCATGCAATGTGAAATAAGCACATCATGGAGAATAAGGTATTTCCATCCCCTCAAGCACTTCTCCTTTGAGCTACAAACAAAAAATATGGAATGCTTTACAAATTTGTGTGTCATTCTTGATCAGGGGCCATGCTAATCTACTCTGTATCATTCCAATTTTCGTATATGTGCTGCAGAAGCAAGCACTAATATCCTCTTTTTTTTAAGTACCTCTTGAATTCTTTTGCCTATTGATTGATTGATTGATTGATTGATTGAGACAAGGTCTTGCTCTGTCACCCATGCTGGAGTGCAGTGGCTCAATCACCGCTCACTGCAGTCTCAAATTCCCAGGCTCAAGTCATCCTCCCACCTCAGCCTTCTTATAGCTGGGACCACAGGCGCATGCCACCATAACAAGGCAGGGTCTCGCCATGTTGCCTAGGCTTTTTGACCATTTAAGATTTTTTTATCTGTCTCTGTTTTATTAATTTTTAATTCTTTACATATTCCAAGTGGGTCTTTGTCGGAATATGTATTGCTGATGTCTTCTACACTGTTCTTTACCTTTTCAGTCTCCTCTACATGGTGTCTTTTGATAAACAACAGTTCTTAGTTTTAATTTAGGCTCAATTTTTTTAATTTTTAAAATGTTACCACTCTTTGTGTCTTTTTTTAAGAGAAATCTTGCTTGCCTTGGATTGTAACATTCTTCTAGGTTTTCTTCTGGGACCTTTAGTGTTTTAATCTTTTACATTTAGGACTATGATCCATTGGATGCCTTTTATATCTGGAAAGAGATAGGGGTAAAGTAGGCTTTTTCCGTGTGGACGCTACACTGGACCTTAGCCAAAAGACTGAGAAGCTATCCATGTGGGTATCTAATTGACCCAGAGCCATTTATTGAAATGACCATCCCTTCCTCATTGCACTGCAGTGGTGTTTTTGACATGAATCTGGGAACTTTTATTTATGTGAGTCTCTTGTATGTTAGTCTATTTGTCTCTCCCTGCACCTATACCACATTATAGATAACTACCATAGATTTGTAGTCTTGATACATGACAGTAAAAGTCTAGAAACCTTGTTCTCCTTCAAAATTGCCTCGATTTTTCTTGATCCTTGGAATTTTCATATAAATATTAGCACTAGCTTGACAATTTCAACAAATAAACCTGCTGGGATTTTCATTGGAATTACACTGAATCTATAGATCATTTTGGGAAAAAATGACATCTTAATAATTTTGACTCTTCCAATTCATAAACACAAAACATCTCTTCATTTGTTCAGGTCTTCAGTTTCTCTTAGCAATGCTTTACAGTGCTCTTAGATAAGTCTTTCACATCTTATGGATGTACCATAATTTAACTAACCCTCTGGAAATAGGCATTCCTTTTCCATTTTTACTCCATTCTATCTTTATAAGCACAATGAAATTAAAAGCCTCACATGTATTTTAAATTATTTAAAGTGCCATAATTGGCATCTGAAACAACTCATTCTCCTCTCCTATATTCTTATCGACCAGCAAGAATTCAAAGGGCAAAGAACAACCCCCAGGGTGTCCCATCCTTCGGTTTTTAAACTACAGCAGAACCACCTCAATCTATTTCCTATTATTAAAATCTCTAGGGAACGATATTGCATGAGCAGACTCGGTAGCCTTTCCAAACCCTTACCAATATGATCAGGAACTTCCTCCTCTTGTCACTTGTGCTGTAAATTAAACACATTTTCCCATTGTTCACTTAGTGAGCAAAAGAATTTATCAATGAATGGAAGAACATTATCTCATCTTTTAAAAAATACTTATTTATACATTAGAAGACAGAAACTGTATTTTGGGGACTATTAATTTCCCAAGTCTATAACGTTTTAACTCTACTAAAAAGCTAGATAAATATAGATTCTAATCTCCAAGTTTGTTGATGAATGAAAGAACATGTACCTGGTAAAATGTTCTGTGTAAGGCCTTTTGATAAGCAGGTGAACAACTTTGGTTTCAAGTCTTCTCTCAAAGGTGGCCAACTCTAATAAACTATTAGGCATCAAACCACATGAATGCTGAGCTCTGTAGGGGGCTCATCTCTGAGTTCTTATGGGTCATATCTTTTTGACAATGCAGCTTAGTATCATATTTACTGATTATTAAATAACTTTTTTATTACCAATGTGATACATACATACCCAACCAAGTTTAGAAAATATAGATGTGCAAAAAGAATCTGTAATTCTATGTTTAACTGAAAACCACTGTGAACATTATAGTATATTTCCTGCCAATATTAACTTATTTTAAAATTAATATTGTTTTAGAGTCTCCTTCCTAAGCTCTATACATTCACTTAGTCAACATCTTTCCATGCCATTAAATACCCTTTTTAGCATATTTTAATTCACCTATTAATTGGATGTTTATTAATTATTCAGTTTTTCACCAGTTTGCACAGGTGAAGTACACATACCTATTGTTAAAATTTCATTCATATTTGTGATTATTTTGTCAGAACCATAGGTCTTAATTCTGTGCATCAAAACCAGTTGTGTTCGTCTGGGCATCGTGGCTCAAACCTGTCATCCCAGCACTTTGGGAGGCCAGCATGGGAGGATTACTTGAGACCAGGAGTTCAAGGCCAGCCTGGGCAACGTAGTGAGACCTCATATTTACAAAAAACAAAAATAGAAAAACTTAGCCAGGCATGGTGGCATGCACATTTAGTTCCAGCTCCATGAGAAACTGAGGTGGGAGCATCACCTGAGTCCAAGAGTTTGAGGTTGCAGTGAGCTATGATCAAGCCACTGCACTCTAGCCTGGTCTACAGAGTGAGACCCCAACTCATAAAATGATCATAATAATCCAAGTTTAATGTGACAAAGCAATTCCATTTCTAGATAATTATCATACAGAAATTCTCACATAGATAAAGAAAAGGATATACATTCAAGAATGATCATCGTATTATTGTTCATAATAAAAATGCAAAAATGATCTTAAAAAGTCTATCCTTAAATGTCCACAATGATTAAATAAATTGAAGTATCTCCATGCAACTTATAGCACTATTAAAAAATTATATCTGAATATGCTGAAATGGGATAATGACTATATTATGTTATTGAATAAAAAAACACAAAACAATGTCTATATGATTACCTGCAGGGAATCAAGGGAGGAAGTGAAAGATTAAGATCTCACCAATTTTTGATTTTTCTATTACTTGAACTTTTAAAAAATAGGCCCCAATTATATTAGTATTAACAAACAAACAAACAGGTTCAACAGATTCCCAGAATTCACTCCCAGAATCTCAAAGGAATGGGGCCCAGAGATCTGCAGTTCATAAAGCTTCACAAATGTTCTAATAAACTGCCAAGGTTGAGACCACAGCCTTAGGATAAATTTCTAAAAGTGGAATTACTATGTCAAAGGGTGTGAAAAATGTTAAGGCTTTTTATAAGAATTGCCAAATTGTCCTTTAGTAACGTGCCAATTCACATTCCCACCAGCAGTGCATAAAATCTCATTCTATCATCAACATGAGTGGTATAAAGTGTTTTAATCTTTGCCAGTTTGATAGATGAAAAATGCCAGGTCTGATTTATTTTGATAGAAGCGCTGGTTTGTTGCATTTGGTTCTCTTTGGAGGACACTCTGTCCCATCTATCTTCCTGTTGAATGGTGTAGATAGATACATCCTTCTCAGTTTCTGTTTCATTACAAAAATCACTTGGGGAACTTGTTAAAAGTGTAGATTTCCAGCTCCCATTTCCAATTTTGACTGAATAGGTCGAAGGTGGAATTTGAGAATGTGGCTCGGAGAGATAGGATTCAGGGAGTTCACAAAGGAGGGATGCATCCAGGCATCGGAAGAAAAATAAGCAATGGTGGATTTAGGGTCTGAGTATTTTGTATTCTTAGAATTGACTCTGCTCATTGCTTGCAATGCCCTCTGCCCAGGATGCAGTTTCCTACTCCCCTAACCATCCTTCAAGTTGCAGCCCACGTCCTGCTCTATGTGTCATTAAAATCCACATCGAATTTTCTCTCCTCTGCACTCCCACAGCACTTAGTGTCCGAACAACTCATCCCGACGCTTAATCACACGCTGCAATTACTTTAGATAGATGAGAATTGACTTACAGTAATAAAGATAGAGTCTAATGAGAGTTGTAGAAGTATTATTTTAGGACAAGAAGAAATGCCCGAGGATATCTTGGAAGATAATCCTGCAATAAATTACATTTGTGTTGGCACTAAATTAGATGCAATGGCAAGTCTTTGAAATTTGAAGTCAGAACAGCCTTAAGCTATTAGAAACTTATGCTTCTCTGCTAAAATAAGAGACTACTTTTTATCTTCCAAACTGGCAAAGATGAAAATCCCTTGATACCATTTTTGATTTGTTGTGGGACTGAGCAGCTCAGGTAATTCTAATAATCAGACAAGTTTGGGAAAGAATGCCCCACACTCAGTGTTCTCAGCATTGCCTGCTTTATTAGAATCCCTAATGACACATTTGAAAATTAGCCATGCTCAGCCCCACTCCAGAGATTCTGTTCCTATTGGATTTTGTAAAGCTCCCCAGGTAATTGTAAGATGTAACCAAGATTAAGACTCTGCTCAAAGTAATGCAAAAAGAATCACATGGAGATCTCACATATATTTCACTATTCTTTGCCACTCCAACAGGAGGGATATTTGAGTTGCTTTCTTAGTGGAAGTGATGGATTCCCAAAGATTTATTTACTGCCCACCTCAAGCATCTTGTCATTTCTGAGACGTTTGAGTAAATTTACTTTCAGTCATTTATTCATTCAACAAGTATATGTTGGGGAGTTTCTCTGCCAGGAACATTTCTGATGTTGGGATACAACAGGCAATAAGACAGAGGTGTCTCCTGCCCATGATGTATGTAATGTACCAAAGAGGACAGTAATTAAATAAGTATTTGCAAGTAATTATACTGGAGCTGAGTCTTCAAGCAGCCTTCAGTGGTGTCCTGCTTTACCCAAGAAAGTTAAGTGAAATGGACTGTTCACAAAGCATGCCACCTTTGTCTAAATTTCATGCAATATGCTTTTAAAAAAATTCTAAATCTACAAGGTTATTCCTTTTAATTTATTGTATATCATAGGTATAAAAGCACTGTATTATCAAACCAGTTCCCTCTTGTCAGCATCAGTGAACAAAAGGTACGTATGTGATCTTGGCTTCACAATGGGAATGGAGGAGTACCATTGACCCTGTCCAGCATGGCCTTTACCAAAGCATTCCATGTCATGAGCAGAGCACAATTCAAGCAAATGAAGTTTTTCTGACAATCCAACACATTCTAAGTTTTTTCTGTGGTTATAATGTTCATTTCAACCAAACATACCATATGATTAATACCTTACTCCTGCAGGAAGTAAGCAGTAATATAGAATAGATACAGTCTTATCTGGCCTTCTGTAAGTAGCCCTACTTGAATAGTCAGAAAGAGGACCTAGTGTTTAGAATAAGAGTACATTTTTGGACTCTTCTTCACCCACCAAATTGAAGCTTATTGATGAATATAATCCTGGCATGACATACACAAGAAAATACACAGTTTATTCTTCACTGTCTATGCATTGAGAGAAAGTCAATATTTCTGAGGACTGAGGTCAGGTACCACCTGAATCACCCAGATACTTAATGTAACTTAAGATTCTCATTGGAAACAAGCTATTGTGATTTTGCTTGTGGGAGGAGCATTCTGTCCAACTGTCACAGGTAACTAAGGACCTGATGAGACACAATGGAAATGGCTCGTCAGCTTTTGCAGAATCTGATAAGATAGCATCAAGACCAAAGCAGATGTTTTCAAAACAGTAGAGTTCTCCAAGACATTGAAATGTGGTTGACAGGTTATGTCTTGCACAAATGAACCAGGCAGAGGGACAAGTGGATGATGGAATCCAACCCATACCCCTCTTATGAAGCTATGTCTCCTAGTGTGAGACATCAAGGTTGCTTTATTTCATTGGATCCATTCCTAACCTCCAAAGAATTATTTTCCTCTCTGAGCCTTGAACAATAGCTTTGTTCATCACCAATGAAGCAGACATTTCATGGCTGCTTACATGTCTATGTTTTCTTTTAGCTTGTGAGTTTTTGAGAACAAAGGACCAGGAATCACCTTGACAAACGGGTTCTTGGTGAATGGGTTTTTGATGAAATGACCTGGAGGTGGAATTATCTCTTTCAACTTTGGATTCCCAATACTCAGCACAGTGTGTGGCATATCTCAGACACTCCATAAGTTTTGGGAGAATTGAAAAACAGATACTTTTTTCTGTTAATAAAAGTAACACATTTTCATACTCGTAAAAAAATCAACATACCAAATATAGAGGGGAAAAACAAATTTACCTTTTTAATCACGTAAACTAATGTGCAATTCAGTACATCAGTTCTGGAAACAAAAAAATAACAACAGTAATAATGACAATACATGAAAGTCTGTGAAATTTTGCCTGCGAGGGTAGGAACATACCTTCCCACTGCTTCAGCAATACATTATGCGGCTGCTGAGCTGAATTGAAAGCAGAACTCCATCCTCTTCAACATTCGTAATTGTTGTCTCTCCACTCCAAAGGCAACCCCCAGCTCTGTAGCCCGTAAAGAAGCATGATCTATAGCAGTGGTCCTGGCAAGTGAAATGACTTTGTAGGAGAGCCCCAGTGCTTTGATCATAGTCAAAAGTGACGTCACTTTTGATAGGATGTGTCATGATGGTGTTGTCACTTGAAGTGACTTCATATTTCTAATAAGTGCTCAGCTGAAAAATATGCAGAGAATGGAAAACACAAGTTACGCAACTGAGAGTTGTGACTTCCTGTTAAACTTAACGGAGGAGGTGAGAATAGAACAGTAAGAAAAACGATACTGAAATGCTTATTTTTTAATATATCATTTCTTCTTTTGCTTTCACCACTTTTCTATACTGCACACAAAATGGACCACAGTATCCATTTATTATATACCATATGCATATGAAAAATAACATTTTAGATATGCAAGGGACCTAAATAATAATATGTATGCAACAAATAACCAGCAAAATTTATTTTTAAGGACATTCTATTCATTTATGGTCTCATTACCATGACTTTGGTAAGACTTCAGGCTATAAATTTTATTCCTTGGCCAACTTTAAAATTATTTTAGCAGTTTAGTATTGAATACTATAACACTTAAGGGTTGAGCTTTTCATTACGTTCACTGGAAATTATTCTTGTCTCTATCACAATTCAGTTAGATGCACTAAGTCTAAAAAGCTACCTAAGTTGTAAAACAATTATGGCCCAGATTAAATTATAACAGCAGCTTCCTGTATATCACATCTTAGATCAGACCACAGTTTTCTTCAGAAACAATGTATTTTAAACATCAGATTTGATCAGCCATAAACTCTAGGGGAACCTCCTGTCTGTGGTGGTTGAGCAGAAGGGAGAGGCGTATCAAAAATGATACGTATGAAAACATGTTCTTTATATAAATCACATTCTCTATTCCTGTAACATTTCTGTAATGTTCTCTGTTGCTCTTGGGAGTACTCTCTGTACAAAAAGTGTACTTTTAAAAAAATAAGGAATTTTCACAGATTTTCTTTATACTGGTTTCCGTAATTATTTTTTCTCTATCCTATTTCCCTGATCCTTTTGCTGAAACTCCAATTTGGAACACTCTCTAAATTTCATCTTTAACCTATTTAATCTTTCTTCCACATGACAACAAAACACAAATTTGGCCCTAGTGGTACCTAATTGCCTTCTTACATCTCCCTGTGAAGCCAAAAGTTTCCCTGAATCTCTTAAACCAATTCAACCTTCTTCAAATTTGACTACCTTGTATATGTTTCTGAGCATTATTTATATCCAATGCTGTTTCATTCTGTCAAATGCAGCACTTTTCCTTCTCTTCAGTCCAATAAATTTGAAAAAGTGCTTTCTCCTGTGTCCCAAGCTCTGAACTATAACCCTGTTGGAACTCTCAAGATCAAAGGAACAACTATAATATAGGTACTAAGAGACAAGTTCAGATGCAAAGAAGGAAAAATAGGTGAGAGAAAGCTTGTTTGGTGCGACTATTCACAGCAGTCAGATCAGGGCCTGGCAATAATTGCTGTTCAGTACAAATTCGTGGAACAAATAAATGAGTGGCACCAGTAATGTCTGCCAGCACTGGCTGTAGTTGTATGGGCAGGATCTTCGTAAGCAAAGGGGTGAGCAGGTGTTACAAGTGGGTAACACCATGTATGCAAAGACACAGAGGCAGGAAAGCAATGAGACATGGGGAGCTTAGACCAGCACAACTGATGGGCCCACTTGTCCAACTCATGTGAGTATTCCCAGATGGGCAAGAACAGCAGAGAGCTATGGGAATGCCCTTCCTGCAAGAGAGCAGAGTGAACCGGTAGTACAGTGCAGGGCTAAAAGATTCTTTTTCTTAATATATTTGCTCTATTATAGGACTGAATATTTTATGCTTAATTCTGAGTCACAGAATAATTATTGCTTTCAAAAAATTATCCTGAATTTTCCTTCTATGGTTTGTCCAAAGAGCTCTAGATTTGAAGACAGAGCATCATTGTTCTTGTTCCACATCTACCATTTGTAACTGGGCGACCTTCCCCTCCCTAGGCTTCAGCGTTCCTCACTGCAGAAATGGAGTAATAATAACACCTCACAAAGTTGTCAAAAATGAGATCATATTTGGGAAAGTAATAACAGTAATAACAAAAGCTTCCTTTTTCTTAGATTGATTCATTGCTTCTTTTGGTTTCATCACTATCCTAAACTACATATAGATTGTGCCACAGAACATGTTTTAGTAAAAAGTATATATGCATACATATACCCATTTGTATTAATCCATTTGCAAATATGCAGCTTAGAACAATGATGACCATTTACTCTAGAAACACCAGTACACAGTGCTACTTTCATTACCTCATTATATCCTCACAACAATCCTGGCAGGTACGTAATGTTATTTCCCCCATTTTACAGATGAGGGAACTGAGGCTTGGAAAGGTCACACTGTTGCCCAAGGTCACATAGCTAGGAAATGAGAGAATTTGGATATGATTTGTTTTTTTTTTTAATCCAGAGTCTATGCCCCAAATGCTACATACATGTAGGTACTTTCTCCAAATTTTGTCTTTATATTTCTCCAAAAACATGTAGTTTATGATAATTTCTAGCAACCTTAAAGAGGTATAATGATGTATAATAAATACATATTTAAAGTGTACAATCTGACAAGTTTTGACATAAGTATACACCCATGAAATCATTACTACAATCAAGATAATAAAAATACCCAGCACCCATAAAAGTTTCCTCATGTCCCTTCCTAATCCCTCCCTCCTACCACTCTGTGCTCTGTCTGCCAGCCCCAGGCAGCCATTGATCTGCTATTGTTCACTATAGATCAGGCTGTATTTTCTAGAGTTCAATCTAATTAGAATCATACAGTATGCACTCCTTTCTTTTTTTCTAACAGATAGGATCTTTCTCTGTTGCTCAGGCTTGAATGCAGTAATGCAATCAGAGCTCACTGCAGCCTCAAACTCCTGGGTTCAAGCACTCCTCCCACTCAGCCTCCTGAGAGCTGGAACTACAGGAGAGCACCACCATTCCTGGCTAATTTTTTATTTGTTTTTATTTTTCGTAGAGATGGGGTCTCACTATGTTGCCCAGGCTGGTCTCTAACTCCTGGCTTCAAATGATCTTCATGCCTCAGACTCCCAAAGTGTTGGGATTACAGGCATGAGCCATCACACTCAGCCCCATGCAGTTCTTTTTAACTGGCTTCTTTCACTCTGCATAATTATTTCAAGATTCATCCACATTTTTGCATGAATCAAGTGTTCATTTCTTTTTATTACTGAGTAGTGTTCCATTGTATGGATATACTACAGCTTGTTTATTTATGATCATTTGAAAAAAAATTATACTCCGAAATATTCAAGAACTGAAAAAGCAAATTATATTCTTAAATTGTTAATATTCTGCTTCTTAATTTACATTTACTTTAAAATTTGTTATGCATGTCTTCCTAAAATGTTAACTATATCTCTAAATTGAAAAAGAATGGGATAAGAAGTTAAATAGAAGAGAGGAAAAGGATAAGGCATTGTCCCCCAGATATGACATCACTCCCGTCTTAAATTAATTTTGAAACCTGACTCTTGCATGCATGCATATAAAATCTGTATTTTTGCTTTCTATATGTAATATTCTACATTTGAAATTTTATATTTAAAATATAATTCACTGGTCATGATGGCTCATGCCTGTAATCCTAGCACTTTGGGAGGCTGAAGCAAGTGGATTGCCTGAGTTCAGGAGTTCAAGACCAGCCTGGGCAACATGGTGAAACCTCGTCTCTACTAAAAATACAAAAAAATTAGCTGGGCCTGGTGGCACACGCCTGTAACCCCAGCGACTCAGGAGGCTGAGGAGGGGAATCGCTTGAACCCAGGAGGTGAAGTCTGCAGTGAACCGAGACTGTGCCACTGCACGCCAGGCTGGACGACAAAGGGAAACTTGGTCTCAAAAAACAAACAAACCAAAATTTAAAAAAATATATAATTCAATGTAGTGCTCTAAATTTTAGAAACTCAGTGATATGGTACTTCAGTTGTATCAACTGAAATTCATGCATTTTCTTCTTGGCAATATAGTTATAAGTGGCCAATAAATTCTCCACCTTGGATACATGTATACCATGAAATAAAAAGCACTTTAAAGAAAGACAAAAAGTCTTTTTCAGACCTTCAAATTGGAATTAATATGACACCCAGCTCCAAATGTTGTGTTAGAGATACCCATGGATGTCAGATAGGCTAGAGTCTGGCTTCCCTCAGCCCGTTTCCCTGCCTATAAAATAGGAATACTAGCTATCTTGCAGGGCTACAGTAGATTTTGAATGAGATGATATGTGTGAGCACAGGGCATATAAAAGGCATTTATAAATGTTATTCCCCAGTGCTAGTTCCTCCCATGTCCCTTATTTTTAAGACTTTAGCCTCCCTGGAAACTTTCATATGCTTCCCAACACTGATCACAGAGCCAGACACATAGCTGAAACCTGAATATTGCTGAATAAAGACCTTTTCTTCCTAGCTCTGGCATCAATGCAAATCTATGTTTGTGCAGACTGAGGAATGGTTTTGTGGTCATGTTTCCATAGGGACATCTAGTATTGTTTCTTCAAGTGGTTGAGGCTGCTGTGTGGCCAGCATCTGATGCAGAGCCCCATGGAAGGTGCAGTGGTTGGATCCTAGGTGGGTGGTGACAACTCATATTGGAAACCAGGGGTTTGCATATTGTGGCCTTTCTCAATGAATGGGGGCCCCTGGGAAACGTAACAGCCTTAAGGCACAGTTTAGACTAGCTAGAGCGTTGATATTCCCTCAAAGGAGGTAATTAGTAAACCAAGTACCATGCAATTGTGAAGTGCCCAAAGAAATTGCCAGCAAGCCCCATCAAGGGACCCTTGGAGACTTGAAGTGCTTAGAAAACTGACCATGTTGAGTTAAAAAACGATCACAGAAAACCAACAGTGGGATCCTTTTTGAGGGATAGACTTGGGAAATAATAGAATGAAAACATTCTAAGGACCACTGGAATAAGAGAAATCTAATGCAAGCTAAAACATGAAGGAAGGATCATTAAAATGTTTAAACTTCTCCCTACACTATTGAAAGCCTTCTGGAGGGGCTTTGACCTGGTTTGAGTTCCAGGTCGGCCTTTAACGAGGCACATGATCCCAACAAAGCCACCTCATTTCACAAATCCTCAATTTTCCCATGCGTGAACTGGTGAATTCATAGCATCTATGTTTCTGAATTATTTGAAGGGAGACTACCTGAGATAAGAGTGGGAATAGACAAACCAAACACAGAGCCTTGGATGTAGTAGGTGTTCAATAGATACTTGCTGAATGAATATCTGAAGGAGACATTCTCTTCTTAGCTATCCAAATGGAACTCATCACTCTGGCTTCCCCCCTTGTCTTTAAAAAAACAAAACAAAACAAAACAAAAACCCTGTCATTATATTTTTATAAGTTTCTTTGAAAAGTTGAGAGATTTTTTCACCAAAATGAATAGAATTTCCTTTTGGCCTCTGTTTTTCGCTTGTAGAAATGGAGATAATTCCCCCTGCCTCCTAGTGATGCCGTACGACCCACAGGAAATCAGTGAAAGCACTCAACAAACATCTAAAATGCTTCTCTTCTCAGTAGCAGATACACTTACTAGTGCATTGCTAATCCTTACAGGTGTGTGAACAATTCAAATAGTTGGCAAGTGCCTTTGATAAATAGGAAAGTAAATAAAGCTAATAATTTGTCATTTTTCCAGTAGAAACCAAGAGGCTTCTGTTTTTGCCAAGTGGAAAAAGGTTTGTCACACAAACAGTTTTATTTTTCAGAAAGTGTAATAGACATGGAAAATTCAATTAAGGAAAACTATTTTGTTAGTGAGTCTTTATCAAATTTTGAAGGGCATGTACACAGTGTTTTAGAAATTTAGGGGGGTTTCCATTAGTGAATAGCACTTGTTTTGGCTGTGACCTTTTAGCTGGTTTAAATCTGTCGGGCCCAACCACAGAATCACGGTCCCAGATCATGCACTTGTTTTCTCCTTTTAACCTATTCATCACCGTTTTGCTGATGTTGACCAAAAGGTTTCCTTTTCTAAGTAAGAAAAATCCATCTACTTTTAAGCTCTGTATAACTTGCATGCATGAAGTGCTGAAGTGAAATAAGCAATGTTTCACCTGTCCCTTTTCTTCTTCCCCCACCACCACCTCCTCTTCATTTCGTATTTGACTTATTTGTCCTGAACACTTCAAAGTCAGTTTCTGAATCTGTTTCTCAATGCATCATATGTGCAAGTGAAAGAATCTGTTTTCGAAAGGATGTTCATCTTCAATGAACAAGACTGTCACCATCATTAAGTTTATAGTCATAAGGTTTACTTTTTTCTCACTAAGTTCTCTTATTTTCTGTTACTTCTCTGTAAGGTAAACAGTGATAATGTCTTTTTTTTTTTTTTTTTTTTTTTTTTTTGAGATGGAGTTTCAATCTGTTGCCCAGGCTGGAGAGCAGTGGTGCAATCTTGGCACACTGCAACCTCTACCTCCCGGGTTCAACAGATTCTCCTGTCTTAGCATCCCAAGTAGCTGGGATTACAGATGCCTGCTACCATGTCTGGGAAATTTTTCTATTTTTGGTAGAGATGGGGTTTTGCCATGTTGACCTGGCTGGTCTTGAACTCCTGACCTCTGGTGATCCACCCGCCTAGGCCTCCCAAAGTGCTGGGATTACAGGCGTGAACCACTGCACCCGGCCAAGAATGGATAATGTCTTTATTTCATCCTTGGTGTGCTTCAAGGATTATAATAATAGTTTTCAGAGATCATGAAAATTACTCCATTTTGTAAAATATGGGCATCAATGAAAGAAATGTTCTATAGAAACTTTGGGCCCTTCATCCTATAGAAATGTTGGGACTTCTCATAATAAATACCTGCTGAAAAACTAAAGCTATCATCAAGATTCTCTTCCTGTGACCATACGTTAGGACATCAGGAAGGTATGGTAGTAATCTGGGTTGCAAAAATAAATTGTCCTGAATGTTTTCCCTCGGCCCGTAAACTGACGCCATATTTGCTAACCTAACAAACAAAACACTACATCAAAACCGAAAGATGGACACAGAATTTAAGGAAGCCTAATGTTTAACTGTACATGGGTCCACAGATCAGATACCTGGGGTTAAAACCCTGCCTCAGATTTATTAGCAACATGTTTTTGGGCAAGTTACATAACCCCAGCCTCCCCTGCACCTTGCTCTCTTTATCTTCTGTGTAAAATGGAGATAGTAATAGTATTATGCCCATTACTATAGGGCTGTTGTGGGGACCAAATGACAGTTCAATTAGAGCTTAGTGTGGTGCCTGACACTCAGAAAGTGCTCAATAAATGTTATTTTATAAATATTTTTCTTTAAGATTGTTAACAGGCAGGAAAATTATAAGGAAGAAATAAAGATGGACTCTGGATTTCAGTCAGTAAATAGACTTCGAGTGCATATTGAGTCAGCATGCTAGGTTTGACCCTGGGGATAAAATAACTACTATCATACCAAAGACCTCACAAAACAAGGAGGCTCAATCCCTGAAGCTTTTAACCATTTTTCATCTTACTTATCTCACTGGACACTGTGTAAGAAACATCTATATTTCATTTCACGCAACCATACGTTTCTACTGCTGACATTCATGTGTAGAGTACTTGAATTTCATACATGTGTCTATCAAGTCCAAATATCACTTGACTAACAATCCAAATGCATCACCAAACATGCAACATCTCACCTCCGCAGGCAGCAACATCCTTCTCACCTAGAGTATTACAGAAATATTCCCTTATGAAAATAGGTGTTCTCCACATACTATAAGATTCCTAACAACAGGATCTGCCCTAATTCTAATAGGGCTCACTCTTACAGGGTTGTGCAGTCTTCCTCTGTCCCTGAAGGCTGTATGTTTACTTTTTCTAAAATGATTTGTTGACTCATGCACATTTTTCCCCAGAGAGCTATTCAAATTGAATACATTTTATTTTATTTTATTTTATTTTATTTTAGAGATGGAGTCTCACTCTGTCGCCCACGCTGGAGTGCAGTAGCGCCATCTCAGCTCACTGCAACCTCCACCTTCCAGGTTCAAGCGATTCTCCTGCCTCAGCCTCCCGTGTAGCTGGGACTACAAGCATGTGCCACCACGCCCGGCTAATTTTTTGTATTTTTAGTAGAGACAGGATTTCACCATGTTGGCCAGACTCGAACTCCTGAAGTCAGGTGATCTACCTGCCTCAGCATCCCAAAGTGCTGGGATTATAGGCATGAGCTACCGCACCCAGCCTAATTTTTTTTTTTTCTAAGCAAACACTACACCATGAAACTTAAACAGAATTAGGCATGTGTTTTGATTTGTCTTCTGCCAAGTTGGAAAAATTCCAAGTACCTAGTGATTTATTTGCCACAAAAGCACAAATGAGATCCCAAGGGTTATGGTTTCTTTTGTAACATCTGTATTCTGAGGGATGCCTAATTTATTTTTAGCATGAGATAAGCTGACAACAGAACAGAAAAATTAAGAGAGAAGGAATTGTAATGACATTTAATTCAACTCTTAATATTACTGATGATTCAGTTGAGGTGATAATGACCTGAACAAAATTCCTTAGTAACAGAAAAGCCACCGCAAGGTCCCTCTTCAGCCCCTGCTCTTTCCCCTGTCGTCTTCACAGCAAATTCCAGTGAGGCACCCACAATCTCAGGTCCTCCACAAGGCCCCTGTGCTGATGCCAACACGCTACAGAACTTGGGGTTATTTATTTTCTGTTCATATCCTTTGGCGAGGATAACTAAATACTAAGAAATCAGAAACAACCTAACTGCCCATGACAGAGAAATGACTTCATAGGTTCATCTGACCAAGCCAGGTACTTCAGTACCAAGAATTTATTTAGCGTTGTGTTTTTGAAGACTAATGATATGGAAATACATTAAGTGAAAACTACGGAATACAAACTTTATCGTGATTTCAAATTTTTAAAACTGGAAGGAAATATATTAAAATGTCACCAATGCTTTAGTGGGTAAAATGAAGACTGGCTTTTTATTTTTCTATTTATGCTTTCGCTGTGTTTTATATATTTTATACAGTGGATATGTGTTTTAGTAATCTAAAAGACAATATAATGTAAAAACCAAATAATACTGGTTAAAATAATCTGCTGCACTCATGATCAATCAGGAGAGAGGAGTCCGTAGCTGTAAAGACCACTGTTTTAAAAAGAATGAGCAAACACGCATACGTTGCCTACTGTATGTGTCATCCCTTCATGAATTTGGTGTGGGTAGAACAATGTAAAGGTTTTGGCTTTTATTTTGAAATGAGAAACCATTGGAAGGTTTTGGGTAGAGGAATGGCATGATTCATCTTGGATTTCAATAGGATCACCCTGGCTGCCATGTCGAGAATAACCTTCTGGAAAGCGAGGGCAAAAGCAGGGAACGAGGAAGATGGTGACAAGCCAGGTTACAAAGGAGGGTAGTGGTACAAGGGGTGAAAAGAGTTGGATTCCAGCTACTTATCTATCACAGTGTTAGACTTTGAAAACTATTTTCCCATGATCTGTTTTTTATTATATGGAGATTTAAATATATCTTTTATTTTGTATTTTTATCCACAGAACCTGTGATGACTCTAAAAAGCCTTGGGTATAATAGGCCTTCTCCCTGAAAATAATGCCAAGTCTGATTATACCTTTCCTTTTCAAACAGCTGCCCCTATTCCAACAGTTACCCTGTCTCTGTGGAGCCAGATAAGATGGGCCACTGGGACTTTTTTCTGCTCGAGCAGCACGTGGTCTCAGTCTTAGTCCAGAAGGTCTCAAATACCAGCCAGGACCCATCCTTAATAAAGTTTTTACCAGTTGGCAGCAAAATAAAAGAGTAATAGAAAGATTTTTTGCAAAGTCAAAATTCCCTTTAAAGGATCATTCTTTATTCTTTGACAATACATATCCTTTCAAATCATATGGGGAGGAGTGTTTTATGTTTTATAAAATGATAATGATGTATATGGTGGTTGTGGAGCTTTATTTAATATATACTTATTTAGCAAAATCAAAAGTTGACAATTTTATTTCAGCTTCAAAGACTTGTATGGCAGTTTTCTGGTCCATTAAATCTTCAAATTTAAAAACACAGTGTGAGTCTGTATGGCAAAATCTTCTTCACATATGCCTATTGTGAATTTAATTTTTTTGGTAATTGAACAAAAAATGAACCCTGATTCTAAAACTTTTAATCTCCAATATTACCTCATCTTCTCCCAGAAAATAAATGTTAGTGAGAAGTAAACACGGGAAAAATTAATTCATTAGTTTAACTTCTTTATTATCAAAGCTTTGTTCAGTTAAAAAAGATTGTTTTTAAATATTATACAAGTAATGCAAATTAATTACAAGAAATTTGGAAAATGAAGAAGGACAAAAAGAAAAAAATAATTATCCATAATTCTATCATCCAGATTTGCAACCACTGTTGATACTTTAGTATATTTTTTTCTTGTCTTTTTAAATGTATTAGAGATGAATAGATATTTTTTTTACAAAATGGGGATTATATGGTTATTTCTTTAGTATTTTACATCAAAAAGCTATCACAAAGGCCTTGATACCTAGAAAACTTAGCAACCTATTACTCATAGTCTCAAACCTTGGTTGCTCATCAGAAATGTGCAAATGAAGCTACATCTATTTTTAAAGACCAGGGTGATGATAAATATAGATAAGCTAGGGAAAAAACTGTAGATGTCCCATTGTCTGAGCAATTTCCTTCAAGTTAAAATAGAGAATAATAGACATTAAAGATATATTAGTAGCTCAATGAGACTTTTTAAAAGTCAAAGAATTAAAATAATATGAAAAAGGGAAATATAGAAAACCACAAACTACGTTATATGTTGAAATAGGGAAACTACTTGTGTATTCTTTTTATTTAATTCTTATGAGAATGAAGAGGACACCATACATTAAAATTTAATTTGTTTATCTTGGTAACCATAAATAATGACTACCATTTTTATAAAATTAAATTATGCTTCACCTTGAAATAGGACCAACTCTATGATTAAGAGAATTTGGACTTTTAAATTTTGCTTTTATGGATTCTGATAAGAGATTTAGCTCCCTGAAGATATCCTTTTTCTGCCACAGTGCCTGGAATTCATGTTCTTGACTTTGGTAATAAGGGCTTCAGGTTTAAAATGGGATATAAAAATTTCTCCAGACTTCTAGATACAATACATAAGAGGACAAAAAGACAAACACACACAGCATTGAAGTCTAGGATTACTGGGAATTTAAATGCCAGAACATGAGTGAAATCTACATCAATATCAGGCAAGTAAAACTAAGGCAGGAAGTCAACTCTACTTTCCTCTAATGAAACATTACCTAAAGACACATGCCTGGGACCTAAAAAAAAAAATTCCACATAACAAGAGACTGGCAAACATATCTTAAAATTAGAAGAACAGCATACTTCTGAAAATGATCTACTCCATCTTATGAAGGCTTTCCAGGAAACCGTGTGTTTAAAATAAGAGCAGAAAACTAAAAGGAGCAAATGGGTTAAAATGAAAAATTTTAAAGAGTGATATGAAAAGAGAGAGGTTGTGACTAGGATAGGAAAGGATTCTGTGGTGAGAAAGAAAGAAACAGGAGTAGAACTAAATCCATGTTGGGCATAGTTGATACCGTGGAACATGGATGATACATGGATGTCACAGTTAAAGCACATCATGTAGTGATATGAAAGAAAATAGTATATGGAAATGAGATACAGAAGCACCAACACACAGATCGTTGATAGAGACAAAAGCAAATGGAAGGAACAAAAATGGCAACTGAAAGTATATTTTAGAAGACTTTTCTGAGTTAACAAAGAAAGTCACTGTCGACTTGAGAGATTCAATTAAAGTATGCTAAATTCCTTATTTTGACATGGAAATTTCAAAAGCTTAACTTTTACTCCAGACAACAACAATTAGGTTTCAATGGCAGTTTCAGGCATTCATGGTGGAATGTGACTGGTGCAAGTGATAATGGTGAAATTGGAGACAGTGCAAGTGGGAATTGTGCATAAAGCAGAGCTCATTCTATTAGCACAGTAGCCCACAGTGGGAGGAGCTTGTAGTGAATGTGAGGTTATCTACCTGGTGACTGTGATAAAAACAAGGTTGTGAACCACTGGGTGCAAAAATACTTTTGATAAATTCAGTGGTAATTGCTATAAGCATAAACAACTATATAAATACCTTCCAAAATAGTAGAGAAGAGCAGAAGAGGAATAGACTATATAGCAAAGGACAAGCAAAGAAAATAATAATAAAAAAAGACTAAAACCAAATAAACTAAATATACCTATGCATGTGAGTGGATTAAGTGCTCTTGTTAAAAATAAGAAAATTCTCAGCCCATTTATGCCTAGTGTTCCTTTATTGGAACGGTAAGCATGTGGGAGTTATTTGTATCCTACTGCTAAAGGTCATCGCCAATGTCTGATTGCCAAAATTCAAAAAATTTCAACCTCAGGCATAAATGGGTTAAAATTAAAACGCAGAATTCAACCACATTCTGTTTATAACTAACCACCTAAAATGAGGTATTAGAAGAGTTAAAAAAAAAAAAAAAAGTTGGGCAAAGATATATCAAACTAATGAAGACAAAAAGAAAATATGGTCACTATATGTTATACAATAATGATGTAATAATAAAATAGAAATGAGATACAGTAGCTGACATTAATTTAGTACCAAGGACATGTCATATCTCAGTTAATGCTCATGATAACTGTGAGGTTGTTAGATAATGTCAAATTCCAGCCCAAAGGCAATAACCAGAACAAATATTGTAATACTATAAAGTGACAATTTCAAGTGAACACTCATGGGTCAGTATGTACCAAGTAATATTAACTCAACATATAAAGTAAAAATTATAAATACAAAAAGAAATGACCAGTAGTAGGACACTTTAACACATTTCTCAGTTTTCTGACATCAAGTATGAAAACCATAAATGAATGAGATATAAATGCTATAATTTAATGAGGTTGGTTTAACCAAGAATATGTCATTGCGTTTTGATGGTAAAAGAATTATAAGTAATCTAAACATCAACAGTGGAGAATTTATTAAATTAGACTAGGGCTAAAATATTGTTGGCTTATGTAGTGACCATTCTTTTACTCCTTTTAAACAAAATAAAAAAAAATAGTGTGACATTGAAGTATTAATTACCAATTAAATGAAAAAGCAGATACATAATGATACATCAAGTATGCTCTGAATTTTATTTTTAAAGTGTACATAGTGTTTATAAAAATGCACACAGAGATAATAAACCAAATGGGTCCATATAAATTGTTAACATCGGTTATCTTCAGCTCTTGTGATTATGGGTGATTTTTTTCTTAGTTATTTTTATCAGTCTTAGTGATTTTGCATTTAAAATTTTTTCTGCAAAGAACATTTTTACTTCTGCAATCAGAGAAAAATATAATTGACCTTTATTTAATGATATGATCTTATGAACATCCCACTTGTTTCTCACCTCTTAGGAGAGAAAGGCAGGGTAGAGATTTGACAGGAGCGGAAATCAAAGCTAAAAGAGGTAAAAGTGGCTTAAAAAAAAAGTCATAGTTAATGACAGTATGTGGTCTAAAACCCTTGACTTTGGACCTCCAGTCCTGAGGACTTTCCAGTCCATTTTTCTGGGTAAACCATGTCACCACAAAGGCCTGTTGACATGCTGCTGATTCAAAGTGTCAAGTCCATTATCAAGCCTAGAGGTTATAAAATATATAAAGTCACATATATTTTATATAATGTGAATATAAAAATTTATGTGTGAATATAAAAATTTACATATTTATACAATCAAATATATAATTTTATTCAAGATGATAGGAGAAAGAGGTCAATATATCCGACCAATTAGCTCCAAATGAGCAAGGTACTGAGGGGATGAGACAAATACATTTTGATGGAAGCTGGAGGTAGAAATAGTCATGGAAGCCAAAACCATTCAGCAGAAAAGGCTCTGATGTTTGGGAAACAAATCTCACCTATAGGTGCTAGCATCTTTTCCAGAGTGGCCCTGAAAAAAAAGGTCATTTTAAATATAAGCATGATAGTGATTTGCATTTCAGACCAGCCCAAAGACTACTTTGCGGTATGACTCTGTAAACCTGCAAGTCAAATCCAGGATTCACAGTTTTGGAAGTGGTTCTGGGCCATCCTCATGGTCACAGTTGACTTATAGGTCATTTAACCTATTTAGGTCATTTAGGCACTAACCTATTATCAGCTATTAACAATCCCTTCAGTTTCCATTTCTCTCAGTAGTTGGATGGTATTAATACTTCCGCCACATAGTTCAAATAGACTTCAGACGTTTGTTCCATGGAAAATGTACAGGGACACTTTGAAGGTTGCTTCGTAAATGTCAGCAATCATCAGAGAATGGTTTTATTTCTTCAGATTGGAATGATTTTTCCACTTCTTGCTTTAGGAGTTCTAATTTTCTAATTTTTGCACATTATGTAAATGAATTAAAAATTTTTTACCAATGGAATTTTTGTTACGATGAAAATAGCTTTATAATTTCTTTCTGATTGCTTAAATAATGCAAATCTTTGTAAAAAGTCAAATGATAATGAAAAGTCTGAGAGGAAAGAAAAAAAATCCCCTGAAATTCCACCAAAATAAGATAACAACTATTAACATTTTGGTCACCATCTTTTCAAACTTTTACTGCATACACACTCTTGTAATTTTCCATAAAGTAGATCATAATATACATGTAGCTTTTTAATTACAAACTTCTTTTTATCCCACTTCTTTTTTCCTTACCTCCATCCACACCACTACCTTCAAAGACATCAGTGTTAACAGTCAAGTGTGCACCTTTCCATATGTGTATCTCTGTTTACCTAATTAAATAAAAATGGAAAAGATATAACTTGTGTATATTTTTTAAAATATAATGTGTATATGTGTGTTGTTTATGAAATTTTATAAATGATGAAATATTTTGTCATTTACAAAAATGAAATTATATTATTCATGTCTCTGCTTTCCAAATTTTACATAACAGAAATGCCTTCGTTTTAATGATAGGAAATTGTCCATGGTGTGAATGTGTTACAGTTTATTGAACCATCCCTGTCAAGTGAGAAATTACTTTACTTCTGGTTCTTCACTATAAACAGTATTGAAACCAACAATCTTGTACATATATTATTATGGGCCAGTGCTTTTATTTTATTGGATAGATTCCTAGACATGGACTTGCTAGTCAAAAGTATAAGCATTTTAAATTCTGATATTGTGAGATTTCTTTCCTAATAGGTTGTAAAATTCACATTTCCATCAGCAAAGTGTACGAGGACCCTCATCCCCATACTTTCATTAACAATAGATATTATCATTCTTTTTTATTTTTGTCAACCTGACTTTTTGGGAAATACTATCTCTCTTTTTATTTTAAATTTGTTTTTTTCTAACAATTTGGGAGGTGGGGCATCCTTTCCCACATTTATTGGTCATTTGGATGTAATGTTTTGTGAATTTCCCATTCACCTCCTTCTATCAAGCATTTTAAATAAATTTCTAAGGGCTCTTATCTACATTAAAAATATTACTTAAAATAATATTTTATATATTAACAATTCTTTCTTATGAATGACTAATGTTCTCCTAAGTCTATCATATGTCTTTAGGCTTTATGACATCTTTTTCCACACAAAAATATTTAAATGTAGTGAAAGTTCATATTTTTTGTGTAGTTTCTAGGGATTGTCTCCTGGCTTAAAAGGTCCCTCGACCCTTAGATGTTTTGTTTTCCTAAATTCCATTCTAAGATTTTTTTTTTTTAATTATACTTTAAGTTCTAAGGTGCATGTGCACAACGTGCAGGTTCGTTACACAAGTATACATGTTCCATGTTGGTTTGCTGCACCCATTAACTCATCATTTACATTAGGTATTTCTCCTAAAGCTATCCCTTCCCTTGGCCCCCACCCCATAACCGGCCCCCATGTGTGATGTTCCCTGCCCTGTGTCCAAGCGTTCTCATTGTTCAGTTCCCACCTATGAGAACATGCGGTGTTTGGTTTTCTGTCCTTGCGGTAATTTGCCCAGAATGAGGGTTTCCAGCTTCATCTATGTCCCTGCAAAGGACATGAACTCATCCTTTTTGTGGCTGCATAGTATTCCATGGTATATATATGCCACATTTTCTTAATCCAGTCTATCATTGAGGACATTTGGGTTGGTTCCAAGTTTTTGCTATTGTTAATGGTGCCACAATAAACATATGTGTGCATGTGTCTTTATAGTACCATGATTTATAATCTTTTGGGTATACACCCAGTAATGGCATCGCTGGGTCAAATGGTATTTCTAGTTCTAGATCCTTGAGGAATCACCATACTGTCTTCCACAGTGGTTGAACTAGATTACACTCCCACCAACAGTGTAAAAACGTTCCTATTTCTCCACATCCTCTCCAGCATCTGTTGTTTCCTGACTTTTTAATGATCGCCATTCTAACTGGTGTGAGATGGTATCTCACTGTGGTTCTGATTTGCATGTCTCTGATGACTAGTGATGATGAGCATTTTTTCATGTCTGTTGGCTGCATAAATGTCTTCTTTTGAGAAGTGTCTGTTCATATACTTTGCCCACTTTTTAATGGGGCTTTTTTTTTTTTCTTGTAAATTTGTTTAAGTTCTTTGTAGATTCTGGATATTAGCCCAAACCTGCACGTTGTGCACATGCACCCTAGAACTTAAAGTATAATTTTTTTAAAAAGATGTGTAGATTGCAAAAATTTTCTCCCATTCTGGAGGTTACCTGTTCACTCTGATGGTAGTGTCTTTTGCAGAAGCTCTTTGGTTTAATTAGATCCCATTTGTCAATTTTGGCTTTTGTTACCATTGCTTTTGGTGTTTTAGTCATGAAGTCCTTGCCCATGCCTATGTCTTGAATGGTATTGCCTAGGTTTTCTTCTAGGGTTTTTATGGTTTTACGTCTAACATTTAAGTCTTTAATCCATCTTGAATTAATTTTCGTATAAGGTGTAAGGAAGGGATCCAGTTTCAGCTTTCTACATATGGCTAGTCAGTTTTCCCAGCACCATTTATTAAATAGGGAATTCTTTCCCCATTTCTTGTTTTTGTCAGGTTTGTCAAAGATCAGATGGTTGTAGATGTGTGGAATTATTTCTAAGGCCTCTGTTCTGTTCCATTGGTCTATCTCTTTGCTTTGGTACCAGTACCTTGCTGTTTTGGTTACTGTAACCTTGTAGTGTAATTTGAACTCAGGTAGCGTGATGCCTCCAGCTTTGTTCCTTTTGCTTAGGATTGTCTTGGCAATGTGGGCTCTTTTTTGGTTCCATAAGAACTTTAAAGTAGTTTTTTCCAATTCTGTGAAGAAAGTAATTGGTAGCTTGATGGGGATGGCATTGAATCTATAAATTACCTTGGGCAATATGGCCATTTTCACATTATTGGTTCTTCTTATCCATGAACATGGAATGTTCTTCCATTTGTTTGTGTTCTCTTTTGTTGAGCAGTGGTTTGTATTTTCCCTTGAAGAGGTCCTTCACATCCGTTGTAAGTTGGATTCCTAGGTATTTTCTTCTCTTTGTAGCAATTGTGAATGGAGTTCACTTGTGATTTGGCTCTCTGTTTGTCTGTTATTGGTGTATAGGAATGCTTGTGATTTTTGCACATTGATTTTGTATCCTGAGATGTTGCTGAAGTTGCTTATCAGCTTAAGGAGATCTTGGGCTGACACAATGGGGTTTTCCAAATATACAATCATGTTATCTGCAAACACGGACAATTTGACTTCCTCTTTTCCTAATTGAATCCCCTTTATTTCTTTCTCTTGCCTGATTGCCCTGGCCAGAATTTCCAACACTATGTTGAATAGGAGTGCTGAGAGAGGGCATCCTTGTCTTGTGCTGGTTTTCAAAGGGAATGCTTCCAGTTTTTGTCCATTCAATATGATATTGGCTGTGGGTTTGTAATAAATAGCTCTTATTATTTTGAGATACATTCCATCAATACCTAGTTTACTGAGAGCTTTTTGCATGAAGGCTGTTGAATTTTGTTGAAGGCCTTTTCTGCATCTTTTGAGATAATCATGTGGTTTTTGTCTTTGGTTCTGTTTATATGATGGATTATGTTTATTGATTTGCATATGTTGAACTAGATGAAGCTGACTTGATCGTGGTGGATAAGCTTTTTGATGTGCTGCTGGATTTGGTTTACCAGTATTTTATTGAGGATTTTCACATCAATATTCATCAGAAATATTGGTCTAAAATTCTCTTTTTTTTTTTGAGACGGAGTCTGGCTCTGTCGCCCAGGCTGGAGTGCAGCGGCCGGATCTCAGCTCACTGCAAGCTCCGCCTCCCGGGTTTAAGCCATTCTCCTGCCTCAGCCTCCGGAGTAGCTGGGACTACAGGCGCCCGCCACCTCGCCCGGCTAGTTTTTTGTACTTTTTAGTAGAGAAGGGGTTTCACCGTGTTAGCCAGGATGGTCTCGATCTCCTGACCTCGTGATCCGCCCGTCTCGGCCTCCCAAAGTGCTGGGATTACAGGCTTGAGCCACCGCGCCCGGCCTAAAATTCTCTTTTTTTGTTGTGTCTCTGCCAGGCTTTGGTATCAGGATGATGCTGGCCTCATAAAATGAGTTAGGGAGGATTTCCTCTTTTTCTGTTGATTGGAATAGTTTCAGAAGGAATGGTACCAGCTCCTCTTTGCACCTCTGGTAGAATTTGGCTGTGAATCTGTCTGGTCCTGGGCATTTTTTGGTTGGTAGGCTATTAATTATTTCCTTGATTTCAGAGTCTGTTATTTGTCTATTCAGGGATTCAACTTCTTCCTAGTTTAGTCTTGGGAGGGCGTATGTGTCCAGGAATGTATCCATTTCTTCTAGATTTTCTAGTTCATTTGTGTAGAGGTGTTTATAGTATTCTCTGATGGTAGTTTGTATTTCTGTGGGATTTGTGGTGATATCCCCTTTATCATTTTTTATTGCATCTGTTTGATTTTTCTCTCTTTTCTTCTATATTCGTCTTGCTAGCGGTCTATCAATTCTGTTGATCTTTTCAAAAAACCAGCTCCTGGATTCATTTATTTTTTGAAGTAGTTTTTTTGTCTCTATCTCCTTCAGTTCTGCTCTGATCTTAGTTATTTCTTGCCTTCTGCTAGCTTTTTAATTTGTATGCTCTAGTTTCTCTAGTTCTTTTAATTGTGATGTTAGGGTGTTGATTTTAGAACTTTCCTGCTTTCTCTTGTGGGCATTTAGTGCTATAAATTTCCCGGTACACACTGCTTTAAATGTGTCCCAGAGATTCTGGAAGGTTGTGTCTTTGTTCTCACTGGTTTCAAAGAATATCTTTATTTCTGCCTTCATTTCATTATTTACCCAGTATCCATTCAGGAGCAGGTTGGTCAGTTTCCATGTAGTTGTGTGGTTTTGAATGAGTTTCTTAGTCCTGAGTTCTAATTTGATTGCACTGTGGTCTGAGAGACAGTTTGTTGTGATTTCTGTTCTTTTACATTTGCTGAGGAGTGTTTTACTTCCCACTATGTGGTCAATTTTGGAATAAGTGTGATGTGGTGCTGAGAAGAATATATATTCTGTTGATTTGGGGTGGAGAGTTCTGTACATGTCTATTAGGTCTGCTTGTTGCAGAGCTGAGTTCAGTTCCTGGATATCCTTGTTAACCTTCTGTCTAGTTGATCTGTCTAATATTGACAGTGGGGTGTTAAAGTCTCCCATTTCTATTGTGTGGGATTCTAAGTCTCTTTGTAGGTCTCTAAGGACTTGCTTTATGAATGTGGGTGCTCCTGTATTGGGTGCATATATATTCAGGATAGTTAGCTCTTCTTGTTGAATTGATCCCTTTACCATTATGTAATGGTCTTATTTGTCTCTTTTGATCTTTGTTGGTTTAAAGTCTGTTTTAGCAGAGACTAGGATTGCAACCCCTGCTTTTTTTTTTTTTTTTTTTTTTTTTTTTGGCTTTCCATTTGCTTGGTAGATCTTCCTCCATTCCTTTATTTTGAACCTGTATGTGTCTCTGCACATGAGATGGGTCTCCTGAACACAGCACACTGATGGGTCTTGACTCTATCCAATTTGCTAGTCTGTGTCTTTTAATTGGGGCATTTAGCCCATTTACATTTAAGGTTAATATTGTAATGTGTGAATTTGATCCTGCTATTATGATGCTTGCTGGTTATTTTGCCTGTTAGTTGATGCAGTTTCTTCCTAGCATCAATGGTCTTTACAATTTGGCATATTTTTGCATTGGCTGGTACCGGTTGTTCCTTTCCATGTTTAGTACTTCCTTCAGGAGCTCTTGTAAGGCAGATCTGGTAGTGACAAAATCTCTCAGCATTTGCTTGTCTGTAAAGGATTTTATTTCTCCTTCACTTATGAAGCTTAGTTTGGCTGGATATGAAATTCTAGGTTGAAAATTCTTTTTTTTCAGAATATTGAATACTGGCCTCCACTCTCTTCTGACTTGTGGAGTTTCTGCCAAGAGATCCGCTGTTAGTCTGATGAGCTTCCCTCTGTGTGTAACCCGACCTTTTTCTCTGGCTGCCCTTAACATTTTTTCCTCCATTTCAACCTTGCTAAATCTGACAATTATGTGTCTTGGGGTTGCTCTTGTTGAGGAGTATCTTTGTAGTGTTCTCTGTATTTCCTGAATTGGAATGTTGGCCTGCCTTGCTAGGTTGGGGAAGTTCTCCTGCATAATATCGTGAAGAGTGTTTCCCAACTTGGTTTCATTCTCCTCATCACTTTCAGGCACACCAATTAAACGTAGATTTGGTCTTTTCACAGAGTCCCATATTTCTTGGAGGCTTTGTTCATTTCTTTTTACTTTTTTCTCTAAACTTCTCTTCTTGCTTTATTTCATTAATTTGATCTTCAATCATTGATACCCTTTCTTCCACTTGATCGAATCAGCTATTGAAGCTTGTGCATGCATCATGTAGTTCTCGTGCCATGGTTTTCAGCTCCATCAGGTCATTTAAGTTCTTCTCTACACTGTGTATTCTAGTTAGCCATTTGTCTAATCTTCTTTCAAGGTTTTTAGCTTCCTTGCGATGGGTTCAAACATCCTCCTTTAGCTCGAAGAAGTTTGTTATTACTGACCTTCTGAACCCTACTTCTGTCAGCTCATCAAAGTCATTCTCCCTCCAGGTTCGTTCTGTTGCTGGCAAGGAGCTGTGATCCTTTGGAGGAGAAGAGGCACTCTGGGTTTTAGAATTCTCAGCTTTTGTGCTCTTGTTTCTACGCAGCTTTGTGGTTTTATCTACCTTTGGTCTTTGATGTTGATGACCTACAGATGGAGTTTTCGTGTGGATGTCCTTTTTGTTGATATTGATGCTATTCCTTTCTGTTTATTAGTTTTCCGTTTCACAGTCAGGTCCCTCAGCTGCAGGTCTGCTGGAGTTTCTTGGAGGTCCACTCCAGACCCTGTTTGTGTGGGTATCACCAGTGGAAGCTGCAGAACAGCAAATATTGCTGCCTGATCCTTCCTCTGGAAACTTCATCCCAGAAGGGCACCCACCTGTATTAGGGTGTCTCCCAGTTAGGCTACATGGGGGTTAGGGACCCACTTGAGGAGGCAGTCTGTCCATTCTCAGAGCTCAAACACTGTGCTGGGAGATCCACTGCTCTCTTCAGAGCTGTCAAAAGGGTCGTTCAAGTCTGCAGAAGTTTCTGCTGCCTTTTGTTCAACTATGCCCTGCCCCCAGAGGTGGGGTCTACAGAGGCAGCAGGTCTTGCAGAGCTACAGTGGGCTCTGCCGAGTTCAAGCTTCCCCGGCCACTTTGTTTACCTACTCAAGCTTCAGCAATGCCAGATGCTCCTCCCCCTGCCAGGCTGCTGCCTTACAGGTCGGGTCGACCTCAGACTGCTGTACTAGCAGTGAGTGAGGCTCTGTGGGTATGGGACCCACCAAGCCAGGTGCGGGATATAATTTCCTGGTGTGCCAGTTGCTAAGACTGTTGGAAAAGTGCAGTATTTGGGTGGGAGTGTCCCGATTTTCCAAGTACAGTCTGTCATGGCTTCCCTTGGCTAAGAAAGTGAAATCCCCCGACCCATTGCACTTCCTGGGTGAGGCAATGCCCCGCCCTGCTTTGTCTCACCCTCCGTGGGCTGCACCCACTGTCCAACCAGTCCCAGTGAGATGAACCAGGTACCTCAGTTGGACATGCAGAAATTACTGTCTTCTGTGTCAATCATGCTGGGAGCCGCAGACTGGAGCTGTTCCTCTTCAGCCATCTTGGAATCTCTAAGATTTTTTAAAATTTAAAAACTTTAAAAATAACATGGAATTCTTTTTTTTTTTTTTTTAACTGTAGCATATTCACACCATGGACATTTCCTATCATTAAAATGAAGGGATTTCTGTTATGTAAAATTTGGAAAGCAGAGACATGAATAATAAAATTTCATTTTTTTTTGAGAGAGTCTTGCTCTGTCACCCGGGCTGGAGTACAGTGACATGATCTCAGCTCACTGCAACCTCTACCTCCTGGATTCAAGTGATTTTCCTGCATTGGCCTCCTGAGTATGTGGGATTACAGGCACATGCCACCATGCCTGGCTGATTTTTGTATTTTTAGTAGAGACAGGGTTTCACCATGTTGGTCAGGCTGGTCTCTAACTCCTGACCTCGTAATCTGCCCACCTAAGCTTCCCAAAGTGCTGGGATTACAGGCATGAGCCACAGCATCTGGCCTTCTATATGGAATTCTTTATATAAGGATCCAACTTTTTCTTCTGGATTGACAATTACACGAGCAAGATTTTTAAAACATAAGCTGAACTGAAAAACCACCTTCTCATATATTAATTTTCTTATTTATTATTTTATTCCACAACTCTCTATTATGCTCTGCTAATCTAGTTATATGTCATTATTACTGGATACAATGACTTTATAGTATATTTCAGTATATTATAAGACAAGTTCCCCTCCTTCCAGCTTGGAGACAATGAACTTGGTGGCTAATTGGTTAAAAGTAAGTCAACATTCTGGAGTCAAAGTGAATACAGCTTAAACTTACTTAAAGTTCTTTATCTCAGTTTACCTAGCTGTATACTCAGGATGACAGCATTTATCACAGACAGTTGTGAGAGTTCATTAAATGAAACTAAACAGAGCAGTTAGAAAATTCCCTGACAGGTTTCAAGCAGTAAAAAATTAGCCTTTGTGATTGTCATAGCTGTCGTCAGACATTTTCTCTCACATATGAACTTTAAGATCACTTCATTGACTCTTTCCTTCAACCCCAAACCCTCCAAAAGTTAGGACTCTAACTTTAATTGCATTAAATACACATATTCATTTTGAGACAATTAATATTTTTATAATAACAAGTCTCTCACATTTAGAATTTACGTTTTTAATGTGTGCCTTCTCAGATTTTAAAGTTTTCAGTGTGACCCTAGTTTAATTTAATTCATGTAAGACCTGTATCTCTTTTGTTAAATTCATTCCTATGTTTTAAAAATTATTTTTCTTATTTTATTTTCTATTTCTTATTTTCTATTTCTAGCTCTAGATGGTTATTGCCAATGTAGAGAAAATCATGTCATCTTGTATATTCATTCTAGAATTTTTATGAGTCTCTTTTTTTCCATAAATACAATTTTATCATCAGCAAGAGAGATATGTGCATACCCCCTTTACCAATACTTACATTTACTATTTTATTTTCTTGTCCTTACAATCTTGTCTAAACACTTTCTAATGATGATGAGATATCTGTTGTTGTCACAGAGTAAAGGGGAAAGGGTGACTAAATGATCCTACAGGATATAAGTGAAAGACAAGCTCCCTTTACCATACAGGATCTGTCTGACCACACAGTGAGCAAGTGATGCAAACATCACACCCATGAAGGGCCAACCCTCATGATTCAATTTTCCTTAAGGCAGCCTCACTACCAATGATACTGGTCAACTAGGGGGAAGATCCCATCCAGCCTTCAAGAAGCAAAATTGCCATCTCCAGGGGTATTTCATACCCTGCTGTCCGCTTCCAACTAATCTCAAGCTCTAGTTTCATATCTTTATTGCTAACTAGGGATAAAATAACTAATAAAAACTCCAAAAAGATTTAGAGACAGATCTTTACCAACACAGATATTGAATACTATGCTTTTTATATTTTTCTTTCAGTTAGGAGGGGATTATTATAGTTTATTCACCCTCTCATTTGATCATTCAACCAGCATTTGTGAGGTACCTACGAGGTAACAGCTATTTCAAGATTTGTCTTTTTTTTTTTTTTTTTGAGGTGGAGTCTCGCTCTGTTGCCCAGGCTGGAGTGCAGTGGCCAGATCTCAGCTCACTGCAAGCTCCGCCTCCCGGGTTTATGCCATTCTCCTGCCTCAGCCTCCCGAGTAGCTGGGACTACAGGCGCCCGCCACCTCGCCCGGCTAGTTTTTTGCATTTTTTGGTAGAGACGGGGTTTCACCGTGTTAGCCAGGATGGTCTTGATCTCCTGACATCGTGATCCTCCCGTCTCGGCCTTCCAAAGTGCTGGGATTACAGGCTTGAGCCACCGCGCCCGGCCTCAAGATTGGTCTTAAAACAAACCAATTCCTGCTTTTGAAAGATGCAGAGTCTAGCTAGGAAATCAGATATAGATTTAAATATGAGGCCAGGCACGGTGGCTCACGCCTGTAATCCCAGCACTTTGGGAGGCCGAGACGGGTGGATCATGAGGTCAGGAGATCGAGACCATCCTGGCTAACACGGTGAAACCCCGTCTCTACTAAAAATACAAAACAAAAAAATTAGCCGGGCATGGTGGCGGGCGCCTGTAGTCCCAGCTACACGGGAGGCTGAGGCAGGAGAATGGTGTGAACCCTGGGGGCGGAGCTTGCAGTGAGCCGAGATCGTGCCACTGCACTCCAGCCTGGGTGACAGAGCGAGACTCCGTCTCAAAAAAAAAAAAAAAAAAAAAAAAAAAGGAAATACTCTGTAACAAGTTTTACAACACAAGCATGTATCAAGAACTGTGCAGGGTCTAGGATTTTATCCTCCTTGCAAACTAACAAGTTATCTTGTTATCGTTACATGGATGCTAGAAAAAAACATATGCCTTCTAGGTCAGAGATAAAAGACTTTATTATTCATAGCAAAAGCAGTAATCAGAGCTTCGTGTTCATTTGCACTGGTTCTCCATGTGCCCCAAGTCCTATGGAGTTGTCAGAGTGGGCCCATCATGGGGATGTCTGCACACCAGTGTGTTGCGTTATAGGAGAGGAACATTCAACTTGAGGAATTCACTACTCCTATAGCTGGGGAAGGAAGCCTACTCTGGCTGGCTGGAGATATTACCTTATCCCTCAAGGTTGCTTGCTGCCTAGGCAATAACCCTAAAAAATGGCACAAGCAAAGAATGATCAGGGTCTTGCATTCTTGGCATACCTGGTTAGATCATGCAGGTCATGGCATATTGCCTTTACCAACAGCAAGTAGAACTGCCAGGGCTGGTAAGACCTAAGTTGTCTCAGGAAAACTGATTTAATGATTTTATAATCAATCACATGGTTATCTTCTATTGCTTTATTTGTTTAACCACTGTAGCTATCTTGAGGTACTACAAATGATGGTTAGCCCTGAATAGATGTATCATATAAAATATTATAAATATAACTTCCAGGGAAAATAAAATTAAACACAGCTGTGGCCAACAGGATCTGGTTAAATAAGGAAGGAACCAGCTTTTTAAAAGGCAGTCATGATTTGGAAAGTCATCAATCACAGAATGAGAAACACCTAGATTTGAGAAGTTTCTTTTCCTTGACTTCCTGATTCTACGACTTTTCACAAATGACATAACTCTGGGCTTCCTGATACGTACTTTGCAGGCTATTGTCAGGATAAAAACAAAGCCTATAGAGCACCCTGCACATAGGTCCTCATTACATGGCAGGTTCTATTACTGGCATATTCAAACATAAATGATAAGTAGAGTTTGTAAGCATCTACCTTATTCACTTCTTGTCATTTTGAATTCAGCAATCTATCTCTTGACTACAATGCTGTGAATTCCCTAGGAGCACTGAATTTTAGTCATCATAATTTTCTGACTGGACTCCAACTCTTTTATCTTCTCTTTTCACCTGAATAACACATTTTCAAAGCCAGCATTCATCTTTTACAAAAATCCCTGCATAAATCAAGCAAAGACCTGATATGGAATATACATATATATGTGTATTTTATCACTTCTTGTTTAGTTTTAATAATAAAAGCGACGTGTAATTATTTCTTTTAATTCTAACAATAACACAGAATTGAAGTAAAAGCAAAAATATCCTTTCCCCAATCCCATTCTCCAAAGATAATCATTGGTGAGAGTTTGACATGTTCCTTCCCAGGTCTTTTTCTGTGCAAGGAAAGTGTAGCGTTAATAGTTCTCTTCCAATGATCATATGAATTATGCTCAGGTGAAAGCATTGTATTATTAGTATTATTACTAATTGCTACCTTTCATGAGTTCATTTTTTGTTCAAAGCGGCATTGAGTGTGTGTGTTTGCATGTGCGAGTTAGTCCTAAAGAAATGCCAGGCAGGTCCCCAAGGTCTAGTGTTTTGAAAACCACCAAATATACAGTCTTCCTTTTCCTGGAGTTTCTTTTAGATTCATATAAATCTATTTCCTGGAACAAAAATTCAGTGTTACTTTGTTGGCTATATAATCAGTTTTGGTCATTTCTGTGAAACTAATAGGAAGATTTTATCTTCTGTTTGTATTGATTTACAGTTTATGAGCCTTAAGCTCTCCTAACACCCTGACAAGGCAACATAGAAAACTCCATATATGTATAGTGCCTTACAAGTTACAAAACTCTTTCTCAGTTGTCTGACATGCTCCTCACAATGACTCTGTGATGAATGACAAGTAGTATTTTCCCAACTGGGCAATTAAAGCAATGAAAATTAAGTCCTACCTAAGGTCACACAGCTGGTGACTGAGCCACCAACCCAGGTCTTCTGGCTTTGTACAGAGGGCTCTCCAGCTGCTTTTCAGAGTGATTACCTGGAAGGGTTAAGTCTTCGTAGACAGATCATTCTGCAGGATGTACTCAGACGTTGTAGAAGACATACTTGATGCCTTTAAGAAGTAGTTTAAGGCTGGGCGCGGTGGCTCATGCCTGTAATCCCAGCACTTTGGGAGGCCGAGGTGGGTGGATCACAAGGTCAGGAGATTGAGACCATCCTGGCTAACACGGTGAAACCCCATCTCTACTAAAAATAAAAATATTAGCTGGGTATGGTGGCGGGCGCCTATAGTCCCAGCTACTCAGGAGGCTGAGGCAGGAGAATGGCGTGAACTCAGGAGGCAGAGCTTGCAGTGAGCGGAGATCATGCCACTGCACTCCAGCCTGGGGGACAGAAGTGAGACTCCATCTCAAACAAACAAACAAACAAAGTAGTAGTTTAAAAATAAATAAATAAGGTAAGACAAGCTATATATACCTGCAACTAATTTTTATCTAGTTTAAGATAGATGTATTATTATTATTATTATAAATAATAATAGGGCATTGTTAATTTAGGTCCATCAACAGTCTATGCTCTACCTTTATTTTATCAAGAAAACCTTTGCGGTGATGAGAGAATTTAAAGCTAACTTTGAGTGAGGAGGCAAACAACTTCATTTGAATTCATTCATTTCTGTTGAGAGGAATAGCATAAAGAGGGCATATGAGAAGTGAAACTTTTTAGTAAGGCAATTTCAGAAAATAAAAAGGATTTGTTTTTTAGAGCAATCTTAGGTTTACAGAAAAATTGACCAAAAAGTACAGAGAATACTTTCCCATATAGTCCCTTAGTCTCCTTCTCACACCCCTCACCATACAGTTTCTCCTATATCTTACATTAGTGTGATGTACTTGTTACAATTTTATATTATTACAATATTATATTATTATTAACTAAAGTCCCATAATTTACATTAGGGCTTACTCTATGTTCTATGTGTTTTATCAAATGTGTAATATCATGTATCCAGCATCATAGTATTATACAGAATAGTTTCATAGACCTAGAAATCCCATGTACTCCTCCTATTCATCCTCCACTCCCTCTTTCTTCTAACTCCTGGCAACCACTGACTTTTTTACTGTCTCCATAGTTTGACTTTTCCATAATATCATATAGTTGGAACCATACAATATGTAGCCTTTTCACATTGGCTGCTTTTACTTGGTAATATGCATCTAAATTTCATCCGTATCTTTTCTTGACTTGATAGCTCATTTCCTGTTGGTGCTAAATAATATTCTATCATCTAGACGCACCGCAGTGTATCTATTCACCAATTTGAGGATATCTTGGTTGCTTCAAATTTCAGCAATTGTAAATGAAGCTGCTATAAACACCCATGTGCAGGTTTTCATGTGGAAATGAGTTTTCAACTCCTTTAGATAAATACCAAGGGGTGTAACTGCTGGATCATATTACAAGAGTATGTTTAGTTTTATAACGAACTGCCAAACTGTTTTTGAAAATGGCTGTATTATTTTTCATTCCCATGAGCAACAAATGAAAGTTACTGTTGCTCCATATCCTCATCAACATTTGGTGTGGTCAGTGTTCTGGAGTTTGATTGTTCTGATAGATGCATTACAGTATCTCCTTGCTATTTTAGTATGTATTTCCCTGACCACATACAATGTGGAGCATCTTTTCATATGCCTATTTTTAATCTATATATCTTCTTTGATGAGATGTCTATTATGGTATTTGGCCCATTTTTAAATTGGGTTTGTTTTCTTGATTTCTAAAAATATTTTGGATAATAATTCATTATCGGATATGTTTTTTGCAAATATTCTCTCCTAGCCTCTGACTTTCATTTTCGTTTCTTAACAGTGTCTTTCACATAGCAGAAATTTTTCAGCTAATCAGTCTGTTGTTTCATGAATTTTGCCTTCATTGTTGTATCTAAAAAGTCATCACTAGATCCAAGGTCATCTAGATTCTTTTCTATGTTATCTTCTAAGACTTTTATAGTTTTGCACTTTACGTTTAAGTCTGTGGTTCACTTTGAGTTAATTTCACTTATCTTTGTGGGAGGTGAAAGGTCAGTGTCTAGATTCACTTTTTGCATATCCAGCTGAATATCCAGCTATTCCAGCACCACTTGTTGAAAAGACTACCTTTGCTCTGTTGTGTTGCATTTGTCCCTTTGTCAAAAGTCAGTTAAGTACATTTATGTGGATCCATTTCAGAACTGTCTATTCTGTTCTATTGATCTATCTGTCCATTCTTTTACCCGTACCACACTGTCTTGATTACTATAGGTTTATACTAAGTCCTAAAGTTGAGTAGAGTCACTTCAACTTTCATTTTCTCTTTCAATATCATTGCTATCTGGCTCTTTAGCCTCTCCACATAAACTTTAAAATTAGTTTGCCATTATCCACAAAATAACTTGCTAGGATTTTGATTGGAATCTGTAGATAATTTCATTGAATCTATAGATAAGTGGGGAATAACTGACATCTTGACAATATAGTCTTTATTCTGCTTATTTCTGTCTAAAGTGAATATGAAATATCTTTTCATTTATTTAGTTCTTCTTTGATTTCTTTCATTAGTCTTATAATTTTCCTTACATATCTTATACAGATATTGTTAGATTTATACCTAAGTATTTCATTTTTTGTGCTAATATAAGTAGCATTGCGCTTTCAATTTCAAATTCTAATGATTTGTTCCTGTTGAATAGGAAAACAATTGACTTTTGTGTATTAACGATACAGTCTATAACCTTACTCTAGTGGCTTATTAGTTCCAGGAGGCTTTTTTGTTGTCGTTTTCTTTGGGATTTTTTATATAGACAATCACTGCGTCTGTGGACACACGTGGACAATTCACCTGTGAACAAAGAACATTTTATTACATCCTTCCTTCTTTGTATACCATTTATTTACTTTTCTTAGCTTATTGTATTAAGCTACTACTTGCAATATGATGTTGAATAGGAGTGGTGAGTTCACTTACCTTGCCTTGTTCTTGGTCTTAGCAGAAAAGCACGTAGTTTCTCACCATTAAGTATATTACCTGTAGATTTTTTTTTCATCCAGTTGAGAAATTTTCACTATTCCTAGTATACTCAGAGTTTTTATCATGCAAGTCAATTGCTTTTTAAAACCTATTAGACTAGCCATTCTATTTTAATCAGTTTTAAGACAACTAGTTCAGCTCTTCAATTTAGTGGGTTTGTTTTTTTCACTGTAGACATAGCCTTTTAATTCTGGTGAGAAAAGATTAGGTAGAAGCCATTAAGAAAAATTACATACGCAGAATAAAGAGAAGGAAATAAGAAGCTGAATGGAGACTGTGCTGTGTTATAGAAACTGGCCAGTGATGTTGTTGTTATTTTTTAAATAGACAAAAAGACATACAAATTTATTTAGCATGTATACAAGGGACTCTAAGAATGAAGACCCAATTCCCAAGGAGTTATAGAAATGTATATACACCATCCTGAGGCCACAGGAAAGAATACGGACTCAGAGCATGGCCACAATTAGGTAAATCAGGTTTAGTGGCAAGACTGGCTGAGAAAGGAAGAAACTTGGCTAGCAAAGGTGGCCTTGTTGTGTAAATGAAGCCTCCCTCCGAGTAGATGGTAAATGTTTCATTTCAGATTTTTAAAGGCCTCAGACTCTTACTCTGTCCTGGATGAGGTGATGGGATGGAAAGGGGAGGGAGCATGGTTGCATTAATGGAGATTCTCTACAGATGCAAATTTTTCCCACAAAAGACAGTTTTGCAATGCCACTTCTGTTTGCTGGCCAAGCTACAACCATTTTAAAATACATCAAAGAAATATATTTGGGAGTAAAATATTTTAATTTCCTTCAGTCCCCACTTTGAAACTTAAAACAGGTTTCACGCATTAAAAGGCAAGCTGATAGCTTTAGAGAGATTTAGGTTTAAGAGGTTGTTAAATGGAGATAGACAATGGAGTGAAAGACAAATTGGGATAAATAGAAAAGAGCAAATTTAAATATATTGTCCCGTATCTTCTTTAATCAGTATATTAGTCCTGAGAATAGATCAATTCAGTTAAACATTTGTGTCACATTCCAGGAGGTGGCATTGCAGATGGGTTAGGCTTCTATATATGATGTAGACAATCGGATCCCTAATAAGAGGCATTTCTATAGAAACATAAGAAAAACAAAGGTTAATGTTAGGAGCAATCAGTCTATATACTAGTTTTCTAGAGTCTCTGAGGCATTTTCAGATTGCCACTGGAATCCAGATTCTTCTGGATTGTAGTCCAAACCAGGTGTTCAAGTGAACTTTCTGAGAAGTCCAAACATGAGCAGGCAGATACAAAGGTTGTTAAAATAGCAGTTTCTGTTATTTTCTCCTGAGGTTTAAATTGCCTAGCTTCAGTTTGAAAAGCTTTAAGAAAAGCAGTTTTAATTTCTAGCAATTTCAAGTCAGAAACATGGGAGAAAAAAATTGAAAATATTAGTTTGGAGACATATAGCCAGGAGAAAAATTCAGAATTAAATCTAAATCATAGCAAATAATAAAAACTGAAAAAGAATAGACAAGGCTAGAATCTGATAACAGGTATGCTATAGTTTCCTTTGAAACATAATTTTTCTCTTTCCAATCCCCCAATTTTACTAAAGACAACATCATAGCAGGAGTAATTTATTTGCACAGTAAGTTTTAGTTTAATTATACTTGATCTGATTGTTTGCATAAAATGCATTGAGAATAATTATTTGCTATACAGGCTCTTTTTAAAATTGGCTTTGCTGGAACTTTTATTTAAAAATAAGGACTCAAATTAGACCTTTTAAAAGCCTCAAGCCCAGCCAAGGATTTATCTATGCCTGCAGAAAGTCGTATGAATTGGGTGAATTCCTCTCTTCTTGAAGTCCTATGGGGCTCGTGGGCCTGTCAGAAAGTGACAATCTTTACTTACCACAGGTCAAGACCCCTGTGAAGGACAAGATACAAGTCCAGTTTTTCCAAAGGGCTTTTGTGGGCTCTGTACATCAATCCCAATTCCTCAAAGCTATCTGTTCATATCTGAAAATATCATTGCAATCAAAGACTTGGTAGAATAGCCAGTGTCTTCAGTGTGTGCTTTTACAGAAGAAAAGAGATTATTATTGAACTTATAAAAATAAGTATTGCCATAAATTAAGAATACTCACAAATAGTTTCCAAATTCTGGGGAAAGAAATATGTTTCAAATTTTGCTTACAAGAATATACTTTACTCAGTTGTTAAAAGCTGTAAATAGTTCAAATGAAAAAAAGGTTTTCTTGAATTTGAAAAACAAAAAAAGAATCAGTACCTTTTTAAACAAAAAAGGTAATAAAATTATGTAAATCTTCTATTAGTTCAGTCTATGCAATTAATTTCTCTTCTGCTTGATACTGGGTCAGCAATTCTCATGAACATATCAGTTCTCCTGGAGAGTCCTGGAAGTTTTCTCTCTATTCCAATGGCACAGTCTCCAAAGTTATCAGAAACCTGCATTCAACAGCACCTGTCAGAATCCTGAGCTAACTTTCAACCAATTTTGAAAGGATCAACATAAAACAATTGTTTGTGGATGACAAAAGTCTTAGAACATCCACAGTTAAAGACACAATTGCCAAGGAAATTTGGTTATTTCTGTGGCTTTAACAATTTAACATAATAATTATAATTACTACTGATAACATAGGCATATCAGAATCATAAGAATCTCATACACTTTGGGAGGCCGAGACGGGTGGATCACGAGGTCAGGAGATCGAGACCATCCTGGCTAACACGGTGAAACCCCATCTCTACTAAGAAATACAAAAAACTAGCCAGGCAAGGTGGCGGCCGCCTGTAGTCCCAGCTACTCGGGAGGCTGAGGCCAGAGAATGGCGTGAACCCAGGAGGCGGAGCTTGCAGTGAGCTGAGATCTGGCCACTGCACTCCAGCCTGGGCAAGAGAGTGAGACTCCGTCTCAAAAAAAAAAAAAAAGGAATCTCATACAATTTGGAACATATACTAATAACATACTAATGTAAATATAACCCAAAGAAAGTTAAACACTATTTTATATTTGGGAGTGTTTCTTACATGACTTTAACATATCAAGTAAGCTCAATATGTCTGTCTTGGACTTCTGAAAAGTTAGTTAAAGTTAGTTTTAACTGACAATTTTGAATTGTCAAATATGAAAGGTTTTAAAACTTCATATCACAAATAGGATCACAGGTTACTATAAAATAAGTCATTTATTTAGCCAAAATGATAATTCAAAGATTTCAAAAGAGCAGAAATCTTTACTCTTTGGCAAAAAGGAGACTCACTTTCCCAAACAATAAAATCTAATAAAGATAGCATGAGGCCAGCAAAATCTTCTCGCTCCCGTTTTTTTGTAGTTTACTCAAAAGATAAAAATATTTTACTATTTTCTAATACTACACAAAAATCTTGTTTGAAAACAGTAGAGAAAAACTACTTTTTTACCTTTGTATCATATATTATTAATGCTAAAGCTATTTTTAATATAACCTTATGAATAAATAAATCTTAATCAGTTGAACCATAAGGTAAGATTTTCATAAAGAGTAGATCAATGCTCCAAGAAAACCCTGTGATTCTAACACAAAGGCGTAGATTCTGGCCCTACATCAATATGCTTTTTATTATTTTAATGTTTAATTTATTTAAAAACTTAAAAAATCCATTTAAATTTTAACTAACTTGCTCACATATAGAATTTTTTTATAAGATTAATTTTTCTCAAACCTTTCACAGCTTGTTTAAACCTTCAGTTTTCTCCTTTTTTCGTCTTTTTTTTTAATTTTAAATTTTATTTTATTTTTATTTTATTTTATTTTTTTTTTTTGAGGTGGTGTCTTGCTCTGTCGCCCAGGCTGGAGTGCTGTGGTACAATCTGGGCTCACTGCAAGCTCCACCGCCTCCTGGGGTCACGCCATTCTCCTGCCTCATCCTCCCAAGTAGCTGGGACTACAGGTGCCTGCCACCATGACTGGCTAATTTTTTCTATTTTTTCAGTAGAGATGGGGTTTCACCATGTTAGCCAGGATGGTCGCGATCTGCTGACCTCGTGATCCACCCGCCTTGGCTTCCCAAAGTGCTGGGATTACAGGCATGAGCCACTGTGTCCGGCCGAGTTTTCTCCATTTTTTACTTAAAGCAATCCTTAAACACTTTTTAACTAGACAAAATTAATTTTCCTTTAATAAAAACCACCTTCCCATGCCTTCTTGTAACTTTATGAAAAATACATTTTATCTTTTTATGTACTTTGTATTTAGTAGTTTTAATTATACGTATTAATTGTAATGTTAATTCTTTTTTTTTTTTTTTTTTTTTTTTGAGGCGGAGTCTCGCTCTGTCGCCCAGGCTGGAGTGCAGTGGCGCGATCTCGGCTCACTGCAAGCTCCGCCTCCCGGGTTCCCGCCATTCTCCTGCCTCAGCCTCCCGAGTAGCTGGGACTACAGGCGCCGCCACCACGCCCGGCTAATTTTTTTGTATTTTTAGTGGAGACGGGGTTTCACTGTGTTAGCCAGGATGGTCTCGATCTCCTGACCTCGTGATCCGCCCGTCTCGGCCTCCCAAAGTGCTGGGATTACAGGCTTGAGCCACCGCGCCCGGCCAATGTTAATTCTTAATAACTAATTTTTAGTGAAAAAATTAGGAGGTAAGCAATTTTAATTATGTACCAGGTGCAGAGCCCAGAGCAAAGAACCATGCCTAGAACTAGGCTTCATTGTTTCCTAATGGCTCAAATCTAAGAATATAAGTTTATAGACAGGTTAAGCAAGTGTCAGAAACAAAGTTCTATTTTTTTTTTTTTTTTTTTTTTAAACGGAGTCTTGCTCCATCACCCAGGCTGAAGTGCAATGGCATGATCTTGGCTCACTGCAACCTCTGCCTCCTGGGTTCAAGTGATTCTCTTGCCTTAGCCTCCTAAGTAGCTGGGATTACAGTCACGCACCACCATGCCCAGCTAATTTTTATATTTTCAGTAGATACAGGGTTTCACCTTGTTGGTCAGGCTGGTCTCGAACTCCTGACCTCGTGATCTGCCTGCCTTCGACTCCCAAAGTGCTGGGATTACAGGTGTGAGCTGCCACACCCAGCCACAAAGTTCTATATCTTAAAACACCTATCAGAGACTAATTTAGACCAAATGTCTAAATTCTGAAAACATTGCTATTTTATTTTAGCAATAATTTTAAAACTGTTTTTTTTTTTTCATCAAAGATTACTAAAACCACGTGAACTTGAAAGGCACTTGGGCTTATTTACTTAATTTATGAGTAAATCAGTTTGATACCCACACAGGCCAGTGAGTTTGACATTGGTGAGGAAAAAGGATAAAAATGATTCAACAGCAGTATTTGTGAGGCAAAGGGAGAGAGGGCTAGTTGGCAACCAGAAGTACACAGTAGGTTGCACACTTCCAATTCAAAAATGTGAATGAAAACACTTTACTCTGTAAATGGAGACAAATGCTTCATATCCCAGAGACACCCCAAAGAATAAATATCTACATCTGAGAGAAGTATGGTTGTAGTAGTTTTAATAAAATAAGAAGTCAAAAAGTTCTCGAATTGGGGTTAGAAGAGCTGGTACAGCAGAGGTGGGACTGTCCTGTTCACATCTTCCTGGCCTTATCATTTTAGTTTAGTCAAGTAGAAATCCAACTGCCAGTATCCCATCTTTTTTCATCGCTAATGAGAGATGACAAGAGCTGATGTGAAAATACTCCAGTTCCCAAAGTCCTTGAGTAGATAACTCTGTCACATATTCCATACTAACTTCAAGGATTCTCAGCCCATCTTAGCAAATGGCTAACGGCACACCCTTACTGGCTCCCTTCTCTTCCTCATCTCACTTGACTACTCCCATAACCGTGTTTTGTGGGACCAACTCCCACTTAAGTGACTTGCACTGGAATCCTTGTCTCAAGGTCAGTTTCTGAAGAAACCCAAGCTAGGACTGTTGTTGGTTGTGTCTTTCCTCAGAATCCTATATCCCCTTTGGTCACTATTGCCTCCTGTTTCAGGACCTCTAGAAAATTCTCCCTTTATTTGACCTGGGACCTATCATTCTCACCCTGCCGTTGCCAGGTCACTGCAATCAGAGCACATCATCTGATAAATCCTTCACAATACTGAGGAAATTTGTTAAATGTGGTATTAACTCTCCAAATGTGTTTCCATTTTTAAGAGGACCATTGGGAAAAGAACTCAGGGGTGAATTCCTAATTGTGAAGTTTCAGGCTCCGTGTCGCCTGTATAAAGAAGATTGTTTTGAACAGGCCTTCTCACATCCATCACTTCTGACTCTGGAACGTCTTGGACCATTTGGAAGAAAAAGAGCAGATAAACTAGTTACTCTTTAATGACAAGTCGAATTTGGAAATTAGGTAGAAAGGCAGTGGAAGGGGAATTTGAAGGAAAGCCAAGAAGTTTAGCATAAAGTAGCAAAAAGAATAAATAGCATGTTCATGGATTCTATGACACTTTTCTCCAGATTTTAACATCTCCACATTTTAACATCTTTAAAATCTCTGAAATAGAATGCATAGTATAATCAATAACACCTCTTAATTGCTGTTGCCATGTGGCAATCACAGCATCGTTGTCATTGCCTGTGATGTGAAACTGGGTCAAAGCTATCATGTTGTTGTCACTTCAGTTGAATTATGTGCACTGTTGGTGCAACATATGTTGATCTTAATTGCTGTTTAAAATGTCATCAAAATATAACACTATAATTTAGGATTGAAACAAATAGTTATTATGTATGCAGAAAGGGATGGGAACAAATCAGCAGGGTACAAATTTGGTATTTGTGAAGCAACCATTTGTCATTAGATGGATGACCCTAAATTTCCAGTTTTCTTGGAAAGCAACAATAAAATGCTTTATAGGATGTAAGAAAGGAAGATGCTCACAAGTAGATAAAGTTATATTATATTTTGTTACTGAAATTCATGCAAAAATAGATTGCCTGTCATACACAAAGCAACAGTGGCAAGAGAAATTGCCAAATTCCTCATAAAAGATGAAAGAAATATCAGCACAATAAGACCCTGGAATGAATGATTCATGCATTGCATAGTATTATCATTAAGATGTACAACATCAATTTATCAGAAACATCCTGCTGACTGAACAGAGTACACTTAACTTCCAGCATGATGCAAGGGAGGAAAAATGATAATATGTGTTTAATTAAAGAGGTAATGCTAGGGATGAGGGAGTGGTTTTCCTTGGCAAGACTTAAAATCATACTGCCTATATGAATGGAACTTTAAGGAGTCCAAGATTATGAATTTGGGGTATCAAAAGCAGCATATTGCTATGATCTTATGTCTTAACTGCTGATTGCTGAAGTTGCCACCATATTTAATTTGTGTAACTGTAAAACAATGTCTAAGAATAAGAACTTTATGTGGGCAAAGGATATGAACAGACACTTCTCAAAAGAAGATATTTATGCAACCAACAAACATATGAAAAAATGCTCATCATCACTGGTCATTAGAGAGACGCAAATCAAAACCACAATGAGATACCATCTCATGCCAGTTAGAATGGCGATCATTAAAAAGTCAGGAAACAACAGATGCTGGAGAGGATGTGGAGAGATAGGAACGCTTTTACACTGTTGGTGGGAGTGTAAATTAGTTCAACCATTGTGGAAGACAGTATGGCGATTCCTCAAGGATGTGGAACCAGAAATACCACTTGACCCAGCAATCCCATTACTGGGTTTATACCCAAAGGATTATAAATCATTTTACTATACAGACACATGCACACATGTTTACTGCAGCACTGTTCACAGTAGCAAAGGCTTGGAACCAACCCAAATGCCTATCAATGATAGACTCGATAAAGAAAATGTGGCACATATACACCATGGAATACTATTCAGCCATAAAAAAAGGATGAGTTCCTGTCCTTTACGGGGACATGGATGAAGCTGGAAACCATCATTCTCAGCAAACTAACACAAGAACAGAAAACCAAACACCGCATGTTCTCACTCATAAGTGGGAGTTGCACAATGAGAACGCATGGACACAGGTAAGGGAACATCACACACCAGGGCCTGTCAGGGGGTGGGGGCCTAGGGAAGGGATAGCATTAGGAGAAATACCTAATGTAGATGACAGGTTGATGGGTACAGCAAACCATTATAGCACATGTATACCTGTGCAACAAACCTGCACATGTATCCCAGAACTTTAAAGTATAATAAAAAAAATTTTTTTAAAGAACTTTTTCAAAGATATTATTAAGAGTGAACCACAATAGTGGATGGATAATGCCTATGGTGACAGAAGACTGATTAGAAGTCTTCTGGAATAGACATCTGAGAATCTACTATATATTCTGGTTCTCAATGATTCCATGGACATTTACCTGAAAAGTTAAATAAGAATCTCATCTATTAGTGATGTGGTTGTTAATCATGATAGTATGACTAGACTATTACAACTCTTTAATGTTTCAGTCAACAAACCATTTAACCATATGTAGAAAAAATGTGATTCCTGGTTCTTGTCTGAAACCTTCTACCGAGAAATTTTGGAGAGATCAAGAAAATGCCAGCATCAAAACCTATAAAATGAAGACAATAATTATGCACACTCTACAGAAATATGCATCGCTGACATTCTTGATGGCCCAGAAGACACTATTTTGTGGAAAAATATGGGTGCCAAAAACTCTAAATTTAAAAGAGGTTCAGAAAAATTGAACTCTAAAGTGAAGCAGTTTTAGGAAGACATTAGCCAATTTATTACACATATATTTCCCCTTTAATATATGTACACAATACTGACACATTAGTAAATATATATATGTTGAAATAAATCAAGAATTTTACCAATAAAGATAAAATAAAAATTCTAAGTGATAGAAAGCATTGTGTTATACTTTGTTTTTTTGTTTCAAGGCAAAAAGCATTACTAGAGATAAAGGTCAGTGCATGGTAATAAAAGATTTCATTGACCACTCATATATAAAAGTCTAAATGTGTATGACAGTAGCACAAGAAGAAAAATTCACAGAGTAGATTTTAACATACGTTTTTCAATAACTGCAGAAATCTATCAGGCAAAGAAAATCAGCAAGGATGCAGAAATTTGAACAAAACAATTAACAAACATGGTTTAATAAACCTGTATGAAACATTTGTACTCAACAACTGCAAAATACATATTCTTTACAAGCTCACACGAAACATTTACAAAATGTTAATATACTGGGTCATAAAACCAGTCTCAACAAATTTAAAGTGATTGAAGTCATTCGGAGCATATATTCTGATTAAAATTAAATTATTCTAAAAATTCGTAAAAAAAAGATAAATAGAAAATCCCTATGTTTAGAAATTAACCAATACATTTCTAAATAAGTCACCTTAGGACAAAGATGAAATCTTGATGGAAGTTAGATGATTGAAAAGGAGGAAAATTCTATCAATATCCACACAATATATGATTTGTGTATGCAGAAAATTCAAAAGAATCTACAGATATAATTTTAGAGTTAATAAGAGATGTTACAAAAGTATTAGAATCAGAGTTTAGCAGGTTGCTGGATTCAAAATCAATATACAAAAATTAATTATATTTCTATATAACAGCAAAACCAATGAGAAAAAAGGTATTTATTCTAGTATCAAAAAATAGCAACTAAATAGAAATAAACCTAGTGAAACATGTATAAGATTATAATGTTTAATACAGAAACATTAAAGAATACATAAATAGACTAGAACACAAGTATAAAGATGCCAAATCTCCCTAAATCTTACCTAAAGATTTAGTGTCATTCAAATTCTCAACTAGGGTGTGCATGTGTGTGTGTGTGTGACTTGACAAGCTCATTCTAAAATGTATACAGAAATACAAAGAAGACCTATTCTACTTGACATCAAGACTTACTATAAAGTTGTAGTAAAAAACATAAAAAGATTATCTGTTGATGAAGCAGAGATAGAACCATAAGATGGAATGGAGTCCAGAAACAAGCCCACCCACAAAGGAACACTTGATTTATGACAGAGCTGGCCCAGCAGAGCAGTGGTAAAAGAATAAGATGTTCAGTAAATGTTATTGGAATTTGGTAGACATATGGAAAAAAATGAAAGAAAACTCTCATTATTAACAAGCTCCCAGTTAATTACAGTCAATGGTGCAAAACCACAAAGAAAAATCTCCATGCCTGCAGCTTACAGAAATCTTTATTAAATCATAAGAAGCATAAAGTTTAATAAATGATTTATTAAAATTTAAAACCTCTTCATTGACACTAGAAGATAGGAAAAAGATAAGCCATAGAGTAGAAGGTATTTGCAATAAATTTGCATGAGAAACTGATACACCACCAAAAATGAGCAGTTTCTCTTTTTCTAGCATGCTTCTTCCTTCCTCCCACTAACACACACTTAAGGGTTTGTTTTGTTGTTATTTTCAGGTTCACGTACTTAGTAACTGCTGAAAGGTGAATATGAGTATGTCTTTGATACTTATGAAAATAGAAGTGCTCATTTGTTACTGAATCTATAATAATCAATTTTCCATAAGATGTTTTTGTTCATACATTTAAGTGAGGGACTTAGGAAAAATGCAAAAGGAAAGTGAAAAGATCCTGGATGAAAACTGCGGTGATTCCTGGCTCTTAACAAAGAAGAAAAAGTGAGTAATTTAACCTTATGAAGTATAGGGGAAACTGAATCTGAAAAGGAAGGTAGAAGAAGTTCAAGTAAGAAAGGAAAATGAAAAAAATGTACAACACAACTGAGAAATGTTGAACGCTAGTATCTGAATGATTGACATAGAAATATTCCTGCAACAGTGAGGAAAACAGGCAAATAATGGTAATCAAAAGGATCCTAATCTTGGATGGCAAGAGTTTTCAAGTTTACATGAATAACGGAGCCACCAAATTAGCCCTAGGAGAAGCCCTTTATTTTTAACAATGGAATAATATTAAAATAAATTGAGAAAACATAGCTTTTCTTGGAGAGTTGAATATGGGTTACATGAAAAAATAATACATGGGAAAATTAACATCAGGAACAAATTCTAACTAGAGAGAATCTGAAATTGTTGACATGCGGAAATGAAAAAATGGTATCCCTGCTTCATAAATAGGATCATTTTTATTTCTTTACCTTCTGAGTTTCAGTCAATTTATTTTTGTTTTTTTCATTTGGAGACTTCTGATTTAAAGAGAAAAAAGAGTTTGGAAGACTGTAAAATATGTAAGAGCAGGAATTCAGATAGTTGGTGTTTACTCTTGTTTTACAAATAGAAGTGGTAATTAACATATATCATTTAATAAAACAAATAGAAGTGGTAATTAACATACATCATTTAATAAAATTGTGGCAGCAGTCAAAGTCAAAAAAAAGTTTACAACCAATAGCCTTATTTTTTCCCTAGAAAAATCTTCTAGTTTATATCTGTATAATCCATTTTTGATAATTTTCCACATTGTGGATTTTTGTTTCATTTTTTCTGCTGCTAACCTTTTGGTCATTTCATAAACATTAGCACCAGCTTCAGGGAGGAGGGCTGAGGGAAACTAAATAAATGCATTTTTCTACTGTGCTTCCTGTTAATCCTGCCCTGGAAAAAGTCCAGTAACAAAGAAATTTAATATTATTGACTAAAATGATGGTGTTGTTCAGATTACTTCTATACATTAAGGTTGGAAAACTCAGACACCTACATAGGCCTTGCAGGTAAGGTAAATGAGTGCTTGGGATACTCATTGGTGGGCATTATGGCAACCCTGGGTAGTACATACTTTCTCCAAAGGGATTCCAGTATTTTAATTTGCACAAAGTAACTGATGGCTGAATTAGGCCCACAGGCTGCCAGTTTACAGTATCTGCATCATTAACTTTGGTAATAAAAGATGCATATGCTTAGATGTCATAGAAATATAGTTGCTGAAACAATGTATGATATAGTTTCACTCTAGTGTACTAATGCAGTTATGAGCTAGTTGACACAAACAGTACCAAATAGGGACAGAAACAAATGCTTTAAGCAAACCATGACACATAATTAACAAGTGAAAATTTGAGACCATCTGGTTCATGATAATTTTTAGTAAAGTAACTTTTATGTAAAACCTGCCCGAACTTTGGGAGGCTGAGGCAGATGGATCACCTGAGTTCAGGAGTTCGAGACCAGCCTGACCAACATGGAGAAACCCCGTCTCTACTAAAAATACAAAATTAGCTGGGCATGGTGGCACATCCCTGTAGTCCCAGCTACTCGGAAGCCTGAGGCAGGAGAATCGCTTGAACCTGGGAGGTGGAGGCTATAGTGAACCGAGATTGCGCCGTTGCACTCCAGCCTGGGCAACAAGAGTGAAACTCCGTCTCAAAAAAACAAAAAAAAACCTGCCCAAAACTTAAAGTAAACTGACCCTCCTAAGTGTGTGTTCAGCTCTTTCCTCAACGGGTGCTCAAGAACCATTTTTCATTGTTGCAAGTTATTTTTGAGGACAAAGAGATAAATATGCTCTCTTTAGGGGTCTATGTTTACAAAATGAGTTTCTGTAACTTTCTAATGGAACAGATTATTGGAACAAATCCCAAATAATTTCACATATTTATTGGGAGATTGTTGTTTTTCAAGAGGTGATATTTTCTTATGATGCATATATTTAAGCTTTATGTTAGTTATTTTTGCTCATTGTTTTTTTTTTTCAGGGAAAATTTCATGGAAATCCAATGCATGTAGCTGTGGTTATTTCAAACTGTTTAAGGGAAGAGAGGAGAATATTGGCTGCAGCCAACATGCCTGTCCAGGTAATATTTTCTGACCTTGTGATCTTGTTATCACCTTGAACTCAATTTTTCTGAAACAGAAATTCTTATCTTTAGCAGGGTACAGTGGCTTACACCTGTAATCCCAACATTTTGGGAGGCCAAGGTGGGAGGATCATTTGAAGCCTAGAGTTTGAGAGCAGCCTGGCCAATGTAGCAAGACCCTGTCTCCAGAAAAAAAAAAAATTAAAAATTAGCTGGGTATGGGGCACATGCCTATAGTCCTAGCTCTGTGGGGACTGAGATAGGAGGATCACTTGAGCCCAGCAGTTCAAGGTTGCAGTGAGCTATGTTCACACCATGTACTCCAACCTGGGTGAGAGAGCGAGACTCTGTGTCTTTAAAACAAAACAGAGAAAGAAAGAAAGAAAGAAAGAAAGAGAAAGAAAGAAAGAAAGAAAGAAAGAAAAAGAAAGAAAGAAAGAAAGAAAGAAAGAAAGAAAGAAAGAAAGAAAGAAAGAAAGAAAGAAAGAAAGAAAGAAAGAAAGAAAAAGAAAGAAAGAAAGAAAGAAAGAAAGAAAGAAAGAGAGAGAAAGAGAGAGAGAGAGAAGAGAGAGAGAGAGAAAGAAAGAAAGAGAAAGAAAGAAAGGAAAGAAAGAAAGAGAAGGAAGGAAGGAAGAAAAGGAAGGAAGGAAGGAAGGAAGGAAGGAAGGAAGGAAAGGAAGGAATTTTTAAAGAATCTTTTCCAGCTTCTTTTGCTTGTGTTAGTGGTGCCACCATCCTTCTAGTCACTTGCAATCAAGGTCTTAGTATCATCTTTGCATAGTTCCTTTTCTCCACCCCCATTCTAAGACAGTTACCATGCCTTTCCAGAGTGTATGACTGGAATCTTATCTATACATCCTTTCCTGTTTGTACTGGCCACACTCTGTTCCAGGGTCCTACAATATTAGCCTAGGAATATAGTAATCACCTCCAAGCTGAATTCCTGTCATTCTTACTCTGCCTCTTCCTGTAGGTTCTGGTCTTGCTCTACACCTGTTAGTAGCTTCCATTTCCTACCTCACAGTGTAAACCAGTCCGTGAGCAGGAATTTTGTCTTACAGAAGTTCCACGAATACTTGCTTGTTAATTGTGTGAATGTACTTTACCCTAACATAGTTTAGATTATATTTTAATTTCATTTTCCTGGATGAATTCAGAGTCCCCACTAAAGACAAGTAGAGGAATCAATGCAGTCTATAATTAATATTTTTTTCAGTTAACCCTTACAAAAGGAAAGGGTATGTAATTAATTTTCCAAGTGACATCCTCCATAATTTAGTAAATCATATCATCATACCATTATATTTATTTTTGAAGGTCTAACAAAAGTATCTTTTTTTTTTTTTTTTTTTTTTTTTGAGACAGAGTCTTGCTCTGTCACTCAGGTTAGAGTACAGTGGCACGATCTCAGCTCACTGCAGCCTCCGCCTCCCAGGTTCAAGCAATTCTCCTGCCTTAACCTCCCAAGTAACTGGGATTACAGGCACCCGCTACCACACCTGGCTAATTTTTGTATTTTTACTAGAGACAGATTTCACTACATTGCCAAGGTTGGTCTTGACCTCCTGACTTCAAGTGATCCTGACCTCCCAAAGTGCTGGGATTACAGGTGTGAGCCACCGCCCCCAGCCAAAAGTATCTGTTATTTAACTCTTAAAAAATTCTCATGTTTAGTTATTGTCAGGTTATGGCTGTTTTGGGAGGACTTTGAAGTTTTGACAACTTTATTTTTTAGATGAAGAAGGATGGTATCTTTTTATTTAATTTTAAAACTATAGTAAGTTTCTAAAGTACATATAGTTTGATTCAGTGTCTTTGGGGTAAAAATTAAGATACTTTTACAAATATATGGTATTCTCACATGTGTTCTCAGCTCTCCTTTTCTGAACCCTTCTTATCTCTAGTTATTCGTCTGTGCACGTGTGTGTGTGAGAGCATGTTCTCTTCAAATGTAAGATATCAGTCAAAATGTTTGTTTGAGTATATGCTCATCAAAGTCACTCTGAAAATAATTTGCCAGTACCACATACTACCACAAAAGAAGTACTGGTTATTCGATTTCAACTAGGTAGACAAATAATGGGGGCTGATGAGACAAAGAGAATTTTAGAAAGCCTTTACCAATTGGAAGAGTGTGGTATAATTGAAGAACTTCTGATCAAGAGTCAAGGATATGGGTTCTACTTGAGGTTTCTGCACTGAATTTGCTGCGGATTTTAGTTATCAACCTTTCTAACCATGGCTCCCCACCCAACTTAAGATGAAGGGGCTGCTTACATCTCTAACTCTCACCTCTAATATTTATAGAACTTTTTATCTAAAGAACACACCTAGTATCAGATTATTAGAGTACCTAAGAGGTTCTGCTTGGAGAAACTGTCTTTTTGCTTAACCAGACTAACATTTTTATGTTTTCTTTCATAAACTCCCTTTGTTCTAGAGTAAAAACAAATCTCATCCCAGCAGATCCAACATCCTCAATTCTAAATTTAGGCCCAATTTAATGCAGTTTCATTATACCATTTTAAAAATTACATGTATTGGTTTTATACAATTTCAAAAGTTATATAGATGTTATAGAGACTTAGAGACAGAATTTTTTAAATCATCAAATTATCTGTAATTTCACTATTCAGAGAGAACACATTGGTAAGATTTTGGTGTATATATTCTTCCAGTCACATGTACTTGAGTTTACATATCTATACATCTGTCCATGTATTTGCAAATGCATTTATACATACATGCATATACATGTTCAAGCAATACAGATCTCATATATGTCCCGTCCCGCGGGATCGTCAATGTAGGCCCTAGAAGAGGGAGTGGGAACTCGGGGGGACAAGAGACACGAGAAATGGAGACAAGACAGTATCCTGATCAAGTCTCGTTTATTGGTGGCAGTGTAATGCCTTATATAGACCGGCAGGGGCGGAGGTTGGGCCAGGGCGATGATGGTGGCCCTGCGGTGGGCATGGCCAGGTAGGCCTCGGTTTCTTCGGTCGGACGTCATGTTGCGCCTGCGCCGTCGGTTGGTAATTTTCCCGGGCGCGGGATGGCGCCTGCGCTGTAAGTTGATCATTTTCCCGGGCGCGGGAAAATGGGTGATGAAGAACCAGGAAGAGCGCCATTTTGTACTGGCGTATGAGACAGCAGAACAGGGAAGAAAGTAAATCTAGGGAGGAGGCATAAAGTGGAAATGTATAGAGCTCAGGCGTCAGTCGTCAGTTATAATCGCTATGGCCGGGCCACGCAGCTCCGGACACATATATATATATTTATAATTATATATGGTGGGTTCATTTGTTTGTTTCTTTATTTAAGAGGAAGTCTCACTTTGTCACCCAGGCTGGAGTGCAGTGGCATGATCTCAGCTTTTTTTAATGACTATAGAGCATCCATATCACATTGATCCAGATCTCAGTTCGAATTGTATGCTGTATGTATTGCATTCGTCATAAACCTTTTCAAAACCAGTGAAATTTCAGGACATTCTTTTTCCAGGGGCCTCTGGAGAAATCCTTACAAAGTTCTTCAGTTTCAGAAAGACAGAGGAATGTGGAGCACAAAGTGGCTGCCATTAAAAACAGTGTGCAGGTAAGTGATCTTATACAGATACCTAGAAAGGCTAGCTGCTGTCCCCATATAACTATGCACCATTCTCCCATGTGCCCAAAGTTAGTGTATACAGAAATCATAGGGCAATTTGTTAATAAGATAAATATCTCTCACATACTATGTTTATATGAGAATATTTCTTTATGGGAGACATTTTAACTTCAACTTGAACTTCTTTGATATGGGGCTATTCAGGTTATCTATTTCTTCTTGAATGAGCTTTGGTAATTCGTGTTTTTAAAGAAACGTGTCCATTTGATCTAAGTTGTTTTATTGGCATAAAGTTGTTCATAATGTTTATTTTCATTTGAATATCTGTAGAATCTGTAGTAATGTCACATCTCTCATTTAATATTGATAAATTTTTCTCTTTTTTCCATAATCAGTCTATCTAAAGATTTATCAGTTTTATTGATCTAGTGAAGATGTCTTGAATAAGACTTTCTGCCATGTTGTATATAAAATAGGATGTTAATTTCCTTTCCAAAACTTACATAGCATTCATTTCCTTGCCATTTATAAAAATAATAATTCCATCAAAATAAATAAACTATAAATATTTAAAGATCAACTGTCCCATATATTATCTGAATAGTAGGAAGAGGGTTTAAATTTATTTTCAGACTTCTGATTTAGTGATCCTCCATAACAAGTAAAACATGAATGCAAAAGTCTGGGCTTACACTGTTGTGAGAAGGAATCAGACAGACCTAGGACAAAATACCTTGGCACATTGTAGTGTCAAAACCAAGGGCTCTACTCACTCTGCAAGTGTGTAAAGGCAGGAGATTATTATTTTACTGTAGTAAGAATACTTAAGCACATTAATAAAGTGCACAGATGGATTTTGCATCCAGCACAAATTCCTTTTAAAATCCTGAGGAGCAGGATGCAGCAGAGGACCACATTTTTTGGAGCCCCGAGCAGATCTTTACCAGGCCTGTACATGGATTCCCAGCTGCTATGAGTATTGACAGCTAATGGCTTCGATGGAGAATTGGCTCTACAGGAAGACTTTGGCTGCCTTCAGACAATGACTGAGTGGCACGGGGTTGTGGGGAGAGAGGCCAGACCCCTTTCCTCAAGTTGGGGTTAACCTGTGGTGCAGGTTATGCTCCTGGGTTTCTCAAACCAAAGTTAGACCTAAGTGATGACCACATGCTCACTTAGCTCCATCCCCTTCCCTTTCCCTCTCTTGTACGTCCTTTCTGCCAAGAGGACTCCTTCAACAAATCCCTTGTACCTAATCCCTGTCCCAGGTGCTGATTCCAGGAAGCCTGGTCTGACTTTTAGGCAAAGCAATGCTTTCCAATCAATGTAATTCCCCCACTTATGCCGTAACCTCGGTTTCTCTGTGGAATGTTTGGAATGTAGCTCTCAGATCATTCAGAGAGCTTTTGAAGGTTGTTGCTGGGTATTTTCACCTTTTGCAATTACTGATGACAATATACTCTAGAAGACCCTTAATTACTTACCAGAGCATTGACTTTTCAGAGATCTGGCATTGGTTTCATACACTTTTCATTAGAAGATTCTGCAAGATACTGCCTTCTTTTGGCTTTTAATTAATTTTGAGATCAAAAGATGGAACCACAGTATATCTCTGCTTTAAAGCTATCATATTTTATTTTGGTACATTTTCTCGTGCATGTAGGTTCCATGAGTTCAGTAGCTCAGAGCCTTCCGTGGGACTTTGTTCCGCAGAAACTTAGCATCAAAGCGAAATGCCGCAAGTGGTATTGGGGTATAGTGGAAGGAAAGAGTAAAGACTGAAGCTAAACTAGACTAGATTTGAATTCTAGCTTGAGTATGTATTATTGTATGACTTTGGGCCTCAGTTTCCTCACATGAAAAATGGAAATAGTTTACTTTGCAGGTTGCTGAAAGGATAATCTATGTAAGGTATAGGCACAGCACAGGTTGCACAAAATTGGTAGCTGTTATTACTATGGGTGGGTAGATAGTATATCATGTAGTCAATAGCTACTACTTTGTTTCTTTTCTAAGGTTTATAAATATGGAGAATGTCATTAAGAGAATGAGATAACAGGGATTAGAAGAGTAATAATAGCTACTGCTTATGAAGCATATATTTGGTACTAGGCACTGTTTTAAGCAGTCAAACTAATGTAATCCTTATAACAACTCCTTGAGGTAGATACTGTTATCCTTCTTCCTCCCACCCCCGCACCCCTTTTTACAGGCGAAGAAGCTAAAATGCAAAGACATTTGCCCAAGTCCATGCAACTAAAAAGTCATAGAGCTGGGACACAAATTCAGACTCTCTTCCTCCAAATTCTATACTTTTTGTAACCAATAATTTAAAATTTGGATTAAATTTAACTCTGAGTGAAATTTAAAATTTGTGATGAATGCATTGTTGTTGTAGATATATGTTTCCTTAGAGAAGACTTCTTGGAATAAGCAGGCAGTAGAAAGTTTGACTTTTCTAAGAACAAAAGGAAGTACAGTAGTCTGAATCTAGGAAGCGCAGTGGGTCTATCTTTGGTTAAGGGTGGGGTCAGGGTTAGACTGCTGGACTTCCCACAAACTTCTCACTGAGCACCTGAGTGACCTTGGACAAGTGCGTTACTTCACATCTCGTGGCCTCTGCTTCTTCCTCTATAAAAGTGAGGATAACCTACTTCATGGGTGTTGTGAGGACTGAAGGAGATAATATATAAAAAGCCTTTAGCGCAGATCTTGACATTTACTATTATATCTGAGCAGGAAAACATCACCAGGTTTGGGGAAAAGTAAAGTAAAAATCTTAAAGACAGAATAACAGGAGACACAGTAGAAGCATAGGCGTATTTCAGGAAATAGAAAGAAAAAATATTTAAGCTGAATTGTCATAAACTACAGCATATTTAAATGAAGATTTCAGCAAAAAGTGATCATTGATACATTAGTACAGAGTTACATGAAATACCCACGAGTTCTAAAAAGGGCAAAAATATTCATATTCTCCAATTAAAAAAAGATTATATGCATAGCATCATTTGGAAGTAATTAAGAAATGAGCAAGTAGTGGCTGAAAGACTTCCAGGCAAATAGAAAGAGAGAATAGCTGGAAGGGCAAGTTCAAGCTGGTTCTTCCAGCATTATCCAACTTTCATATGAATTAGCTCTTTAGAAGCGTGGGTTCATTATGGTTTTTGGTTGCTGTTGGAGACTGGAAGCACCAAGCAGTTTTTTAAAATACTTATGATGTTGTTTGATTGACGTGCTTAATTGTAACAGCAGAGTGAGTATGTTTTCTTTTGTGAAAAGATGACAGAACAAGATACTAAATACTTAGAAGACCTGCAAGACGAATTTGACTACAGGTATAAAACAATTCAGACAATGGGTAAGTTTTTGTTTTTTCTGTAATTATGCCTAGAGACAAAAAGGCATCTTGAGTAGAGTTTTTTCACTGACAGAGTTGAAAAATTTGATCTACTTCCTTAGATGAGCCGAGGGAAATACAGGGAGTATTTTCTTGTTTTGCTGCTTCTTTCTCTCTGCATATAAATATGTGTGTGTGTGAGTGTTTAAGTGTGTGTGTGTATGTGTATCCATGCATATCCAACTAATTCCAAGTAAATTACCAATCAATGCAACATAAATTTCACACTGCATGAGGAATTACCCCTACTTCAGCATAGGTCTCTAAAAGATAAAAACCTTCTCCTATAGAATTAAAATATAATTATCACAGAAACAAAAGTAATAATAATTGCCTAACATGATCAGAAAATTACAAGTAGTATTTTAATAATATAATTTTCTAAGATTATAAAATAGAAATGTGTTTCACAGAAGAAAGCATAAAATATAGGCAAAAGCATTAAAAAAATCTGATGAAATCTCACTATCCACAGATAAATACTGTCAGAATATATTTCCTTCCAGCGTTTTCTCTGTATGTTCACATACATACACATCTATGTATTTATTTTCAAAAAATGAAATCATATTGTATATAATTTTGTGTACTGCATTTAACATTTTAAGTATTTTATCGTGTCAAAAAGTCTCCAAAAACATAATTTTAATAATTGCATAAATGTCAAAATGTAAGGTCACTGCAATTTATTTTACTATTTTTTCTGTGGTTTAACACTGAAATTGTTTACAACTAGGTGTTTTCTTAAAATGAAGGGGAAGAGAATATTTACAAGACCTAAGATTTACAAATAATAATAGAAAAATAGTTTAAAGTATGTTGCAATTAATGGAACAATTGGCAAGATTCTAGGTCTAGTTTAGTTGATGGAATTGTGCTGATGCTAATTTACTTGTTTTGATCATTGTGCTTACTATGTTTATGTAAGAGAATAGAAGAAACTAGGTGAAGGATATATGACAACTCTGTGCTATTTGTGCAACTTTTTTGTAGCTCTAAAATTATTTCAAAATAATTCAAAAAAATAAATCAGAAAGAAACTTTCCATTTACAGAATCATCTTTGACTATTAAAATGTTGGCCTAAAATGTATCTTGAAGGAAATATGAATGATTGTGGTCAAGCATAACTTTTCATACGTGAAGATGAGGTGTTTTGGGTTCTTCTCCTGATATGCTTAAGATGCCTTGACTTCCAGGAAATATTATTCAAAATGTTCACAATTATTTGTACATACAACTTTTCCATTCAGAAGAAATGGCACAAACTTGGGTTTCATTATCAAAGGGGGAGTTCATGACCCTAAAAGGGTTTAGAACAACTATAAATGTAATCAAGTGATGTTCATTGAAGGCAGCCTTATTCCAAATTTTATATGCAAACTACTAATTTTAAAAATTAGGTTATTTTGAACTTAATTTATTATGATTTGAGTCACTTTTTCAGTGCTTCATGTACATTATGAATTAAAATTATTATTTTTATCACCTAAATCCACAAATATTTATTTTGTTTGTCCCATCCTGTTATAAGTGAAAAGAAAAATACAAGGGAAACAAGTTATTATATCCTTGGTGAAGATGGGAAAGGTTAGCTAAAGAAGTTTTCAGTTGCCAAAATGCTACATAAGCAAGATTTTGCTATGTATGGGATCTAGGAGTTAGTAAATTTGTGAATCATTACAACCAGAAATGAGTTCCTAGAGATTAGTCCTGTTTTGTAGAGAAATTTGCCCCAGTGTTGTTCTGGGACCTCTTTTTCACAATTACACAAGTCAAATCAGCATTCTCAGTCCCCATTTTTCATGAACATGAATGGTTGGTATAAACAGTCATTTGCCATTGTAGGAGCAAAAAGGGAACCTTCCCCCTTCACCCTCTGAAGGTTCATTGAATATGCACTAATAAAATGTAGATCAATAGGAGAAAAAGGCATGCAAATTAATTTAACATGCACAGCATGGGAGAATAGCAGGAGAATGGTTACCCAGTAATCCAGTGGGGTACAGATGTTGATATGCCCTTCTTCATAAGGGAAAGGGAGGTTGGAAATGTAGAAGCAAATGATTTTTAAAGTTAATGAATGGATCCAATGCTCAGACAGTGGTTAGTAAATAATACTCTTGAAGAATTGACTGGAACCTGAGAACAAACAATAGTTTGGGACAAAGTTTGAGCTCTAGGTGTGGTGTTTAATTTTCAGACTTATCCTCTGTTTTATGAATTTTAAGTTTATCTGATTAATGAAATTTCAGGGAAGGGATCGAAGGCAATTGTGTTCCTCTTAGGGGTCCATTTTCTAGGTAGATCAGGGAGCTTCCGAGCACTTCATGTGTGCTGTGGAGAGACAGAGGATTGAGAGAGACCTTGAGGCTGCTGCTTTCGTTCCATTATTTTGGGGTGTCATTTTCTGAGCCCCATCACTATGTCAATAAAGTTTAATGTTCAAATTAAATAATATAATGTTTATTTATTGTATGTATCCCCATGTAAAAAAGGATAAATCTTTTTTTTCAGTCAGATATTTTTCTAAGTTACAACTCTGGCCCACTGCTAGTTTTACAATGAAGCTAGAGCATTTTGGGGAAAAAAAGAAAAAAAGGTGGGAGAAAGTAAATAACTTAGTCTTTTATTAGTTCATGAGACTAGGTAGATAAGACTGTAACTCTATGAGGCAGTTTCTCATAAAACCTGCATATGAAGCAGAGCAGGGAGGGGTAGGTGAAGGCACCAGAGAGTCAAATATGATTTAATCAGGGGCACAAAGGGTAATCCCCGCCTTCCTTACTTTTACCAAATAACCAAGTATATAATTAATGTGGAGGTATCCAGTAAGGAATCCATTACAGCAACTTTATCTCCTCTGTCCACCACCACCAAAACAAAACAAAACCAAACCGGACACCAAGTGCAGAATGGTCTTTCCTGAAGGTCTGTAAAATAAAGAGGTCCTTTTTTTCATGCTTGGATGTAATTCTTTCTGGCAAAATGAGCAGACAGAGACTTCCAAGCTCACCTCTAGTGAACCCAATTAGTCTCTTATCACGTAAGTTCTCTGGGGCAGGGCTGTTTTAGGGTGGTGGATTGAGGCTGACTTGACTTTCAGGAATAGAGAGCTTTGACTTGGCGAGGACTCTAAATCTGATCTCTTTACCTTTGCAGATCAGAGTGACAAGAATAGCGCCATGATGAATCAGGAAGTTTTGACACTGCAGGAAATGCTTAACAGCCTCGATTTCAAGAGAAAGGTTAGTGAAAAATTTTAATTTGGGCTTTTGACTATTTTTCTCCTTTTTTCTAAACTTAGACTAACTGAAAAGAATCAAGCTGTCAGATTTATCAGTTCCATTTACTGAATGAAAAAACGGCAAGGTTTCTAGGAACAGTCCCATGCTATTTGCCATGCTTCTCTTCATGAGTTTACAATGCTGGACCTCTTTAGAGACTATTTATCTTGCTTATGTGATACATTTACTATAGCTAACATTAATTTCAGAGTGGAACTTTTACATGATTTTTATTTGTCATTATTTCAGACATGGCTGTTTTAGTTTAAGTACTTAATATGCTGAGATGGGTTCCACTGCACATATATAATTAAAATAGCATTTGATGACTGCTAAAATCTTACTGGAAAAAAAAATATTCTAGTTTCTACTCTGAGAAATGACGTAGTATTAAGCAATTTCCTAGATTTCAAAATAGTTCATTGGCAACTGAACATATTCAATGTAACTTCTTCCAAGGAGAGCAAGAACTTTTTTTCTGGTTTAATTAAATATTTTTAAGGAGGGGAAACATCTCTATTTCACTTTTCTACCTATCTTGAAAAATAAATGCAATTGAAATTTAACCAGTCACTAATAAATCAGTAGTTCATTTCTAAAAGTTCGGCTCAATTTTTTGTGCAGGAATTTGTGTGAGCACAAACAAGTACAACATTTATTTTTACCCTAAATTAATTATAAACTTAGTTATATATCAGATTTTAAGTATGCAAGTAGTTAATTCAAGAAAAAGTTAATGTTTTTATGCATAATAAATCTATGCTATGTATTTTTATGCATGACATTTTATTCTACTTAAGGAATAACATTTTAAAAAGAGAAGGAACATTGACGATAATTCAGTTCATTCAATTGGTTGTATAAATGAGAATATACCAAGTTTCAGCAAAATTAAATACTTTGCTCACATTCATATAGCTTACAATAATGCCAGAACAGAAATTCATATCTTCTACCCCCTAGACCTTTGAAAGTTATAATTCTCCATTATGCCTTCCAAAACCCAGAAATAGTCCTAATAAAAATTAACACAGAAAGGCTCAAATTTTAGTCAGCTCATTTTAATATAAATGGATAACCATCTTTATTTAAAAAATAAATTAAATATATAAATATCCTTTTAATAAGCAACTATACAGTTTTGTGACTACGAGATTCAATATCGTTGCCACAGGAGTTACAAATTCAATATATTTATACTGAAACACATGAAGAGAATGTTAAACTGTGGCCATTCTTCTTTTCTCATGACATCTTTTATTGTCAATAATTTAATTGTTTGAAAAGGCCTGGCAAATAGAAGCTAGTATTTAGTAAAATATTTGGTCAAAATTTTAACCAAGCCCTTGTCTACCAGGTCAAATAGTTTTGTAAATTGAATTCTAAGTGACTTATTTCTTATGAAACTCTTTTCAGTAGTCCCCTTTGTTTTTAGGAGGCTCTCAGTAAAATGACCCAAATCATCCATGAGACGGACCTGTTAATGAACAACATGCTCATAGAAGAGCTGCAAGACTGGAAGCGGCGGCAGCAAATTGCCTGCATCGGGGGTCCACTCCACAACGGGCTCGACCAGCTTCAGAACTGGTAAAACGAATTGACTGCAGTTTCTAGTGAAAACCACAGGAAATACAAAACTTCAGTGTCACTCAGCCAGAGAATGCAGGTTTAGACTGCAACATCAGTTCATTCAGCTTATTGATGGCTTATTAGCACCTGAGAAATCTACAGTTGAAAACGAGTAGTATAAGTATTCTTAGTTTTCATTCTCATGGGGAAATCAAAGAAAGCATCTATGGAATGCTGAATTTTCACATGCAAGATATCAATCTTAAAAGACTCAAATAAATTTTGAAACCGGCAATATACTTTCTTTAAGGACAGAATAAAGAAGTACTAGTTTCAAAATCTTGAAAATAGATATCTCAACTTTTAAATGTTAGTTTTGTGTTTTCAACATAGTGATTTCTTTTGTCAAAGATGTTGGTCAAGGATAGAAAATTTCAGTTAGGAGGAATAATTTCAAGAGATCCATTGTACCTTATGGTGACTGTAGTTAATAACAATTTATTGTATACTTGAAAATTACTAAGAAAGTAGATTTTAAGAGCTCTTACCACAGAAAAGTAAGTATGTGAGGTAATAATGCATGTTATTCAGCTTGATGTAACTATTCAACAATGTTTACATACATCAAATATATACAATACCACAAATACCACAAATATATACAATTTTTATGTGTCAGTTTTTAAAAGTCACAAATGGTTAATACAACCCGGCATTCTGGATCTATGTACGCACACATGCAATGAAATGTAGATAACTACCCTTTGCACTAGAAGATTAAAATGTTCATAGGGTTTTCCATGTCATAAATGCAAAATAAAACTATTTGACTGAAGGAACAATTGGAAAATATGAAAAAGAAAGAAACTGTTCAGTTAAAATCTAAAATTGGTTCCCAAGAGAACAAGTCAATACAATGGAATATGTAGTAACTGGGGACCCCCTCACTAAAAGCTCTGCCCTGCCAGGCCTACTTGTCAAGAAATGTAAGGAGTTTGACTCATTTTAAAACATTGATTTTCCTTGGGAAGACACTTTGATTCTCCAAGTCACTGTACTCTGTTGTGAAAACAACAATAAAGGGAGCAATAAAGATCTTAACCGATAATGGAGCTCATACCAAAAATCAGCAGGGATTCAACCACTCTTGCCATAGTCTTATATGTGGAATACTGTAAGTAGAAAGAGTTGCTGTATGGCGAGGTGGACTTTCCAAGTCTGATAAGATGTTCTGTCTCCTGTAGTTGGAAGTCCCTTCCGTGTCTATTTCAATCTTACTCTTTCCGAGGCTTCTGGCCCCCACCGCCACCTCCATTTCTGAGGTGAGATCACTGCGTAATGAATACAATTCCAAGCAGTTATCAGGGGCAAGCATTTCTAAATATACCTTACTCTAAAGAGAGTCATTGATCACTTTTGGCTAATACTTAGGACTTGTAAAAATATATATTGTGGGGGAAGATCGTTTCATATGTTTTTCATATGGGTTTCATATGTTTTTCTTTCAGTATGCTTACATAAGAAAACATTAACCATAGCATGTTTTTTATGGCTTTAAATTTGCTTTTTTTTTGCCCTTTAGTGCGTGCCACATTTTTAACATATATATGCTTAATAAGCTTAAACAAAGAACAATTAAAAGGGATTTGGTTCCAGATGTTGATAAAATTTCATAAATAATGACATATATAATTGAAGGTTTAAATGAGAAAACACTGAAAATATTTAACATATGCATATTCAAAAAAAATGGGTTAGGAAAATAAAAATAAAGAAGTGTCACTAACCTAAATCAAATTAAGTGATTCATTTAATTAATTTAATAATTACTTAATAATTTAACATTTATTAACTATGACCCATTGTTACAATCCTTTTTTATTATTAAATGGAAAAACTATCTTTGATTTTCATTTGCTGTTCAATAGCTTTACACTATTGGCAGAAAGTCTTTTCCAACTCAGAAGGCAATTGGAGAAACTAGAAGAACAATCTACCAAAATGACGTATGAAGGTGATCCCATTCCAGTGCAAAGAACTCACATGCTAGAGAGAGTCACCTTCTTGATCTACAACCTTTTCAAGAAGTAAGTAAAGTGCTATCAACGGCATCCTGCATTCTGTGAAGTAAGAACACCCTGCCTAAGGTTTTGGCGTTTAGGTGGAAGAGTGGCAGGGAAGTATTCAACAATAAGCCTCAGGGAGAAGTGAATAGAACCCCAGAAAGTTTCAGAAACCACATTTCTACTCTTCACTATTTATTCACCAACACTTCTCTCACCAACTGGCTCAGTTTTCCACAAGCTAAGTCATGTCACTCACCTACAGCTCAGTTTTCACATTTTAGAAAAAGTTTCAAGGGTTTTTTCTTATGTGCATATGAAACAAAGGATGGAGGACTTTTTCATGTTTATAAGCTAATCTAAACAAAAAATACTAACATGTACCAGAAATCCTAATATTTAGTCCAAAAAAAAGTCATGAAATTTATTTTTGGCCAGGCATGGTGGCTCACCCTGTAATCCCAGCACCTTGGGAGGCTGAGGCAAGGGGTTGCTTGAGCTCAGGAGTTGTAGACCAGCCTGGAAAACATAAAAAGACACCTGTCTCTCCAAAAAATAAAATAAATTATCCAGGCATGGTGGCACATGCCTATAGTCCTACATACTCAAGAGGCCAAGGCAGGAGGATCACTTGCGCCCAGGAAGTTGAGGCTGCAGTGAGCTTTGATCGTGCCACCACACTTCAGCCCAGGCAACAGAGGGAGACCCTTCTCAAAAGAAAAAAAATTACTAAATGGACTGGGGCTTTTATTCATGGCTCAATTATAACAATTAAGATTCATTTACTACTGTTAAATGATTTATAAAAAGTCATTGTAAAGATCTGAGTTTAACTGGGGGTTTGACTATCTTCTAAGTGTAAAAAATTTGGACTTTATGAGTGGATAGCATCCTGTTCCTCTGTGGTTTTCAGTCTCAATATTTTCAATGTTTTCAAATGACGCGCTTTATTTCCTTTTCATCTAGCTCATTTGTGGTTGAGCGACAGCCATGTATGCCAACCCACCCTCAGAGGCCGTTGGTACTTAAAACCCTGATTCAGTTCACTGTAAAACTAAGGTAGGCAAAACATCTATGATTTCGTGTGTTTGTGGAGCTAAAGTCTCTGGATAATCATGGCCAATTTCTCTCATTGTGGCTTGCATTCAGCTGTTCTTTATTGAACCATCTGCTGTGTGCCCAGCTCTGAGCTTTGGGAAATACCCACAGAAATGTGAAGATGAGAGCCCTGCTTGTCAAGAGCATGACAGTGCAGATGAGGACGTGAAAGTATGGAATCATAAAATCAGGCACAATTAAATTAATTGCTGAAAAGGTTGACTTGAGAAAAGACTGGAGAGATTGGGAGAGGGGAGGAGGGTTGTAGGAGAATGGGAATACAGAAGTAATGGCTTCCCAGGTCTGTCTGGTAATCGTGGGGAGCAGGGGGAGACAGAATTGAGACGACAGATTGGGGACAGATTCTGGAAGGCTTTGAATATCCTATCCAGGAAACATACTGGCACATTCATCTCCTGAGATTACCCAGTAACTGGCTTATTGGACTTTCCGCAAAAACTCGCAATACCGCAGTTTTCCATATATCCCTACTGTGTACCTAATTTAAAGACATAACTTTTGTGTTACTGTTGCTTTCTCTGTGAATTTGATCCTTTCTATTAGCATGAGCAATCAAAACTTATAGTTTTCCCTAATGATGCTGAGAACAATGAGTTTGACTTCTTACTTTCAAAGATTCTCATCATGCCTGAAACTCCAAGAACTAAAGCTTTAAATGCCTAATCACTAGGTCACCTCTGGAAAGCTGAAACCACAGACTAACGGGGTCAAGAGGTGGCGATGCCATGGTACAGAGTAGTTTAGGGTTCTATGATAGGGTTGCTGATCACATATCACTATTAGAACTCCATTTTTAAAGAGAAGGCATTTGTCTTCAGTTTGCATTTTTAAGACACCATTAACATTCTTAATCAGTTTCTTTGTGTGAATTTTGCACCAAGATTTAAGAACTGAAAACAAAAGGCTGAGGGTAGGTTCCTTTTTTAAATTGCACTCTTGGCCAGGTATGGTGGCTCATGCCTATAATCCCAGCACTTTAGGAGGCTGAGGATGGCAGATCACCTGAGGTCAGAAGTTCAAGACCAGCCTGGCCAACATGGCAATACCCCATCTCTACTAAAAATAGAAAAATTAGCTGAGCATGTTGGCACATGCCTGTAATCCCAGCTACTTGGGAGGCTGAGGCACAAGAATCGCTTGAACCCAGGAGGCAGAGGTTGCAGTGAGCCGAGATTGTACATTGTACCATTGCACTCCAGCCTGGACAACAACAGCGAGACTCCATCTCAAAAAATAAAATAGAATAATAAAGTAAAATTTTAAAATAGGCATTCTTATCAAAAGTTGTTCCTTCCTCATTCCCACATCACTATATAACTCAGAGGAGAGTGAACTAGGATGGAGAAGTGGTGGACATTCTACTTTTCCTTGAGACACTCCTATAGATGATATAGTAAGTCTAAGATGCTCTCTGGGACAAAAGGGGAGATGAGTAGGGATTGCCTAGCAAAAAATTCTAACTCTGAATCAGCACCGCTTGCATGTTGTGTAAACTGATTGCCAGAGGCATAGAACATTAGCCCCTGGTTGTAGGCTCTGTCTTCCTCTTGTACCTGGTAGGTCCCCCTCCTCCTCCTCTGCACCCTATTCCCCACCATCTTGATAGGTGATCCTTTACTCAAGGTTTTCCTAAAACCCCTCTTTGCCATACCGTTGCATCCTCCTGTTTCAAAGGGAAAAATTACCTTGAAGGGGAAGAATGACTCCATGGGACTTGTCAGCATCTTGCAGTAAATCAGATCCTTCCTGAAGTAGTATAGAAAGGAAGGTGGAGAGGAAAAACATCTGGCTTTATTTTATGTGACTATGCCCCCTTCTCACCATTCACTACCAATCACTGCATACTCAACATACTCCTAAAAACCCTAAACTCAACATACTCAACAAACCCTAAACCAATCTTGTGCCTCATACAGGACTTTTAAAGAGCCTTTGCAACATTCTACCCACCCTTTTGTTTGGGCTGCCCATGAGCTATGATTTCATTTCTCTAATGCCAGTGAGTTGCTTGTCACCATATTCTCCATATTCCATTTGTGTGCCTGGACTCCCTCCTTTTACATAGAGCCACGTCCACTTTTCTCCCTTCTGCAGTCTCTGCTACATCAGTTCTCTGGTACCTAAGGGTATACTGGGTAAATATTAGGAGCTCAATGCATGCTGAGTGAATGAGCAAAGTTTAGGATGAGGGCATGAGTAAATGAATGAATATGTGAGGGATCGAATGACTATCTCTGAAACTGCACTGAACCCACAGGTAGGTTACATCACAGGACAGAAATCTGAGGAGCTGGAGAAAGCAAAAGAATAAAGGATGGGCTGACACCAGAAGGAATTAAAGGAATTTTTACACTGAACTTCAATTACTTGTTCATTTGAAGTTTGGGTTTTTTATGAACATTTTTGCTGTTACTTAAATATAGTGTTTTGAAAGATTTCAAATGTATTTGAGTTGTGATTTTCCATATTTTACTAGAGTTCTGTCTCAGTATGTTCACCATAAAACACTTATCATTAAAGCTTACAAAGTTGGTTTTTTTTTTTTTTTGTAATATCCTCATATTACAAATGAAGCCATACAACAATTTTTTATATCTATACATCTAACCTACATTTGGACTTTAACCAAAATATATAGCTTTTTTCTGACCTCGCCAATGTATTATCCAGCAAACATCAACTGAAGCAATATGGAAACAGTTCCAAGTGTTTGTCAATAATGCTATTAAGTGACTGATGTCAACATTAGTAACATGGCAAACTAAAAAGGCATTGTACATTTTTAAAACACAAACTGTAGATTATGTAAGGTTTATTTATATGCATATTTCATAAGTATATTTGAATGTTTAAATATAAAAAAGGGTTTTTAAACACTTTTGATTTTTATCTTTGATTTTTTTTTTATTGATGTCTCTCTCCAGGCTATTAATAAAATTGCCAGAACTAAACTATCAGGTAAAGGTTAAAGCATCAATTGACAAGTAAGTTTTCTAATTTCATTTTGAATTGTAATTCAAAATGTAAGACTTTTAAAAATGAATGGCCCTTATTTTATAGAATAATTTTGAACTTTTAAATGTACTTCTCTAACATTATATAATGAATGTACTTCAAATATTTGACTTTGAAGTTCAAACATTTAACAAAACTCAATGGTTATCTTAAATTTAAAATTTTACTATAAAAACTTGAAATCAATTTTATATACTATCCTTTAAAGTGTCGTAGAGACCAGGTGCAGTGGCTCACGCCTGTAATCCCAGCTACTCAGGAGGCTGAGGCAGGAGAATCGCTTGAACCCAGGGGGCTGAGGTTGTAGTGAGCCAAGGTTGTACCACTGCACTCCAGCCTAGGCGACAGAGCAAGACTCTGTCTCAAAATAAATAAATAAATAAATAAAATAAAGTATAGAAAGTTATTCCTAGATCTATTAAATAGCTTATTTTAAAGAATTTTCTTGGTTTTACAGGAATGTTTCCACTCTAAGGTAAGACATTTACTTTGTGGAATCTTTCTTGCTGCTCTTGTAAATATATTTTACCTGAGACCATGTAAATAGCTAAGATTTCCTCTCTAGCAACCGAAGATTTGTACTTTGTGGAACTAATGTCAAAGCCATGTCTATTGAAGAATCTTCCAATGGGAGTCTCTCGGTAGAATTTCGACATTTGGTAAGTTTGGCAGTGAAGTTACACAGGTTTTTTCCCAAAAATCAGAGACATCTTTACTAATAGGCCTTATAATTCAGTATATTTTGTGCTTAAACATTTCTTATTTGAAATTAGGAACTGGCCGGGCACGGTGGCGCATGCCTGTAATCCCAGCATTTTGGGAGGCCAAGGCGAGCGGATCACGAGGTCAGGAGTTCTAACCAGCCTGGCCAACAGAGCGAAACCCTGTCTCTATTAAAAATACAAAGTTAGCCAGGCGTGGTGGTAAGCACCTGTAATCCCAGCTACTCTGGAGGTTGAGGCAGGAGAATCGCTTCAACTCGGGAGACGGAGGTTGCAGTGAGCTGAGATCGTGCCATTGCACTCCAGCCCAGGCGACAGTGCAAGACTCTGTCTCAAAGAAAGAAAAAAAGAAAAGAAATTAGGAACCATATTGAGAAATAAAACATGCCATCAGTGAAGAATTAAAATGGTAGAAAGAGCACTGAACCTTAACTTAGAAGGTCTGAGTTCTAAACATTGAAGACAGAGTACCTAAGTATACATAGTAGTTGGTCAGTAGATTTTGCTGATAAGGACAGAGATAATCTGTCTTAAAATAGAGAGGTGTTACACAATGGAATATTATTCAGCCATTGAAAGAATGAAATTGTGTCATATGCAGCAACATGGATGGAACTGGAGGTCATTATGAAATAAGTCAGGCACGGAAAGATAAATATTGCATGTTCTCAGTCATGTGGGAACTAAAAAAGTAGATCTCTTGGAGGCAGACAGTTGGATGGTGGTTACCAGAGGCTAGGAAAGGAAGCAGGGCGGAAGAATAAGAGAAAGATGGTTAATGGATACAAAGATACAGTTAGAAGGAATAAATTATGATTTTCAATAGTGTAGAAGGGGCTGGGCACGGTGGCTCACGCCCCTGTAATCCCAGCACTGTGGGAGGCTAAGGCGGGCGGATCACCTGTGGTCAGGAGTTCGAGACCAGCATGGCCAACATGGTGAAACCCCGTCTCAACTAAAAATACAAATATTAGCCCAGCGTGGTGGCAACCGCCTGTAATCCCAGCTACTCAGGAGGCTGAGGCAGGAGAATCACTTGAACCCAGGAGGCGGAGTTTGCAATGACCTGAGATTGCACCACTGCATTCCAGCCTGTATGACAGAGCAAGACTCAGTCTCCAAAAAAAAAAATAATATAGAAGGGAACAATAATTTATTGTATATTTTCAAATAGCAGGAAGAGAAGAATTATAATGGCCCTACCACAAAGAAAAGATAAATTAGGTTATAGATATCCCAATTACCCTGATTTGATCATTACATACTGTATACATGTATCAAAATATCATGTGTACCACAAAAATGTATACAATTATGATATACAAATACAAAAGTACAAAGGCACACACACATACATGCAATAATGGATAGGCATTCCTGGTTTCATTTTTACATCTCTAATGACCACGTCTGGCTAAAAGCGCTTTCATTTTAGGAGGCTAGCTTGGGGAAATAGGATGTTCCCGGGTATAGCAGCTGTACACAGTTCACCTTGGCATGTCTAGAAAGCTCTGACCCAGCCTCATCCTGTTGCTTCTTGCTTTTACCACTTCCTCTTGACCTAGAGTTATCTTTCTGCCTTCTTTCTAATTCTTTGCAGAGTTCTTAGATCCCCAAAGACCTATTTTTCTCGCCAGAAACCATGTTCCTCCTTCTGCTTATTAACATTTAGCAATTGCCTCACTGAATGTCTGGGCACCACCGAATATGCCTCAAAAAGTCTACTTTCTCAAAGACAAAATGTAGGTTAACAGAAAGATATCTGCATACAGAAATTTATTCTGATTTCTGTTTTTGTTTTTGTTTGGTTTTTAGTATTGAGGAGTATGTTTTTTTTTTAAATTGAATCCTTCCTGTGTGAACCGCCAAGTAAATAAAATGTAATAAAGAATAATGTATTATAGACACCCTTGTAACTAGCACTCTTTTTTGTTAGGCTCAAGTCCTACCCTCCAGGAACTTTCAACAAGGGGCCAGGTTTAGTAATAAGTAAAGTAGGAAGAGCCCTTAACTTAGAAACGTCTGTCTCCCAAAAAAGTCACATGGAAAAGGAAGGACAAGAAACACACCAAAAATCAGGTCTTTATTTCAGCAGGTACAATATATAAAATAACAAAACCTCAGTTTTTACGGTGCTCTTTTGCTCTTGCAGAGCATTTTCACATTGGTTATCTTATGCATAATAACTTTAATTGCTTTTTAATACAAAAATAAATATAGAAAATAAAAATTGGCCGGGCGCTTTGGCTCACACCGAGGCAGGTGGATCACAAGGTCAGGAGATTGAGACCATCCTGGCTAACACAGTGAAACCCCGTCTCTACTAAAAATACAGAAAATTGGCCTGGCGCGGTGACTTACGCCTGTGATCCCAGCACTTTGGGAGGCTGAGGTGGGCGGATCACGAGGTCAGGAGACTGAAACCATCCTGGCTAACACGGTGAAACCCCGTCTCTACTAAAAATACAAAAAAAAAAAAAATTAGCCGAGCATGGTGGCGGGCGCCTGTAGTCCCAGCTACTTGGGAGACTGAGGCAGGAGAATGGCATGAACCCGGGAGGCAGAGCTTGCAGTGAGCCGAGATCGCACCACTGCACTCCAGCCTGGATGACAGTGAGAGACTCCCTCTCAAAAGAAAAAAAAAAAAAATCAAAATTTTAAAAATTGTCACCTATAACTCCACCACCTTGCAATGCTATTAACATCTTCAGTTTTACAATTTCATTCTTTTTTCTAAAATATTTGTATGTATGTATTTTTAAAGTGGGATCAAATAATACACACTACATAATTTGTTTTCTGCCTCTTTTTTCATTCAGTAATCTGTATCAATGCACATTTATTTTGTGTCAGTAAGTCTTCTTCCCCTGTAATGTCATTTAATAGCTTACTATGCTATATGGTACACACTGCCCTATAGTTTATTTTTCTAGTCTTCTCTGTTAGACTTGGTTTCTCAGGGATTGGGAATCATCACCTACAGCTTAGCTAAAATGATGCTTTCCAGGTGCAAAGGAGTGTTGTATGAATTCTGCAAGTTCCCAGCATGATTTCATTTTTTCAAAATGTTGGCTGAAAGCTAAAGTCTTAGTGATATGCCAACTCAAGTTTCTAAAGTGGCATCCCATGGGGTGAGACAGGAAGCTCCTCTCTGTCAAATCTGGGCAGTTGTGTCAGGTTTCAATGAGTTTGAAAATATGTTGCTGTTCTAGACGTCAAAACTGTGGCCAAGAAAATGACTGCAACAAGTACAACCAACTTAATATGTAGCTGATAATGCTTTTTCATCTAAATATTGTTGTTTTCTTTTACAAAGCAACCAAAGGAAATGAAGTCCAGTGCTGGAGGTAAAGGAAATGAGGTAGGAAATGTTTTCTTCTACAGAATTTTTCTGGGAATAGATCTTATAATATCTTATTTTTACAAAGCTTTTAAACTGCTTGACTTCATATAAAATCAAATTCATGTTTTTCTGATTATAGATGTAAAGCTTGATAATTGCAGACAATATGAGGAAGTTTTTTAAAAAGAGAAAATAAAAATAACATATAATAACACCCTCCAAAGAAAATAACTATTAACATCTGAGTATACATCATTCTAGTCTTTTATTTATGTATATATTACTTTAAAAATATATGATACTCATTGCTTTGTAGCCTGCTTTTTTTCACATAGCAAAGTATCTTTTTTTTTTTTTTTTTGAGAAGGGTCTTACTCTGTTGCCCAGGCTGGAGTGCAGTGGTGAGATCTTGGTTCACTGCAGCCTCTGCCTCTCAGGCTCAAGTGAACCTCCTACCTCAGCCTTGCGAGTAGCTGGGACTATAGGCGTGTGCCACCATACCTGGCTAGTTTTTGTATTTTTTGTAGAGACAGAGTCCCACCATGTTTCCCAGGCTGGTCTTGAACCCCTTGGCTCAAGTGATCCACCCACCTTAGCCTCCCAAAGTGCTGGGATTGTAGGCGTAAGCCACCATGCCCAGCCTGGAGAACAGTTTTCCATAATTTTGAATACTCTTGGAGAACATGATTTAAATTGCTTACGTTACATTACATTTTATAGGTATGCCATAGTTTCTTTAGTCAGTCCATTATTTAAAAATATCTTTATCATTCTTCATTTTCGTTCACTCATTTTCTCACATATGTGAAGTCAGGCTGAAAAATTATGATATGTGGGGCAAAAGACAACCCTATTATTTTGAGATACCAATTACCTCGCTCTCTAATGTTTGCATTTCACTAGACAAATTGAATGAAAGAACAAACTGATGCAGTCTGAGTACTCACATTTGAGTTAGTTGACGATAGAGTGGTCAAATCATGAACGGGACATGACCTTGGAGAACATCTATTGAGTTGACCTCGAAACTAAGGCATAAGTCAATGACCTATATATTTGGAACTAAAAAACCTGGGTTTGAGTACCTGCTCTGCCAGGGCCTAAAAATGTGATGTCTGGCAAATGATCTGATGAAGAAATAGTGCATTTTTTTTCCTCTAAGAGATCGGGATAGTCATGCTCAACAGCCCTGCTCAGAGGTGCTGCAGGTGTAAAACCACCTACGTGATGTGATTTTGAAGCAGTGAGGTTTATTTCTGAGGTGGTTCATATGGATCCAAGCTCTTGGTTTTATAATCACAGCTCCTACGAAAAAGATCTTTGAATTGTTTGGAGGAAAAGCACTTTATAAATCCAGTATCCAGTGATATCCAATTTATCACACCCCACAAAACCATAAAGATCCATCACAAAAGATTTAATGCCCTACCATTTTGCCCTCCAAGAATTCTTCATTCCCTTAATTGTGTCTTAAAGATCATTTGCCAAACATCATAGCCTCAGTGAAGACAAGCTCAGTCTTCCAGGGTAGAATTGCTGTTCAGGGCAGAGCTCCCTAAGCAGGTCTCTGCAGTCAAAGAAATCACAAGAGCAGAGATTTTGGGTTTAAGGAGCTTCTAGTAAAACAAATGAGTGGGAGACATTCTTCCCAGCTTATAGAAACCCATAAAGGTTTTCTAAACTTCCTAGTTAAACATTGGCACACTTTAAATGAAAGCTCATTTCACACATCTCCTTGGAATTCTGGCCAGAGTTGCAACATTTCATTCAACCTGACATCCCTGAGTATTATTTATGAATCTGAACAGACTAAGCATCATTATCCTGAACTCTTCTTAAGTAAAGCAAATCGAATAAATCCAAATAGCTCAACTCTTGTAGTATATTGTGATCTTTATGAATGTAAAATGAAAATCTTCCCTTGAATTTCCCTGGAGACAGAAATCTAAGTAAATCATCTTCCACTGGAGAAAAACCAACCACTGTCTTGTTAACACTGTCTAGTTATATTGCCTTCAATTTATTTCCTCTTATTTTCTGATGAATAGCAAAATCAGACAGTCATATCAGAATGATTTTATTTCTCCCCTTTTTTTTCAGATTTGCCGAATCGGGTTAATTTTATTTTAAGCTATTCTTTGAGCTCCACCTGTTGGTAGAATTTTAGTATGACTCCTAGGTACATTTAAAACAAGCCACGGATTGAACCGTATCTTATGTGCGGCAGTAACTGTTGACTAGTCACGAAACACATGAAGGAAGATAAGCCGGGAATCGGGGGCTTGGCCATTCAGTAAGGATGATCACGCGAAGGTTAGGAAAGAGTGAGGAAAGAACGGGCAATAAACTGAAGTTCATAAAGTCATGAGGCCAGGGATGGTGGTCACAAATTTCAGGAAAACAGGAAGCTAGGATATTGTAACCTCGTTTTCAAGTTTCAAAAAGTTGCTATTGCTTATCTGTGAGCACCTGTAGCAGGAGTTCACCGCCTACTAAGAATGTCTTCAACAATCCTGGTGTGGCATTTACTATATACTGGACACTAAGAGCTTCACTAATACTGATTTCTGTAACTCTTACAATAAGACTGTGAAGTAGGTACTATTAGCCTCATACTTATTTCAGTTATGGAAACTGAGGCACAGAGTGGTCACACAGCTTACTCAAGATTGTGGGGGCAGTTGATGGCAGGGCCAAGATAAAACCGTGGCAGTCTGATCCCGTGTCCCTGCTCCTGGCCCCTCTGCTATGCTGCCTGTGGGTCGCAAAACCTTCCCTGGGAGAGGTGAGCTGGTTGGCACTCCTCCAGCCCCGTCACCTCACCCTATCTATCTCACAGAGTGTCTGCACCTCACCCACCTGCTCAGAAATCATGGCTGTCTCACACCATAATTTAAAATAATGCTTCCTCAAAAAATGTTGTTGACCTCTCTCGTCTACTGTGTCTCCTTTTGCACTTGTGTCGTGCCTCGGTGGGATAGTGGAGATAGCAGTGTTGGTTTCTGCCTCTTCGGGCAATCTGAGCTTGCACAAGCCACTTAACCTCTCTAACTCCCAGTTTCCTTTTCTACAAAATGGTGCTAATGTTAACCTACACTTCTAAGGGTTGTAATGAGGCCTGAATGAGCTGTGTGTGAGTCAGTGGTAGTGGGCTGTGTAGATGTTGGTGATGGCATTTACAGATTAGCCTCCTCTGGAGGGAGCAGGTGTCTACACAGATGGGAAAACTGGGCTCTAAAACGTGGTACCTGACTTCAGACAACTGCCGATATTTCTCCTTCTCTGCTTACCTGCCAAGTGCTCTGCTGGAGATGTGGTCCCTTTCAGGAGACTCTGGGCACTTCCCTCTTCCACGTCCAGGTCCCTGAAACCTCATGTCACCATTTGTGTATGCCCCTTTATGGAATTTCATGTCTGGGACTCCTGCTACCACTCCAATGCCCTTCACCTCCATCACACACACACACACACACACACACACACACACACACACACGAAATTTTGGGTCCCTCCATTCTAGTTTTGTGGTCGTAAGAGTTTGTATCAGATAGTTATTAAATGATTGACAACGGACAAAGATGTCATCAATTATAGTTTCCCTAAGTTGCCATTCCAAACCTCCCTAGAATTGCAGCAGCCTGTGACTGTTTGAGATTACCCAAGAAAAGCTGACCTGTCAGGACGCACAGGGGCTCCTGGCTTTACGATTGGGTGAAAGGAGGAAGTTGTACAAGACCCATTCTCTTCGAAAACCCAAAGATGCCAAAGAGGTACCTCAGGAACCCCATTCACCCTTGGGGTTGGGGAAATGTGGCGCTCTGGCTCCCTCACACCTGTTTCTATCAAGGCAGCTTTATTTTATGGATTTACAGATGGAAACTCTGGTGGGAAGTTTGCTTTCAAGAATATGTACCAAGGTCAAAAAAAAAAATTTGGACTCATTGGACTAGACAATCTCTGAAGTTCCTTTGACTAAGATTCTGTAATCCTCAGAAATGCAACATAGGGTAAGAGCTTTAGATTTTTCAAAATGAATTTAATTTTAAGAATTTGCTTTGGAATTTCACAACATTGCTTGAGGAATCTGTAGACACGCTATCATAAAATCAACTTCAGCAATCACTGCCTTTCTCTCAACTATGTTCTCTCCTGGGAAGAGTCAACGTGAATAAACGATTTCATCACCTAGAAAGTGGCCAGACTTTGAGGCCATCAGTCTGTCCCTGTAAAATAAACATTCACAGGAAGCAGCCTTTCCCTGGAGGTCCTTATCTAGCCGGGAGCCAGCTAGAGAGTGATTATTGAAATGTGAAAACTGTTTGACTAGAGAAGCTGGAATTGCACTCTCTCCAGTTTGCTCTTTGTCAGTGGGCTTTAACCGATAAATGACAGTTTTAGCCACAGACTGAGGTGTTAGGTAATTTTGTTTATGTGGTGGAAAGTCATGAAGCACAATGAAGCTATTAGTAAAGCCTGGGTGACTTGAGTTTCATTTAACAAAATAGCCAAACAGATGTTCTTTCAAGGTTCAGTGTTCTCAAACACAGACACGCTACTCACACACCAGCTAGCCCAGGCATTTGCATAGCAAGTTGATTTCTCACTGAACTAATTTGAAGAGTTGCAACACTTTTTTGAGGGAGAAATTGTACAAAAATATTACTAAAACCTTAGACTTTGTAGAATGCAGCAGAGGGCTTTATGAGCTAAGCAGTGTTGTCATTTTACATTCCTGTCTTCTGATTCTGTGATTCTGTGATTAAAAGCTATCTCTTATGTGACTGGACCACTGTTTCCCTCTCTTCTCATTGTTTCCCATGATCTAACCCAGTGTCTAGCACATAATAGGTGCTCAATAAATATTCACTAAATGAAAGGGTTATTTTAATTGTTTCTATTCCACATAGTTTTCCATAGGGGGCATTACAACAAATTATGGAGTGTTAAGAGATAAGCAAGAAATTTGGATGAAAATCACCGTTTATCCCAGTCATATTTTTCTTAGCAGAGGTTTCTGTCAAGTTAAAAGCTATTATCATTTGTTGGCCGGGGTGTTGGCTCATGCCTGTAATTCCAGCACTTTGGGAGGCCGAGGCAGGCGGATCACAAGGTCAGAAGATCGAGACCATCCTGGCTAACAGGTTGAATCCCGTCTCTACTAAAAAAATACAAAAAATTAGTCAGGTGTGGTGGTGGGCGCCTGTAGTCCCAGCTACTTGGGAGGCTGAGGCAGGAGAATGGCGTGAACTCAGGAGGCGGAGCTTGCAGTGAGCTGAAATTGCGCCACTGCACTCCAGCCTGAGTGACAGAGCAAGACTCTGTCTCAAAACAAAAAACAAAAAAAACTATTACCATTTGTTAATATATTCTAGGTTTCCAAGGTATATTATTAGACACTAAGCAGAAGAAACAGAGAAGAATATGGTGACATCTAGACCTACCTTTCATTGTACTTTTTTTTCCAAGTGGAGCCCTGGTTAAGTGGGTTGTCCAGTTTTCTAGTTTCTTAGCGGATTTTCCAATGGGTATTTTTCTTTAGAAGTACAATACAGTCAATCCAGCTATTATATTCAGTGCCATATAATGTAATATACCATATAATGTAAATATCAATATGGATATTTTGTATCTGTAATCATCTTGGATGATCAGGATGGCTTTGATACAAACATTAATGGTGCATCTTTTTTTTTTTTTTTTTTTTTTTTTTAGATGGAGTTTCTCACTCTTGTTGCCCAGGCTGGAGTGCAGTGGCGCAATCTCGGCTCACTGCAACCTCCTCCTCCAAGGTTCAAGCAATTCTCCTGTGTCAGCCGCCTGAGTAGCTGGGATTACAAGCACACGCCACCATGCCCAGCTAATTGTTTGCATTTTTTTTAGTAGAGACGGTGTTTCACCATGTTGGCCAGGCTGGTCTTGAACTGCTGACCTCAGATCATCTGCCCACCTTGACCTCCCAAAGTGCTGGGATTACAGGCATGAGCCACCGCGCCAGGCCCTAATGCATCTTATATATGATGTTTTTCCATTCTGTTAGGAATGGAACCTGCGAATGAGAGACTGAATAGTGTCTCTAGCTTAGACTACACTGATGAAATAATGAAGATTATGACAGTCATGCAAGCTGTGAAAATTAATAATACTTTCTTTGGTCACAGCGTCTTTCCTCCAGTCTTGCATATAGTATGTCAGCTTCCTTGCTGGATTTTGTTCTAAATGTGCCTCACGATTCCATCAGGGATTTAAAGTAAACATTAGAAACTGTTTTGAATTACTGAGAAAATAATCACCCTCTCACCACCCACATTTCAGTTCAGTAGAGTACTGTATAAAGCGTAAAGACTGTTTCCAAAGCTAATGGACGACACTGAGTGTCATTGCTCTGTCTGTGGAATCCTGGTTTCTCACACTTTTAAGACCCTGATATTTGGTGGTGAACACACAGGTTCCATAACTCAAAGAGCTAAGGAAACTATCCGTACTGAATGATCATATGTATATTTATTCATAGAAATTAAACTATATAGGCCAGGCGTGGTGGCTCATGCCTGTAATCCCAGCATTTTGGGAGGCTGAAATGGGCAGATCACTTGAGCTCAGTAGTTCAAGACCAGCCTGGCCAATATGGTGAAACCCTGTCCCTACTAAAAATACAAAAAATAGCTGGGCATAATGGCATATGCCTGTAGTCCCAGCTACTCAGGAGGCTGAGGCAGAAGAATCGCTTGAACCTGGGAGGTGGAGGTTGCAGTGAGCCAAGTTCATGCCACTGCACTCTAGCCTGGGTGACAGAGCGAAACTCTGTCTCAAAAAGAAAAAGAGAAATTAAACTATAGAGGCTGGAATGTGAGAGCAATGGGACCTGTAAGAGGAAAACACTAAACTTTTTTCTACTCTTACTCTCCATGCCTCCCTTCTGGTCACCTAAATGTGTGTGGGAGTTTCTCTCCACTAACAACCAGTTCTCCAGCAGACGCAAACTGGGTGTCCTACAATTTAACCCAATTCTAACACTCTTTACCTTGACCCACAGGCTAAGGGCTTAGTCCCACAAGACTGCCCCCGATTCAGATGCCCATCGCAAGTCCCAGGTTGTGATCTGCACTTCTGACCAGCCAGCAATAAATTGAGGGTTCCCACAATTCCCTCCTCAGGTTCAATGAGTTTGCTAAAGCAGTTCACAAAACTCAGGGGAACATTTTACTTATATTTACTGGTTTACTATCAAGGATATTACACAGAATACAGATGAACAGCCAAATGGAAGAGATGCACAGGGCAAGGCATGGAGAAGGGGTGTGGAGCTCCCATGCCCTGTCCAGGTGTGCCACCCTCCTAGCACCTCCATGTCTTCAGCAACCTAGAAGCTTCCCAAAATCTGTTCTTTGAGGTTTCTATGGAAGCTTCATTACATACAGTTCATCACAAAGTTGATCGCCATTGCCATTGTGGATGAATTCAACTCTCAATCCCTCTCCCCTTCCCAGAGGTCAGGGAGTGGGGTAGAAGTTTCAACTCTCTAATCACATGATTGGTTCCCCTAGCAACCAAGCCTCATCCTGAGGCTATTTAGAAGCCCACCAAGAGACACTTCATTAGAATAGAAAATGCCAGAAAATCCACCCAGAAAATTCCAGAAATTTAGGAGCTCTGTGTCAGACAATCCTATCACTAAGGAAATTACAAAGATCTTAGGAACCTGTGTCAGGAACCAGGGTCAAAGACCAAATTTTTAGAACAGAAGACTCACCTAACATCTCCATCTAGAAAGGTCTTAGGAGCTCTGTCTCAGTAACCAGGTGCAGGGACCAAATATAGATTTCTTATTATATCACAATATCATAGCACCTCAGCTCCAAAAGTTTTCCTTCAGTCATCCTCCAGCTGCAGTCCTCCCTACAAAGAAAGTCTTCTGTGGGTTTAAGCAATGTGCTCACCCAGAATCCAGGACGCCAGAATTCCCAGCCCAGAAGACCTGAAGCCCCCACTTCCAGGGCCTGTTTAGGCCTCTCCAGGTCTACTCTCCCAAGCACAGATGACACCATCAGTGCAAACATGTCTAGACACTGGAGAGACCTAGAGGTCACACTGGTCATACAAGGCCCTTCACAGAGGTAGAAGCAAAGGGGACAGGCAATGGCCCAAGATGGCTGTGCTATCTTTACCCATGCCACCATGTTCCAGTAAGACTTTGAGGAGCTAAAACCCGGCCAATTAGGTTATGTGAAGGGTATGTCAAGGCAGGAGGCTAGACCATATGTTAACAGTTTGTTAACTTGATTGATAATGGTTAAATATTTATACATACAGTATTGGATCCCTGTGCACTTGCCTGAGGCCTCTCAAATGTTCTGCACCATTGAACTCAGAGATAATGTGAAAGGCACCCATTAGTGAACAGGAAGTGGAAGTTGTAGATTCTTCAGTTTTTGTATAGTGTAAGCATCCCCTCCATAGAGGGCAGTGAGATTTTCTATTGTTCAAAAATACACCTTCTTGGTGCCTACACTCAAGACAACTAGTCCGTCTCAAGCTCAACCAAAGAAAGAGCAACTTATTTTAACATAAAGGGGCTGGAGAAGAGGAACTGGCTGTTTGATGTGTTGACGTGCTGGGAGTACTTTTAGGGGTGGTTTAGGGATTTTTAAGCAGAATTTTGATTAAACATAACTTTCTACTAACCCAGTAAGAAGTGATTCCACCCTAGTCAATATAACTACCTGCAGGCAATGTAAAGTATCACAAAGATCTACTTCCTTCTCAATAACAAATCCTAAATGTAGCATTCTCATTATCAAGGAAGTCTTCTCACATAATCACAGAATTCTTGTTCATATCATCACATTAGACTATTTTTATTACTTCAGATTTCAAATGCAAACAGAATTCTGACTTATTAATGCATACTTAGGTTGACCTTCCTTTCTTTTCAGGTGACCCTGCCACCTCCAACTGCCCACCCTGACTTTTCTGATGTAAATAATCCTACATGTTCACATGTTCCCAGGGCTCATTTTATAAATTGTTGAAGCTTTATATCTCCAAATTTTCCATCTCCCTTTTGGGATTAAACGCAATGAGGATACACACATTGAGAATAATTCCTCTCAAATTTCACCCAGGACTCTTGTTAAAATGCAGAATCTGATTCAGTAAGCCTGGAATGAGGTCAGAGTTCCTGTTTTTCTTACAAGCTTTTAGGTGATGGCAATACTGCTGGTCCTTTTTTACCTACTATAAAATTTCACCAGGGACTAATTTAATTTCCTGCTTCTTTCTATGTCAAACTCCTACCCAGAGGTGATTATTTTTTGAGCTGTAAATATCATGCTAATACTGATATCTCTTGATTTTTTTTAATTTTATGTGTCTAACTTCTGATTTTCTATACAAGATTAATCTATGTCTTTCTTATAACAGGTCTCCATACATAGAAATTCTCCCCCATCTTCACAATATCATTATATAATACATTTTCATTTACTCAATGTATTCAATGTTTACCTTATTATGATTATATAAAAATTGTTAACAGCGAAGCCATATAGCATACTATGATTGTATTTCCATTCTTGTATTACTTTTTGTTTTCTCTGGATTTAATAGTTTCCCTGAGTTTTTGATTTGATTAATTTATGTACCTGTCACTAATTAAGCCCCAAACTTTCCATCAGAACAAGAAAACTCCTTACAATTTGGTCAAACATGTCAATCTATAAGTTCCTTTCTTCTTTTTTTCTTGGCAACATCGCTCTGGGAGCCCTCCATCTTCTGGCTCCAGTCCTGGCTACTTGCCCTCTGATCCTGTTGTGCAATCGTGGGGTTGTGGCTTTTTGTTTTTTGTTTTGTTTGTTTGTTTTTGAAACTCCCTTTCACCGTTATCCTAGGGAGTCCCACCCCCTTCTCCTGGCTGGGTTCATGTCTTCCTCTTTCTTAGGTTACTGTCTCCTTTTTATTAGAGAGACTCTTTCAGTAGTTTTCAAAGAAAAAGTACTAAGAAGCCAAATTTCCAGAGGCCTTGCATATCTGAAAACGTTTTTCCCATTCATAGTTGACTGACAGTTTGGCTGGATATAGAATTCTGGGTTAGAAATCATTTTTCCTCCGAATTCTTAAAGCACTATTCCATTGTCTTCTACTTATCTTGTATTCTGATTCTTAATCATTTATAAATGCCTTTTTTTTCCTGCACTCCTGAAACTTTTAAACTGGTTTCCTGCAATTTTACAGGATTGAGTTTCAGTTCGGCTCTTCATTTATTTATTGTGCCAGCCATTCATGGGTCCTTCCAATTTGAACACTCATGTCCTTTAGTTTGAAAAGTTTTGTCGTATTCTTCATTTTTATAGACTATTGAAAACACGTAAAAACATAAAAAATAATAGCATGAACACCCATCAAACAGCTTAAAAATTCAAACTTTGCAAATATAGTTGAAGACACCTGGTACCCCACCCCCCACCTTTAATCCGTTTCTTCTCTGTACCCACCCACCTCCCAAAAACCATTGTCTTGAATTTTGATGTTTATTGTTTTCAAGAATGCCTTTATACTTTTTCTATGAATGAATATGTTTCTATATACTTTATATTATTCTGTATTATAAATTCGGATTTTACATAAATGGCATCCTTATATATATATTTTATCACAACTTGCTTTTCTTGCTCAACAAAATATTTTCTGAGACTCATTCCTACATTGATTCATGTTGCTGTGGATCATTTATTCCAACGCTGTATAGCTTTTTGCTCTATAAATATACACAGTATAGCTAGCTCTTCTCCTATTGATGAATCATTTTATCATTATAAGCAGTTCTACTGTAAACATTCTTCAATTAACATTCTTCTACATGTCTTTTTTTAATACGAGTGTAAAAAATCTTTGACTTATATATATTTGGTAGCAGATGGGTCAGAATCAGATGATTCAACAAGAATTGTTATGTATAGGTAATGTGCATCTTCTACTTTTCTAGACACTGAGGAATTGTTCTCCAAAGTGATTGTAGCAATTGCATAAGTGGTATAAGAGTTACAATTTGTTTATGTCTTTGATATTTTCTCTGCTCCATTTTCTCTGTTCTCTTTCTGGAACTTGTGTTAGTTTGTTGTTGCAGTTCATGTATAATTCTTTATTTGCTATCTTTTCTATTCTATTTTTGACATCTTTGTGGGGTTTTTTTGTTTGTTTTACATTCTGGGAAATTTCCTCTACTTTATGTCCAATCTTTTTACTGACTTGTCTATTTCTCTTATTATATTTTAAGTGGTTTTGTTCTTTTTAAGTGGTTCTTTATTCTTTTCGGAATGTTTCTTACAATAATATTCTATTCTTGTTTCACAGATGTAATATTTGTTTTATATAGTTTTTAAAAGGTGTTTTAATATACATTTTCAAATATATACAGAAATAGAGGGAAAATACAATGAATGGATTTAAGCATCACCTAACTTCAACAATACATACATTTTTCCTGGAGTTCTCAAATTCTAGATAGTACAGTATAATGTAGATACTTCAGCAGGAATCTTTAGAATATAAGAAATGTTTAAACCTAACCACACTACCCTTATCGCAAAAAACAAAATAACATTTTTTAAATCCTGACTTAATAAAATCCTATTTTTTGTTTAAATTCCTCCATTGTCTCAAAAAAGGCCTTTTGACAGTTGGTTTGTTCAAATCAGTATCTAAGCATTATCTTCTCATTACAAATGGTTGAGGCCCCTTCAACATGCCATATATTTATTGAATAAACTGAGCTGAATACAGTAGACTTTTTTCACTGTTTTTTTACTCTTCTGCTTTTTTTTTTTTTTTTTTTTTTTTTTTTACATTTTGCTTTTCCTCTGAGTTTTTTGTTTTTGCATTTTCATTTCATGTGAGAGGGTTTGTCAAATGCCTGATGATCATTAGCTTGCTGTTAATCATTAAGAGAAGGGCACTGAAAAACTGCCTGAAAACTCTATGTGCATGTTGGGAACTGTAGACTTAGGGTGATTATTAGAATCTGGCTGTTTCAATGGGTTGTTGGGGGACGGTGGTGGGTGTAGAAGGCAGCATCTGTATGTTACCTCCCTTGGTCTGGCAAACTTCCCAGATACCTTTCCAGGAGCTTTTAGGCCTGGCTCTAGGTGTTGGAGAAGGGGCAAACATGGGCTTCACTGTACATTTTCACAGGACCTTCCTCTCTTTAGCACACACAGCACCTAACCCCTGACTGCAGCTTGACCTTGTTCCCAGAATGCAGAGAGCCTCTCTAATTACTCTGACTCATCTGCTCCAAAGAGCAAACCTCCCTCCTGTGCCCAGGTCTGGAGGGGTGGAGACTTCACTGCCTGAGCTGGGGCTCTTACAGCACATCCTGGTCTGCAGTCTTCTTTTCTGCAGCCTCAGGGTGCTCAGTGCTTTCAACCCCTGGGTTCTTTCTTCTACCCTCACTCTACACTCCCCTACTTTTCACTCAGGGATCTAGATTACAGTTTTACTTTATTGGAAAGTGAATAAAACTCCAGTTATTACCTTATTGGAGTGTCTGGAGGGAACAGAGGAAAATACGTATACTCCACCTACCATGTTGAACCAGAAGGAGGTCTTGCATTCTTTTTGAACAGATTCATTGTGACACTAAGACTTGTATCTGTATACTTATGCATATATAGATTGCTTTTATTAACATTTGGTAACTCGAAAGGACCAATTTTCAAATATTAAAATAAGGAACAACTTGTCTAAATTTCAATGGAAAAAAACTATGCTAGAATTTTTAAAGCCAGAAATTATCTTGTTTTGAAGACTTAAAATCATTCTGTTTGGGGAAATGAAGATTTTCCAAACTGTATATAACTTTTAAATCAGTAAGAGGGAATGTTCAATAGTAGAGATGGCTTGGGGGCATTTACTTTATTAATTTATTAATAAATGTATTAATTTATATAGAAACAAGTCTTCTATTAGATAGTGAGTATGCATTTGTGAGGTAACAATTTATTTCTTTCTCCCTTAGGGCTGTCACATGGTGACTGAAGAACTTCATTCCATAACCTTTGAAACACAGATCTGCCTCTATGGTCTGACCATAGATTTGGAGGTAGGTGTTTCAAGAACATACACCATTTACTCATGGTATTTGCAGGAATTGATCAGCATTAATAGATGTAAGTTTGGTTTTTTCTAGGTTTTAGTACATTCCCTATTCATTACTTTTGTTTTAATTTAGAAAATCAATATGTCAAATATTCACTAGTTAACATAATAATTGGGTTAAATATATATGATAAAAGCTTGTGGGTAGCTGGGTGCTGTGACTCACACCTGTAATCCCAGCACTTTGGTAGGCCAAGGTGGGTGGATTGCTTGAGCCCCGGAATTTGAGACCAGCCTGGGCAACAGTGCAAAACCTCCCATCTCTACTAAAAATACAAAAGTTTGCTGGGTGTGGTGGCACATGCCTGTAGTCCCAGCTACTCAGGAGGCAGACGCAGGAGGATCAATTGAGCCCAGGAGGTGGAGGCTGCAGTGAGTGGTGATCATGCCACTGCACTCCAGCCTGGGTGACAGAGTGAGACCCAGTCTCAAAAAAATAAATAAACAAATAATAAAATAAAATAAAATAAAAAGTTCAAGGGTATTATGAACTTTATATACAATTAAATAATTTGTTGCTCAGGTTCTTCTTTGTTTGGTTTTCTGGGATTTCCTGAGTCATGAACACTCAGTGGAAAGTCTAAAGAGGAATAAGTATCCTTGAACTTATGTCATGTAGTGATATATATTTTTTGTAGTAATATATTTTCAAAATTTTAACTTGTACATAAAAACTCACAGAAGATTTCTCTAACATAAGAACAAAGACAAATAATAGGAACATTACAGTACGTTGCTTTGATCCTCGTAAAACAATCACCACTAAAAGAAAGAATAAAGAAACTTTTGGGATTAAATTGAGCATTAATTGACTATGTGCTCCTTGAGGGCAGAACACTATGAATGAACGAGTGCATGAATGAACAAACACAATCTCACACACCCTGAATATGATCCTATTGTGGAGTATATTCTTTTAGAATTCTGCCTTTGCTCTTTTATCTTAATGATGGTAATATGTTTTTAAAATCTTTCATAAATTCCTTCCTCATCTCCTTTCCCTAAACCTCTGTTTTTATGAGTTGTTAAATTTCCTCAAATGGGTATTTTACCATCTATAGGAATCTAATGTCTGTTGTTGGGGAAAGACTACTATAAGTTGATTAGTTTCCCAGGCTAATTTGTAAAAGCCTGTTTATTTCATAAAGTAGAAAACCACGGTACCAAGAATACTAAATTGAGTTAGTTCTGTAACAATAGCACAGACAGCTGTATCACCCATAGCTTACATCTCCTACTTTTACAATAGAAACCTCCCACTTCCAGTGTTTACGTTAATTAGGTGTTAGGTTGTAATTTGAAGATACCGATTCATTCCAGAGAAAAACTTAAAATAGATTCTTTAATTTATAAAGAAGATCGTTGCTAATTCAAAAGACTCTCTAATATATTGCACTTGAGGCAGCGGGTGACATTTAAAAAGTATAAACATGTCCACGATGTCAGGGGAGATACTGGGAAGCTGCCTGACTGAGCACTCTGAAAGGATTCCTGCTCTTTCCTCTCTGTGCCCTTACTCATGCATGCTCAGAAAGTTCCATGGCCTTCACAAGTCATTTCAGTGACCAGGGCAGCATGGACATCAGGACCGGAGGCGTGGGACTGGCTTGAGATTGGCCCTTTACAGGCGAGGGTCAAGCATAAGATCAATGTAAGGTGGGACTACCTGTAATAACTATGCTCTTTTTCCCCCAAACCAGACCAGCTCATTGCCTGTGGTGATGATTTCCAACGTCAGTCAATTACCTAATGCTTGGGCATCCATCATTTGGTACAACGTGTCAACCAACGATTCCCAGGTAGACTCTATTTCTACCTCACCTTCTTTAATTCTATTTGATTTGTTTTATTGCCAAGAAACACATCTGCATCAAAACATATGTATGCCGGTGGGGTGTGGGGTGAGAGTTGCTTTATTTCTAGTTGTGTGTTTCCTCTCATGTCATATTTAAAGTAGTATGTTCTGATGTATGTGGTCCCTGAGAGAGTTCTGCTAGCAAAAGTAACAGACAGGTATTTATTATTTCTGAGGGTCTGGTCAGCTCCCAACTATGTACATACCAGAGAGTTCCAGGGCCATCCTATGTCTCTGTTAACTAAGCTGAAGGAAACTTCTTACCTCCTCAGCTGCTCTGGTCCCACCTTGTCCATATAGTCTCTTCTATGAAGGTAGAGAATTGGTTTCCAAGTAAGTAATTAGAATATTCATCAATCTTGCCCAATTGTATTCTGACAGCACGCATTTTCAAATCGATTGCAGATTTCATCCATCCTAGGCTCAAGCTGGGATTTAATGCCATCTGGTGGTTGTAACACTGGCCCAAAATTGGCCTCAAGTCACAAAGCAAGCCGTGAATAGATGCTCTTATAAGACAACCAGGGAAGGGAGTGGCAAAAAAGATGAGTCAGCACTTCCCCTTGCAGCCCTCCTCCAAAACCTCAGTGTGTTGTCCTGGAAACCACTAAGGTCTAGAGAAAATAGGTCAGATGTAAATAACAACATTTCTTCTTAATTCAGAGCAAATGTTCCCTCCAAAGGGAAGAATTCTTCTACTTTAGATCCCAGTAGTAAGAACAAGATCATAATGAATCAGCTTAGTGTTCTTTCCCTTTGATTCAATGTTTCTAATAAGGAAATGACTCAGCCCTACTCCTTCTCCTCCTCAAGTGCCCTAGCATCTGAGACAAATTAACTGCAGAGAGGTAGACTGTGCAGGGTGCCCCGAAAAGAGCACAACTTATCAGAGAAATGGCCTGGTCTTTAAGGTGAAGGACAGCCAATGCCCCTGAGATTAAATGCTGATCTCCATTAGATCAACACTTGTTCAGCTTTCTTCCAACTCCAGGGAGTAGAAGGAGTGATGGGATACTTCTCCATCCTCCAGCCTCACAGAGCAGTGCTGCACTTAGCTTTCTTCAGCAACCTCCTTCTGTAAGAAAGTCACCAAAATCATCACACTCATCATCCCAAATTTACATGGCTCTAGGATGAGAATCTAGAACTATAGATAACATACAGCTCCTAAAACACAGATTCACAGCCTAGTTACAGAACCAGTCTGAACAACTAATCCTGGTTTCTCCTCTTAATTCTATCCTGCTTTGAAACCTAAGCCGTTAGGCCTTGATTGTATTCTGTGCTTTCTGGTCACTTTTCCAGGCACCATTCTCAGGTTCACAAAAAAACCATCTCCCGAGAAATTCTTTCTCTTCATTCCTCCTCTTCCTATTGCCCATTCCTTGTTGGATGCTGTGTCCTCTTTTATTCCCGCCTTCTGAAATCTCTTGAATTGGTTCTTTTTCATGATTAATCTAAGCCCAGTTTAGCTCATGTTCACAACAGCCTTCTCCAGGCACCGCATTGGATTTCTGAATTCTTCCTTTCCTCTTCTTGAAACACCTTTCTTGAGTTTCACACATCTGTTTTCCAGTAATCTGTGACAGAGTCTTATGTTTCACTATTGTTGACCCAGTTTCTGGCACAATCTCGTTTGTAGTCGATCACACAGAATATTCTCTTATTTAGCTTGGCACAGTGGTGCACACCTGTAGTTTCAGTTTCTTGAGAGACTGAGGCAAGAGAATTTCTTGAGCCCAAAAGTTCAAGTCCAGCTTGGACAACATAGCAAGATCATTTCTCTGTTTTTTGTTTTGTTTTGTTTTGTTTACGTAGAGCAAATAAGAAAAGACTACTATGGTGTCCATAAAACAGGTATTTGAGGTTAATCATAATATTGTAGGGTCACCTTCCCTAGCCTGGGACTTGACGGTTTCTAGCACTTTGGGATGATTGGTCTGGTCAAGGTAAAACTTGTGCCAACCCCATGATAAACCAATTAAATAATATAAGTTTTGTTTAGGATGAATATTGTTTTAGAATAGAGTATCTGTCAAATTACTTGTTGGACAGTGTTAAGTACCTGCATGAGTAGACTGATACGGAAAAGTTCAAGAGATGCCAAGTGATGCTTCTGAAGAAAGATGGAGCTCTGATTATATTATACTCAAAGAACAGGGAGACTTTTAGGAAAAGATGATGTCAGTCTTAAGAACAACAGAGATGAGATGATATTTTATACTTACTTAGGTTGGCCAAAAGACTTTAAATTAGGAATCCTATATATTGAATTACAGTGTCATAAGCGTAATTGTTATTAGTGGTGAATGTGTATGGATCTGCAGCAACCTCAATTCTTGCCTCAGAAGAAAGAATTCAACTGAGGAGCATAGGACAGAAGGAGTGACCAAGGCAAGCTTCAGAGCAGGAGTGAAAGTTTATTAAAAGCTTTAGAACAGCAAGAGAAGGAAGGAAAGGAAAGTACAACTTGGAAGAGGACCAAGCGGGCAACTTGAGAAGCCAAGTGTGCAGCTTGACCTCTTGATTTGGGCTTGGCATTCTTCAGGGGTCTTGTGTTACTTCTCCCCACTCCTGAGATCTTACTGGGAAGCTGCTGAGCAGTTTTAGGTGTTTTCTATTAGAACACGGTCTTTCCTTGGCACCAGCTGTGATCAATTATGACTTTAGAGAAACAGTTAACAACTGCCTGACCATCACCTAATGGTCACCCAACATTCCTAGTATGTGTGTGGGGAGACGGGGAGACCTCTCTCGCCCTGCTCACTAGCTACCCACTGTAAGATAATTAACAAATCATCATCATGATTCTATTTCAGAACTTGGTTTTCTTTAATAATCCCCCACCTGCCACATTGAGTCAACTACTGGAGGTGATGAGCTGGCAGTTTTCATCGTACGTTGGTCGTGGCCTTAATTCAGATCAACTCAATATGCTGGCAGAGAAGCTTACAGGTGAGAGCTGGTAGACAGACAGGATTCGCCTCTGTTTTTGGCACTCAAGCATTTTAAATAACCGGGACGCTATTACTACTATTAATAATAATGATCATCATCATAATTTATTCAATGCCTACTATATTGCCAGGCACAGAGCTAAGTGTTATATTATTTTTAATCCTCAGGAAAGTCCTGCAAGACTCACCTTATTCTATCAATTTTATAAGTGACTGTATTGGAGTGCAGAAGTCAAGTGACTTGCCACAGCTGCATGGCTAGTACACAGCAGAACCAAGCCGCAGGCCAGACTTGTCCAGGTCTAAAGCCCCTCCCTGTCTATTCCCCACCCCAGTCTCCAGGGTATATTTCCACTAAATATGATGTGAAGCTTTAATGGCGCCCCATATGATCGTTCATATGAATGTCTCAACTGACATAAACCAACAGGAAAATGACTGATTCCTTCACTAGGTCTAGGAAATGTAATAGAAATTTTAAACCACCTGGGCAATACTTAATTCTGCATACCAAGAAAGTTTCAGCTTTGACTGAGATTTCTAAAGTTTGCAAAATAGAGTCATTGGTACTACATGTACCAACGATAATCCAAACTTTTTCTAAAAAATCTCTAAGAAAGCTGTATTTTGACAAGTCGAGGTTTAACATATCTAACACCAAAAAAAAAAAGAGTTAAAATTAGATCTGTATGCATTTCTAGTTAAATTAGGGCCAAAGATCCATTTGTGCAGCAGAAGTAGAATCATGTGTGATTTAAGCTTGACTCACATGGTGCTGGGATGCTTGCCACTTGCACCTACTCTTGGATCAATGGGTACTTAAATAAACTAGGATTTCGGAAAACATCACAAAATTTACTTAATGGAAATACATGCTTTGATCCTTATTTAATTCATAAGCAGCAATAGTAGGCATTCAATAAATATTTGTTAGAGTGAGTAAAGCTTTTAAGCATGTAGTATAGATAGCAACCATATCCTTTCAGACCTTTATCAGATTATTCTTATGAGTATAATTTCCTTAAAAATTTAGATGAAAACTCGTGTCCTTTCACTACTCTGGATCAAAGCAGCCAATGGCTACTTACTGTCTAATAGATTTCTAGTCCATTCTTTCCATCTTAATAGGCAACATTCTTGGTAATCTAGCTACACCTAACTTACACAAATTTGTTTTATAATGTTCATTTACCAACATTAGGCAGCTCTTCCTGTCTCCAGTATAAGCCATGTCCATGTCCATGTCCATCATGCCTTGTCCTATATTACCCTTGCCCTCTGGAGTGGCCTCCTTTGTCTCCTCTGACAATTTATATTCTACCCATCCAGATCCTAGATACCCACCTGCTTTCTAAAGCCATTGTTAGCTCCTCCACCAAAAACCTTATTATCTAGATAATAAACTTCTTAGGAGCAAGGATGATGTCTTATATTTGTACTGTACCTAGCACTCGGTACATTGCAAACCCATAACAGGTGCTTAAGAAATGCTTGAAAGGGAAGAGGAAAAATATCTAAATTGAGCACAGAATTGAAGCATCTCATTGTCGAATGAAAAATCTCATTCTTTTCTTTCATTTCAGTCCAATCTAGCTACAGTGATGGTCACCTCACCTGGGCCAAGTTCTGCAAGGTACAAACGGTCGGGGAAACATCATTTAGATACATTTGTTTTTTAATACAATGTTCCCAAGTCTATATTACTACCTGGGGTTTTGAGTAATTCCCAGATAAGAATTATTTTTTTTTTTGAGAGGGAGTCTCGCTCTGTCGCCTCCCGGGTTCATGCCATTCTCCTGCCTCAGCCTCCCAAGTAGCTGGGACTACAGGCACTCACCACCACGCCCAGCTAATTTTTTGGGTATTTTTAGCAGAGACGGGGTTTCACCGTGTTAACCAGGATGGTCTTGATCTCCTGACCTGGTGATCTGCCCACGTTGGCCTCCCAAAGTGCTGGGATTACAGGCGTGAGCCACCATGCCCGGCCAAGAATATTTTTTAAAGAAACTAAGGTGTTGTCCAGTTTCAGGATATTATTTTGTTGAAAAATTGAACTTAAATTATTATATCAACATTGTTACTTAATGTCTTAATGTGCTTGTTTATTCCTATAGGAACACTTACCTGGTAAATCATTTACCTTTTGGACATGGCTTGAAGCAATATTGGATCTAATTAAGAAACACATTCTTCCCCTTTGGATTGATGGGTAAGTTATAGGCTATATTTTTCATATGAGTGAATTATGTTCTTTTTTTCTGTTGTTACTGGTTTTCTTCTACTTCTTTTTCTCTTAAGCATATTTAGTACAATAGAAAAAAATAGTTGCAATTTCTTATTCGTGGAGTATCACTATGTATATTAATCTATATATGAGTATTTCAGGTGAGAATGACTTTTGATTACACTCAAAACAAACTGTAGGTCTGCTCTTTGTAAATGCAATAAGTGAAAATCCAATAATGATCAGAAAAAAATCATGCATTTCTATTTTTAGGTATGTCATGGGCTTTGTTAGCAAAGAGAAGGAACGGCTCTTGCTAAAGGATAAAATGCCTGGCACCTTTTTATTAAGATTCAGTGAAAGCCATCTCGGAGGAATAACTTTCACCTGGGTGGACCATTCTGAAAATGGTATATACTCACTAATGTTTATTCTTGTGAAATTAGTTTTCTTAACTTTAGTTACTGGGATTTCAGTTTTTGGAAGTGTATGGTGTGTTGATCTATTTGTGATGTATTCGGTGGGCTTGAATATTAGTAGTTGCAGTTGTCTCAGAACAGGGTACCCATGAATTCCAAAAAGTCTATCGTATGCACAATCTATACTGTCCAGGCAGCAGACGGTCTGACATTGAAGTGACATGAACTGACAAGTCACTCCAGTGGCATGAAGATAATGTGGGCAGGGAAAAAATGGTCACAAGGCATGTGTACAGGAACCTGTATATTTCTCCAATTTCTGTCTTTCAAGGGGAAGTGAGATTCCACTCCGTAGAACCCTACAATAAAGGCCGGTTGTCTGCTCTGCCATTCGCTGACATCCTGCGAGACTACAAAGTGATTATGGCCGAAAACGTTCCTGAAAACCCTCTGAAGTACCTATATCCTGATATTCCCAAAGACAAAGCCTTTGGTAGACACTACAGCTCTCAGCCTTGCGAAGGTTAGGTTTTTCTGGTTTTGTTTTTGTTTTTTTTCCTTAAGATTTTGGAAAATAACCTCATATTGGAGCAAAGTAAATGATAAATGAAGTTCCTCTTTTTGTTTACTCTGATGTTTGTAAGATCTAAGGGCATATGGAGGTCAAAGCCTTAGAAATGAAGCGGTATGTCAGCAGCTCCTGAAAAGGGACCGCTGGGCTTTCTAACACTAGCAGAGTAATAAGCAGCTGCAACTAAACTTCACCGTGGCCATGGGGGCCTCTCAAGGCCACTCGGAGAGCTTCAGTTTTCTCCTTTGTAAGACAGAAGTGGTGCAGACTTCACGTCTATGACTGGGGGAAAGGAAAAGAAAGAGGGGGTAATGATGAGAAGCTTTTAATAGTAAAACAAGTCTGTATATTACAAAGGAACCCCAGGGTTTATAAGTTTTATATTTTCAACCATACTTTAGTTTTACAACTCAGGGTATTTGTTCATTTGCTAGGGAGGGACCTGTGGATCTGTGCTTCATCCTCTCCCTCCCCCACTCACCCAGCCAACCTTTCCTGGTTGTATCCTAAGGACCTAGACCAATGTCTGGCCAAAACAGGCATTCGGTAAATATTTGTTGAATACATAAAAGAAAATTCGTTAAATTGCTATGTGATTTTAAGGTACATTCATCATTCTGTTTCTTTAATGGAAGTGTATACAATCCATAGAAATCTTCATCTATAGCACTAAATCTTTGGGCCCCATCATGCAGAATATCCTACAGTGGTCACTCACAGACTCACAGCCACCTGACTTCATGCTCTCTGAAATAAACAAAAATGCAAAAGAAGAGAAAAGCAAACAAACCTGTGACTTCTCAGTGACTTTCAACAACTGATCGAATGAAATAACAAATATCAATGCAACAAATTAGGGTTGGAAAATTGGAACAAATTTTCAACATGGTATACCAGAGAAGTTTGGGGAATTTTTCCAAGGTGAGGTTTGCATATGACTGTTACTACAGCACAATGATACTTTCGGGAACACTGATGTCTGTACTTCAAAAACATTTGCAATCATAAGGTTCTGACTGGTGTCCATTTAAATGAAAAGAACTAGGTTATTATATCCTCCAAAACATGACTCAATCAGTCCTTATAATCAGACGTAAATGAAACGCAGAAGACAGGTAATACAGCTGATTCTCAACTTTTCCCATACAGTTTAGAGGCATTAATATATGAAGTCAGATTAGGCCTGCCAAGAGATTTGTTTTTCTCTTCTTGCACATTTTATGCTTATCTAATAGATTGTGTCCCCTATTTAATGAAACATTTTTGTGTATCACCGAACAACTGTATTCTCTCTCTTCCTCTTATCATTAATATTTTTCTAGACTCTTTTTTCCCCAGTTTTATTAATATTGACATTGTTCCCCCAACATTGTGCCTTCTTTTTTCCAGTTTCAAGACCAACAGAAAGGGGTGGCAAAGGTTACGTTCCTTCCGTTTTTATCCCCATCTCAACAATGTGAGTAATCTTAGTCACATGTAAAATATTTTTTATAAAAAGCTTTTCTATAGGAGATTTAAAAGTAGAGCAGAGTACACATAACTGAGAGCAAAGCATTGTCATGTGCAATGTCCCATTTCCTTTTATACATAAAGCTAACCTTTAGGGCACACTTACCACAATCTATTGTGACTAAAATTATAAAATTCCCCTTTTAATGCCATATATTCCATAGCAAGTTGAATGTTCTGATATGAAATGATGAATCAGATAACTCAGTGTCACAAATAGATGAAGCCCTAGAAATGAGTTCCTGACACAGTAAGTCACCGTGAGCTATTATTATTTTCTAATCCTTGTCCATATTGACCTTGTTATCTCTTTAAGCCGAAGTGATTCAATGGAGCCACATTCTCCATCAGACCTTCTTCCCATGTCTCCAAGTGTGTATGCGGTGCTGAGAGAAAACCTGAGTCCCACAACAATCGAAACTGCAGTATGTTCCCTTTATTTTCCATTGCTGCTCAAAGGCATTTCCAATGATGCAAAGGTGGTGTGGGAATCAAAGGGGCTGAAATACTGCCTGGGTAGGGAGAAAACACATTTATTGGAACAAATTCATGAGCATGACACAAAAAGTGTCTGGATGGTCCTGCGTGTTGCTGATCTTATGGGTATGGAAAGCAGACACCTTCACTTACTTAAACTGCTTTACATTCTTTCCACCAGAAACCACCAGAGGGCAAAATATTCCTATACCCTACTCAAGCACACTATCCCTACTGGCACCACGGGCCCACTCATTCCCCAACACTCTCTACTTTAGCAAACAGCATTTACTGGTCAATATTTATAAACCTAGTATACTATCTAGTTTACTAGTTACTTACTATCCAGTAAACCCAGTTTGCTATCTTACAGTGCAAACATCACACATTGCAACTTTTCTTGATTATGGCTTGCATTTCTAGAACCAGGAGCTTCATCAAGTAATATATGAATAATGGTCAATAGCATAATAATGCTCTCCTTTTTGAGAACTGAGTCATAATCTTTAATGCAATAATGTTATTTGGGATGAGTCCTATTCGCTCTTATCCACCAATAATGTCAATGGGTTCAAACTCCCAATTTACATGAAAGTGAACATACATCAGAATAATATAATAGAAACTTGGAGGGACCCTAAGCCTCAAAAATTTTTATCTGGCTGGCTTTTAATTCTTCTCTTGAAGATTTCCATAGATGAAAAATTCACTTTCCTTTGATAGCTTATTCCAATGTTAGTTCCCTTAAATCATCAAGTTATTTATGTCTAACTGAACATTTGCTACATTTTGCACCCATTTCCTCATTATATTTTTGGTGGATAAACAGGCCTTTTTCTTAAAACAGTTTTCTGTCTCCTTGAAAGGTACCTTTTATTTTAGACTGATCAACCCCTATTACTTTTGCAAATACTTAGTTTAAGTATTTTAACTAGGTAATAGAAAAATTATGGAGTAATTTGTAGAAAAGAGGATGTTTATTTACACAAGAAATAGTGATTTATTTGCAAACCAATAGTTTCCTCAAAGATTATTTTCATTTTTAATTTTAGATGAAGTCTCCTTATTCTGCTGAATGACGGGATAAACTCTGACACACCAAGAAAGGAAGCAAATGAAAAACTTTAAAGACTGTTCTTTGCCCAACGACCACATTTGATTTCTTCAGCTTTGTAAATACCGGGTTCTGGGAAATGTTTGATGTCTGAAGCTCTCTTCACACTGTCATGGCACTCCCCAGTTGGGAGTGTTGTGATTGAAATGCTTGAAACCAAAGCTTCAGATAAACGTGCAAGATAAGACAACTTTCAGAAACCAGTGTTAATAACAGTATTCACAGAAGACTCGCTTGCCTGTGTTTGGTTTATTTCTGATTTGTCTCTCTGGTGTTACTTATGATTTTAGCTAGAAGATGCAAGTGTTAATGTTTCAGGGTAGGTCAAGAATAGCAAAGTCACACCTACACCTCAGCAAGAAGGCCTGAGGGAAAAGCCAAATAAGCCAATCTACTGTATGATGAGTGCTAGCAAGCACAGCGATCACAGTAGATCCAAGAGGAAAGTCGTCATGCGACATTAGCAGAAATTCACAGGGCATCCAGGGTTGAATTAGGGAGCCTCCTGAGTGCCATGTCAATATTATCCCAACTATGGGATTCAACAGCTGCTGGTACCACAGGAGGAGGAATCCAGAGTCATTCCTGGTGGTATCTTGGGCAAACTGCACTGATTTTACAGGTATTGTAAGCAGACACATGGGTTAAAAAAACTCATGAAATGAGGACTAGGAGGATGAAATGAGGACTAGGAGAATAACAACTCTGGCCTTGGGTGACTGATTTTATTCATAGGTTGCTCATTCTTCATCTCTAGAAGAGGTTAGACTATGTGGGTTCTATGATCTTTCCCAGCTCTAATAGTCTCTCTGGTCCCATGAATCCAACCTGAGACTGGGGAAAGAGGTTTAGGATGAGAAGTTCCATTCCTTCAATTTTCTCTAGTAAAGAGGAAGGGCAGTTGGTTTCCTGGATAGTAATGTATGTGAATTGCAAGTCTGTTTTGGTCCTTGCCTCACCCCTACTGGATGTTGAGTGGTGCCATTGCCCAGCTGCTGTCCTTAGTAATAGCATGGAGCCCTCCAATGCTCAAGACCTTGAGAACTCTCTATGCCTGCTGAGCCCTGGGGATGCTGCTGAGTCAGTTGAGGAAGTAATGCTACTGAGGCATCTGCCATGACCAGCTGCAGAAAAATCCAGAACCAGGTTTCAAGGTGAACCATGACTGCAGAGTCAGAGATGGCAGCCCCCTCTGAAGGGCTCTTATTTAATTCCTTCTGCCCACCTCCTGTCCTCCAGGCAAACCAAACAGGCAGAGGCTAATGTTTAATGCAAAAGAGTTCAAAGGAAAAAAAGCTTTTAGTATAACCTGCCCTTTCCCTTAGATTCCATCTGAGCAATCTCATCCCACCCACATGTGCCCAACTGGCTCCTAGATTGTTCCTATGGAACAAACTCTCCACCTGCCCCAAGGCCAGTTCCTTTACTCTTTTGTGAGCTCCTAAATGCTTTTAGGGTGGAGGCATCTGTTTGATGGAAGGGTGCATCTAACTGGAGGTGCGTCCTCCCAGTCTCTACTTCTCTCCACAAAACCCGGTTTTCTAAAACTGGCCTGATGCATACGTATCAACTGGCAGCAGAACTGGATGAAATAATTTAAACTGGAGCATGACTATTACAGTTTTATCTTTAAAGAAGTAATTTCCTACCAGCAAGTGCTTTTAAACAATTGGATTCTGACAAAAAAGATTGCAGAAGCTCTTTGCTCCCTGGAATTTATCAGAAGTACAATGGACTCCTACCTATTTCATAGAAGTTTTAAAAAGCTTGTCAATATAGAGCCTAGTAGCAGAATGCCAAGGTTTGCTATGTGATCACAGTCATCACTGTTATTTGGGGGTAGAAAATTAAGGACGTCTGTAGTTCATTTTCTATAATATGGACAATGGCCATATTGTAAAAGTTCAATAAGTGGCTATTTTTATTTAGATTCAGAAAACCAAAATTAAATTAGTGACCCCAGAGTTAAGAGTTATTTCCCAAGATTGTGAATCTTGTACTCCAAAACTCATTTGTGTAGGGGTGTCTTATTTCATTTTGTGTTGCTATAAAGGAATACCTGAGGCTGGGTAATTCATAAAGAGGTTTATTTGGTTTTGCAGAGTGCACAAGAAGCATGGAAACTGCATCTGCATGTGAGGCCCTTAGGCTGCTTCTACTCATGGCAGAAGGCAAAGGGAAGCCGGTGTATGTAGAAATAACATGGCAAGAAGGGAAGCAAGAGAAAGTGGGGGAGGTGTCAGGCTTTTTATAACAACCAGCTCTTACAAGAACCAACAGAGTAAGAATTTATTCATGCCCCCCACCATGGGAGGGTATTAATCTATTCATGAGTCCACCCTCATGTCTCAAACACTTGCCATTAGGTCTCACCTCTAACATTGGGATCAAATTTCAACATGTGATTTGGGGAGACAAACATCCAAACCATAGCATTGCTCCTCTGGCCCCCCCAAAACTCATGTCTTCCTCATGTTGCAAAATATAATGATCCCTTCTCAATAGTTCCCAAAGTCTTAACTTGTTCCAGCATCAACTTGAAAATCCAAAGTGCCATCTGAGACTCAAGGCGAATTAACTGTAAAATCAAAAACAAATTGTTGCCTTCCAAGATACAATGGTGGTACATGTTTTGGATAAACAGTCCCATCCCAAACGGGAGAAATCATTCAAAAAAAAAAGGAGTAACAGCCCCCATCAAGTCCAAAACCCGGCAGGACAGATGTTAAATTTTAAAGCTCCAAAATAATCCTTGACTCCGTGTCTTGCATCCTGGGTACACTGGTATGAGGAGTGGGCTCCCACGGTCTCAAGCAGCCCTACTCCCAAGGCCACTGGCTGCTCTCACAGGTTGGAGCTGAATGCCCGTGGCTTTTCCAGGCTGAGGTTGCACACTGCTGATGACTATAATTCTTGGGTCCTTGCAGCAGCAGCCCCAATCCCATGGCTCCACTAGGCATTACCCCAGGGAGGACTCTCTGTGTTGGCTCTGCCCCCGCAGCAGATTTTTGCCTGGGCATCCAGGCTTTCCTATACATCCTCTGAAATCTAAGTGGAAGCTGCCAAGCCTCCATGACTTTTACATTCTGAGTACCTGCAGACTTAATACTGTGTAGACACCAGCAAGGCTTATGGCTTATGCCTTCCAGAGCTGTGACATGACTCATACCTGGGGCCACTGAGGCCATGTGAGCCATGGCTGTGCCATCTGGAGTGGTGGGGATACAGGAGCAGTCTCTAGGCCTGTCCTCTACCCAAACCATTCTGTCATCCTAGGATTCTGGGCCTGGGATGGAGGGGTCAGCCTCAAAGTTTTCTGAAATGCCTTCAGGGCCTTCTTCTCATCATCTTGACTAATAACACCTGGCTCTGGTTCAGTCACACTAATCTCTTTAGCAATGGTTGCTCTGTAGCACTCTCAAATTCCTCAAACCCTTGGATTCCTTGCCTAAAAATGCTTTCCTTCTCTATCACATGGCCAGGCTATGAAATTTCCAAATTTTTACACTTTGCTTCCCTTTTAATTATAAATTCCACTTTTTAGTCATTCCTTAGCTCCCATAATTTAGCATAGGCTTTTAAAAGTAGCCACGCCACTTCTTGAGTACTTTGCTGCTTAGCAATTTCTTCTGCCAGATACCCCAGGTCATCATTCTTAAGTTCAGCCTTCTACAAAGCCATAGGGCTTGGACACAATGCAGCCAATTTCTTTGCTACTGTTTATCAAGGACAACCTTTGCTCCAGTTTTCGGTAAGTTCCTCATTTCCATCTGAGACCTCCTCAGGTGACCTTTGTTGTCTGTATTTCTATCAGCACTTAGGTCACAACCACTAAATCGATCTCTTAAGAAGTTCCAGCCGGGCGCAGTGGCTCACACCTGTAATCCCAGCACTTTGGGAGGCCGAGACGGGTGCATCACGAGGTCAGGAGATGGAGACTATCCTGGCCAACATGGTGAAACACTGTCTCTACTAAAAAATACAAAAATTAGCCAGACATGGTGGCCCAAGGCTGTAGTCTCAGCTGCTTGGGAGTCTGAGGCAGGAGGATCACTTGAACCTGGGAAGCAGAGGTTGCAGTGAGCCAAAATCGTGCCACTGAACTCTAGCCTGGCAACAGAGCGAGATTCTGTCTGGAAAAAAAAAAAAAAAAAGAAATTCCAAACTTCCGAGTCCTCCAAACTCTTCCAAACCTCTGCGCATTACTCAGTTTCAAGCCACTTTCACATTTACAAGTATCCTTAATGCAACCCCCAGTCCTCAGTACCAATTTTCTGTCTTAGTCTGTGTTGTGTTACTCTAAAGGAATACCTAAGGCTGGGTAATTTATAAACAATAGAGCTTCATTTTGCTCATGGTTCTGCAGGCTGTACAAGAAGCATGGCACTGGTACCTGCATCTGATGAAGGCCTTAGGCTGCTTCTAGTTATGGAGAAAGGGGAAGGGAAGCTGGGATATGCAGAGATCACATGGTGAGAGAGGAAGCAAGAGGGAGTGGGGAAGGCACCTGGTTTTCTTTAGCAACCAGCACTGTCAGAAACTAATAGAGTAAGAAATCACCTCCCCGACACCCAGAGGGAGCTAATCTATTCATGAGAGATCTGCCTCCATGACCCGAACACCTCCCATTAGGTCCCACCTCCAACCTCCAACCTCCAACATTGGGACCGAATTTCGACCTGAGCTTTGGAGGGACAAACATCCAAACCATAAAAGAGGGCAATGAGGTTTTGTCAGGGGAGTCCTGGGATACCTGTTTAGTTCAAGATAGGGTGTGCCACATGAGCAGGAAATGCATTGGGAAGGGAATTTGGACCACGTTTTGGCCAAATCCTACCCCAGAATATTTTTTTCTGCCAATAATGACTTAGTCAATTCAGGCTGCTATAACGAAGTACCACAGACTGGGTGGCTTATAAAACAGATTATTTCTCACAGTTCTCAGGGCTGGGAGTCTAAAATCAGGATGCCAGTATGGTCTAGTTCTGGTGAGAGCCCTCTTCCGGGTTGCAGACTGTCAATTTCTCATTGTATCACATGGTAGAAAGACAGCTAGAGAGATCTCCAAGGTCTCTTTTATAAGGGCACTAATCCCATTCCTGAGGGCTCAGCTTCATGACCTAATCACCTCCCTGAAGCTCCACCTCCTACTACCATCACTTTGGGGACTAGCAATTCAACATATGAATTTTCAGATGGGAACACAAACATTCAGTCCATAACAATCTAGTTGCAAATAAGCAGCATTTAATGAAATTGAGATAAAACATAGACTTAGTTTCAAAATAATAATCACATTTTCACTTCTCCTTTCACCCATCCCAGATCAATCACAGATATATATTTTGCTAATGACTTTTCAAATTTATTTTAAAGAATCACTTTAACCAATTGTTCTGATTATCAATGCCTTCATCTGTAATAAATGCTGAAAGAAGGCAACTAGCCAATGAATTTCATCAAAATCTAAGGTGGCAAGAACCCCACCCCACCAAAGAATCATAAAGAATGAATATACCTCTGGCAAATTCAAGGGATTTTTCTTTACTTCATACAGTTTGGGAGGCCCATGCAACTCTCCACAGTAAAAGAAACAGAATTAAAGGTCAAGCCATCCGAGGACTCTGCTCTAGCAGTAGACAGATGGTCCACACTTAGCATCTGGCCTCTGTGCACACATGCTCCAATTTCTGACACAGAGTAAAGATATCTTTTTTTCTAAATTGACCAGGAACATTTACTGACTTTACTGATGCACTTTTTAAAGTCTGGCTTATTGGCATATAATTTACATACAGTAAAATTCACCCTTTTGGGTGTGTCAGCCTATGAATTCTGACAAACTCATATAGTTGTGTAACCACCACTATAAGACAGAAGATTTCTACCAGAGCACTCACAAAGAGGATGCCACAAAAACATGGGGAAGGACATTCTCTCTTTCCTTACAGTAAATATAAGAAACAATTTCATGCAGCTTCATATGTAGACAGAGGGCTCTACTTAAATTGGATAATTTCACTCCCTAAAAAGTTTTGAATGGCTCATGATGCTCTGCATTAGCAGTTCTTGTCTGGGGTGTATGGACAGAATTCAAAGGGCTCATGAATTTAGATGGCAAAAGTTACAGTTTTATTTCTACTAACTTCTAACTACAGTTGATTTCCTTCAATTATATGGGCAGCAAACCATAACCCATACTATATTTATATCATAATTATTAAAGTCATCTCAAAATATCATTTATGCAAAGCACAATTTTGAAATTGCATTAATTGGACCCACTGCTAAATCCTATTATTTAATGTCATCAGTAAATAAGCACATGGTCAGGTGCAGTGGCTCACACCTATAATTCCAACACTTTAGGAGGCTGAGGTGGGAGGATCACTTGAGCCTCAGGGCTTAAGACCAGTCCAGGAAACAGAGGGAGACCCCATCTGTACTATATATATATTTATTTTATTTTATTTTTTTAATTAGCCAGGTGTGGTGGTATGCACCTGTGGTCCCAGCTACTTCAGAGGCTGAGGTGGGAGGATCACGCAGGAGGTCTTGGCTGCAGCCAACTGTGCTCATGCCATTCACTACAGCCTGGGTGACAGAGTGAGACTCTGTCTCAAAAAGAGAAAACAAAAAGAATCATTTATATTACTATATCACAAAGTTGGTTTTAATATATCACAAAGTCAGCTTGATATCAGTATTTCAATGTAATTGGTTTTCTTTTGAATCTTATGCATCTTATTCAACTAAAAACATTATGTTTTGAAAAACTTACAGGTTTCATCAGACTGCCAAAGAGGTCCATGGCACAAAAACTAGATAAGAATCCCAGCTTTGGACAAAGACCACAATTCTCAACAGATCTTTCCAAAGGCACGTATTATTTAGTCCCCTTTTAGTCTTCAACTCATCTCTCATCACTCCTCCCCAACAGCTTCTTATCCACCAAAACATCTGCACACAAGACTGACTGAACTACTTTCAGCTTCTTTGATGGCCCATGTTCTCTCTGCTTCCCCTGCCACATTCTCTCAATTCTCCAAACCCATCCCATATACCCCTGCACCTGGATGATGTTCCCACATTCTTCAGGCTCTGGAAAGCCTTCCTGCCAAACACACACACATACACACACACACACATACACACACACACACATACACACACGTGTGCACATGGCTCAGATCATGCCAGCTTCCTCCATAGCATCCTCTACATCCCCAGCGCAGTGCTTATGACCTTTGGTGTAAATGATATCATCTATTTTCCTCAACAGACTCCAAGCAAGCTCTCTATGTACAGGGACCAAGACAGCCCTGCTCACAGTCATATTCCTGGAATCTAGCACAATCTGGCCCTGAATAAATATTTATTAACGATTTGGTGTTTGAACACATCAAGAATGGTCATTAGTTCCTTCCTTTCCTTTGCTCCTTGGGCTGCCTGCAAAACTAAACTGGAATTCTCTTCATAACAGCTCCAAACTCTAAGATCATGAAACAGCTCCCAATGTTATGCTTCATCCTGATTAACCAAAACACATTTGCTTTTGATCACACAGAGAGGACATCCTCTCTACCTCACCCTGAACTTCCAATAGACATTGTCTAGAATTATACTGTTTATCAGCTTGCTCTAACTTCCCTTTGATTCTAGGTATTATCTCATGCACGTCTAACATCCTAGACATCTACCTAGTCACAGATGAACCAAGTGTTCCTGCAATTTCCCCTAAACTCTCCATTACACTCAAGGGCATTACTACTTCTGCCCCTAGTAAAAGTCCTCCACAATACTCTTATGTTAGGCTCCACAGTCATCCTCTTAGACGTCTCACAGACTGCTGCAGACGGAAAGAACTCTGCCGTCCAGAGAGGGCAGGGAGAGGGGAGAGGTTGGAAGGGGTGTGGAGTAGAGCTCTCATTAAAAATCCTTTAGGGAAGTTTTTTGGGCTATGCATGCTCATTATTCTCTTCCCCCTTCAATTGTGGCTCGACAGGTCTTAGAGCCAGTGCTGAGATCTTAACAGCTGAATTAACCTGTGATTCCTGATCCCAGTGTTGGTCAGTGACATTCATTTATTCATTCATTCAAAACATATTTTTGAAATATTTGAAAATGCCTGTATCAGGCATTGCTTTGCTTAACCAGAGTTTCTGAACCACAAGACACAGAAAGTGATTTGCTTGACGATTTTCTCAGTTCTCCCAGGGATGGCATACAGTGACATTCTAGATATACAGGAGAGCAGGGAATTCATTACACACATAGATACCCTGGGGGATTAGACTGCATTGTCTCATGGAATCCTGGATGGAAAACGCAGTAACGCAGAACAAAGTCCCTCCTGTTGTGAACTTATACGCTGGTGAGGAGAGATGAAAACAGACAGATAATAAACATGGACAGGTTTAGCAAGTGTTATGAGGATTGCAAGTGTGATATAGTCACTGGAAGAAGCAATCAATGAGGGTGTCTTTGAGGAGATGATGACTGAGCTGAGACCTAGAGAATGTGAAGGAGGCAGTCCATTAACACTGCCAGGAAAACAGCATCCTAAAAGACCAGTGTATGTATGCATAGGACTCAGGTAGGTAAAAACCTGGGGTATCTGAGGCACAGAAAGAGGCCAAGGGGATGGAGGGGAGTCTAGTGAAGTATGGGGAGAGTGAGATAAGATGAGTAAGAGGGGCAGGTGAGCCCAAATTGGCGGGCCCTATAGGGAAAGCTAAGGATCCTGGATTTTATTGCAAATGCAACAGGAAGCCAGCAGAGGCTTTTAAACAGGTGAGTGGTGTTATAAAATTTGTTTCTTCATTTAAGTGAGCATCGAACAAGGTTCCTATACAAGAAATGCCCCCAAATTCCCCACCTAGGTCTGGCTTCCACAGGGCAGGCACTCAGAAGGGGCTCCATGTTTGGCTTCATGCTCTCCTGCTGCCTTCTTGAAATTCTTCATTCGTTTTGAGTAAGGGACCCCACATTTTCATTTAGCAACAGGCCCTCCCTGCAAATTACATAGTTGGTCCTGCGTTGTTCTAACAGGGGAAAATAAAAGTCTGTTTGCATAGCAGGACTCTGTACCTTAGGGTCTTGTTTGTGTGCAGCCATTGCGGGAGCTGGTCCTCACTCTCACAAGAGGCTGGAGGTTAGGGCCCAATGAGGTAGGCCCTTTCACACACTGGGGGTTCTAGGTGGGTGCCGAGTTCACCCTAAGATGGCAGAGCCCCTTAAGAGTAGGCGAGCAGAGCCCAAAGAAACCCAGTCTCGTGCCTCCTAGAACCATTGAGTAAGTAACAAGACATTACACAAAACTGTGTTTCCTGGGCCAGCCAAACTTGCGAAATCATTGTCCAGTGACTAAGCATTCCCCATTATACTTCTCCCACATTCCTGCTGGTATAATCACCATAACCGAGAAGGCACGGGGGCGAGAAGACCCCAGAAGACAGAGGCAAGCCCCTCGCAGACCTATATAGGCGCAGACCTACTGACGCCTATAGAAACTGCCAGCCCCCAACCTCTGGTTCTACGACAGGCGACCAGGCAGGCTGAGAGTCAGAGCTTACCAGACAGAACAAGATCTTAGTGCAATTGCAAACTGTGTAGATAGCGAAGTGAAGCAGGTGAAAGAGACCTTTTTCAGCATAAGGAAAGAAATGGTGGAAGTGGAAGGGTAAGGTTTCCAGCACCTCAGGTGCAGAAATCAGGACACGTTTCCCTCCCTCCCTTTAAGGTGAAATGGCAGCCATCCGCGCCTCCGCCTTCCGTCGTGTGCAGGGCTAACACTCGCGCGTGCGAGGCCGCGTGGACCGGCCTCTCTGGGACCCCCTCCAGCAAGCCGATCTTCAGCCCCAGGGCTAGCGTGCAAGCAGGGGGTCCCCCGCCCGGCGGAAACCGCCGGGAGGAAGCCGGATGCCGGAAAGCCCCGCTGAGCCTGCGTACTGCTCCCGCAGGCTCTGACTTTCGCTTTTCGGTTTCTTCTCAATCCCACTCCTTCTCGCTCCCCGGCAGTTTCCCCGAAAGCACGTGGGGCGGCTCTTCCCAGCAGTCGCGTCCCTCCCGCCGCGCGCGCCGGGCCAGCTGTTTCCGAAGCGATTCAAACTGCACAGCGCAAAGCCAAGGGCCTGGGCAGGCCTAGGCCGCTCTCCCTGCGTTCGGAAAGCTAGGGCTCCAAAGCATTTCTGAGCGGTTTTTGAACACGAATGTGATAGTGGTCATGGTAAACATTAAAAATAAATTATATAGATGTAATATACTACCCAGAAACATTAGCATTTTAGAATATTTTTCCTTTTTCCCTCTGTTTCCATTTATTTACATTTCTATATATTATTACAATAATAGGATAATGCTGTCTATGTTTTCTTTCCGTCATTTTCATTTAATTTTATACGTGGATATTTTCCAATGTGAAATTAAATAGTCTTTGAAAGCCTAACTTTGATATTCTACTATATGAATTGTGCTTTAACTGTCAGTTGGAAAATTCGGTTTCTGATTTTTCACTATTATAAGTGAAGCTGCTATGAACATCATTCTGCATAAAGCTTTCATATATATCTGATCACTTCCTTATAGCAGATTTCTGTAAGTTCAAGAATATTATAGAAACTTCTAAAAAATGATTGTGTTCCCTACATTATAATCATCAATAGAATTCTGGTCGATGTGTTATTTTTCCTTCATGTAAAGAACACAGCTTGCTTGCATATGGCCATTTTCCTAAAAGTATTCATAGCTTTCCTTCATATTGGGATGAAATATGTCATGTACATAGTGCAGTTTTGTTCAAACCATGATATGCTTCCCTGCATTTTAAGCAGCTGCTGTCTAGGAGGCCTCTTGTACTTATTAACTGGGAAGAAGATACACACACCAAGACAGGTAAGTGACTGTACAAAACCCAAATCCAGAGAACTACAAGAAATGATAGAAATCTTTTATTTCAATTCTATTATATTACAGATGAACAAATACAGTTTACACTGATGAACTGACATTCACAGTATAATAGCAAGCCTGACATAAAGGAGGAAAGGTGAAGAGGCATTGACTGGAATTTTTAGAAATTCCTACTATCAGATATTTAGCTTATAATATTATTGTAAACATTGGGGACATATGGCTGAAATACAAAATGGTAGCTGGAAGGAGAGGGAAAGTAAAAACATATTACTATAGATTGGTTCATCAGATTTGTAGCTATCATTTTGAAATAGATCAAGGCTATAAAGAACGCACAGAGCCAGTAAGTTTTTTTTATAGGAATGTGGTAAGGACAAAGATAAAGCATTCCTTGAGGATGAGCGACTCCAGGAGAAATTCCCATGGTTGGGAAGGGCAATGGACCTGTTCCACTTAATTAAGTTCCGCTTACTTAGTTGTTTTAGAATTCAGTTGTAGGATGTTTTGTTTCATTTCATAAATTCTTTATGAGTGATCTATTGCTACATAACAGACCAAACTATTCCCAGAACTTTGGTAAAACATCATTTATCAGTGCTTGTGAGTCTAGGATATGCTGGGGAGTTCAGTTCACCTGGGTCAGGCCCCCACTTTATCTTGCCTGGGTTCTCTCATAAATCTGAGGTCTAAACTTGAACAACTGCTGTGATTCAGCTGTGGTCTGTGTGGTCTCTCATGCTCCTGCAGGCTAGCCGGACTTCTCATGGAGGCTGGGCAGGGTTCTGAGAGCAGAGTGTATAGGGCCTCTTGAGGCCTAGACTCCAAATGTCACAATGTCACGTCTGCGGCAGGGTGGGGAAATAATAGAACAGGGAATAATGTGGACATTATTGAAAATAATTTATCAGGAGAGCCTTCTTAATTTCAATTTCATGTAATGAGAACTATATAACTGATATCTTTTTGCCTTGGTTTGCAGGCTGCACTAGTTATTGTAGATATTTCTGCTATAAGTTGCTTTAAATGCTTTGTGCAACAAGCAGATGTAACTAAGTAAATACAACTGAATGATTTGGGTGTAAAAGAAAAGGTGAGTGAAGACTAGGAATGATACTGTCCTTTCTCCAAGCAAAATAGAGTTCCTCCAAATGGGAAGTATGGAGTAGTTCTTAAGTCTTTCTACTGTAACATCATGTGAATTTATGAGTTACTCTGGTGACTTCACTTCAGTTACTGATCATATGATGTAGTTTCTGGATTCCTCACTGTCCTTGACTCTCCTTTGTCTGTACACCAGTTCAGAGATGAAAAATAGTAAATTTCACCTTACCTGTTGCTTCTGATTGATTGCTGGTGACGAAGTATACCCTGTCATTTGTTGCTCTTTTAAATCCAATACAAGTAGTTGCATTTATTGTTTTAAATGTTATCCAGTTGACCGGAGGCTGAGGCAGGAGAATCGTTTGAACCCAGGAGTGGGAGGTTGCAGTGAGCCAAGATCGTGCCACTGCACTCCAGCCTGGGCAACAGAGTGAGACCTGGTCTCAAAAAAAAAAAAAAAGTGTTATCCAGTTGAGGCCAGGCACATTGGTTCACACCTGTAATCCCAGCACTTTGGGAGGTCGAGGCAGACAGATCACCCGATGCCAGGAGTGTAAGACCAGTCTGGCCAAAATGGCAAAACCCTGACTCTACTAAAAATACAAAAAATTAGCCGGGCTTGGTGACGCAGGCCTGTAATCCCAGCTACTCGGGAGGCTGAGGAACGAGAATCACTTGAACTCAGGAGGCGGTGGTTGCAGTGAGTCGAGACTGCACCAATGCACTCCAGCCTGGCCGACAGAGCGAGACTGTGTCATCAATACATACATACATACATACATACATACATACGTAGTATCCAGTTGGTTTCAGACCAGCAGCAGTCCTTTGGAATATTTAGATAATTGAGAATTTTGATTTAGCGTGGGTACCTGAGGCATGCTGTCTCTTAGCAGAGGGAAGGAGCACACAAGAACAAGTTGATTACAAAGAACATGCAGTTTCAGGTCAGATGGTCTATACATCACAACTGTCCATATTCCTTTGGAACAAGTCACATGGCCAAGGTCAGAGTTACAGCACACAGAGAGGTATACTCTACCCTTAGTGAACCATGGCAAGGGGTGGGAAGGGGCAGAAGAGATTTGAAAATAATGCAGTCTACAGACATAGTGTTAGCTGTTTTTTCTAGTTTTGTGTCTTTTGCAAATTTGACATTGTTGATATAGAGACACAGCTTTCCAAGCTGACTGTTACAAGGCAACCATCACACATTTGTATCTGTCAAATTATGGATTTCTAGGTTTTTGTTTGGCTTTGGTTTGATTGCTTTTTGAAGCAGTCAATATGTTATACAGTAAGAAAATATAAATAGTTTATCCTTTAGGAACACTGAATCTTGGAGACATAAGGATTGGACACTTCAAAAACCATAATATTAGGAAGTGTATAGTTATTGTCCAAATAAATAGACACATATATTATTAGGTCATTCAGAGACCCCAGATTAATTGCTATAGGTTGAGGTGGTTCTAGAAAGAGAATATAGTATTTGGGCTGGGCTTTAACAGGTGGATAAGAATTTGGTAAGTGAAGAGAGTAAGGGGCAAGACTTGCCATTCAGTATGTACAAAGGGGCAGAAATCAGGAAATTAAAAGCATGGGGGGAGTGTTGGAGGTAGGCGAGGTTAGTTGGGAAATGGGACAATGACAGAAAAGGCTGGAAAGAAGGAAAGAGACATTTTGTGGAGGATCCAGACTAGCAGACAACATTTGTGTTGATCATACGTGCAAGGAGAGTTGTTAAGGCTTTTGAGCAGGGAATGACTACATCAATGCAGTATTTTAAGGAATTTAATTTGGCAAATATAGTGAAGGAGAAAGAGACTAGAAAAAGGTAGTATACCTAGAGATTAGCATAGCATTCCAATTCTCAAGTGATGAAGGCCTATGGTAGGATATTGTCATGGATGCTAAAACAAAGGGGAGTAAGGAAGGAAGCATCCATAGATCTTGATGATCCAAATTGGGATTTGGAGTGCCAAATAATCCTATTTGCAGATATTAGAATTATTTAATTCCTTCATGAATATTGAAGCTAATATCTGTGCAAGTTTTATAGTACCAGAAAAAAATATTTTTAACATGTAATCTACCGTTCCTAGAGTCAGCTTTTGATATGGTTTGGCTGTGTCCCCAGCCAAATCTCATCTTGAATGGTAACTCCCACAATTCCCACCTGTCATGGGAGGAAACTGGTGGGAGGTGATTAAATTATAGGGGCGAGACTTTCCTGCGCTCTTTTTGTGGTAGTGAATGAGTCTCACGGAGCTGATCATTTTTAAAATGGGAGCTTCCCTGCACAAGCTCTCTCTCTGCCTGCCGCCATCCATGAAAGATGCGACTTGTTCCTCCTTGCCTTCTGCCGATTGTGAGGCCTCCCCAGCCATGTGGAACTGTAAGTCCATTAAACCTCTTTATTTTGTAAATTGCCCAGTCTCCGGTCTTTATTAACAGTGTTAAAAACGGATTAATACAGCTTTTTTCAGAGAACAGTAAAACATTGTGTTGGTCCTTGGGTAAGAGCAGAAGGGACCTTTTTGGTGCCCTGGCATCTCTTTGCAGAGACGGCTGTTTTCACTGCTAACTTGCTTTGTGAGGGTGCATTTGTGACAAGAAGAACAAATAGATGTGCAAAGAATAAAAAAAAAAAAAAAAAAACTCACACACACACACATATAGGTATATCCATGGGAAATTATTCAGATCCTTCTCCTACCCCAAAGTGCCTAATTATTCAAGGCTTGACTCAAATCCCGTCTACTTGAAGGAACCGATTTTATGAGCATGTAGTCCAAGAAGATTTAGTTTGTCTGGCTTCATTAGTGCCTACCTGGAGAAGTGACATTTGAGCTGAGATTTTAAACTAAGATCTAAAAGATGAGTTAGCCAGCAAAGAGTTGGGTGAAGCAGATGTTGGCTCAAGGGGTTTTCCAAATAGTCGCTAGTGAGAAGTCCCTGAGTTTGGGGAGTTTGGGTTATTTGCAGAACTAAATGCTGAAGTAAGCAAAGCAGAGTGGCATATTATGGGGTTGGAGAAAGAGAGAGAGAAACCAGGGTTTTATAGTATGTATTAAGAAACTTAATTTTATAAGAGCAAAGAAAAGCCATGGAAGGATTTTTCAGGTTGGCAAATGACATGATCTGCTTTTCAGTTAAAAACAAAAACAAAACAAAAAAAACCACTCAAACTCTTGTATGGAGAATGGATTAAAAGGGAGCTAAGGGCTGAAGTGAGGCAGCCATTCGGGAATCTACTGCAGTAATGGGAAAGAGAGAAAAGGGAGGCGGCAGAAAGAAGAAATGGAGCAGAGTAAATGAGACTTGAGAAATATTTAGGAGGAAGAATAATAAGGTTTGAGGTTCAGGTGTTGAGAGGTGAGGGAGAAGGCAATGTCAAAGATGAATCCTAGGTATCTGACATGTGCCATTTCTAGAAAAAGAGCATGTTTCAGGAGAAAGATGAGTTTGGTTCTGAACATAGTTTGTAGAGCTCACTGCACATACAAGTGGAGAAGCAAGTGGGAGTTGTGGGTGTGAAGCTCAGAGGAGAGATGTGGACAGGATAAGCATTTAGGACCCCTCCATCTAGAAAGAAATTGAAGCTGTGGGTGAGGTCATCACAGCACAGCCTTTAGGAGAAGTCCAGGTAAAGAAGCTGAGGAATGTCTGGACCCTGACTACCTTAACATATAATGGTTTGACAGTGGAGGTGGAGACAATGTAGAAAGAATGCCAAAGAGGCAGGAAGAAGCAAGGAGGATGTGTTACCTTTTGGTCGTTCTCTAAGGTATGTAAACAGAACTCCAGTACCTAGCGTGTCAACACGGAACCGGGCTGCAGGTCACCGCCCTAGCGGCCCTGCCCGAAGCCGGAGGAAACACCCAGCGCGCGAGGAAGCAGCGCCCCGCAGAGGGAGGCGGTGGCGCCCGCGGAACAGCCGAGTCTAATTGGCTGAACGCGGAGCCGCCCGGTGATTGGTGGGGGCGGAAGGGGGCCGGGCACCGGCACTGCTTTTTCTTCTGCCGGGTAGTTTCGCTTTCCAGCGCAGAGTCTGCGGAGGGGCTTGGCTGCACCGGGGGACCGCGCCTGGCAGACCCCAAACCGAGCAGAGGCGGCCCGGCACGCCCGGGAGAGGCTGCACCGCCGCCCCCCACGCCTAGCCCTTCCGGATCCTGCGCGCAGAGTGAGTGGCCGTGAGGTTCCGGGTGCTGGGGGTGGGACGCGCCGGGACGGAGTCCTCGGGCCGTGCAGTTGGACGCCGGGCGAGGACGGGCCGTCTGTGCTGACCCGCGAATCCGTGACCCAAAGAACGTGTCCCGAGTATTGCAAGTGCGAGGAGTGCCCCCGTTCTCGGAGATAGCACTGCTCAGCACGATTGCCCTTGCCAGTCGTGCTCTGGCAGTAAAGAGGACTTGTGAAATGGAATTTTCCTCTAGAAGGCACTGCACCTTCCCATTTACCCTCACTTTCTCCCGTTTCCACCCCCCTTTCCATCAGTCACGTTTTCTTCTTTTCGCAGAAAGTTTCATTTGCTGTATGCCATCCTCGAGAGCTGTCTGGGTTAACATTCGCACTCTGTGCATGCAACCTCGACAGTCTTGGCACCTAACGTGCTGTGTGTAGCTGCTCCTTTGGTTGAATCCCCACGCCCTTGTTGGGGCACAAGGTGGCAGGTCAGTAAATGTTCATGGGATCACATGAATGAGTACATGGCTTCGGAATCTTAATTATGTTTCTATGTTTAAAGATGGAAGGGCTTAATGTCTTCCTAGAGTTTAAAAGTGATGTTTAGTTTTTGCAGACCCCCCACCCCCAAAATAATATAATTACTCTTAAAAAAAATTTTCTGAAGAGTTCTGGTATGCAGAGGTGTGGTTGATTGTGCTTTGAATGTTGTTTGTATAGATAGGGAGTTGTTTTCATAGAACAGAAATAGGACTTGAGCCTCCAGCACAGTCCATTGTGCAACCATTGCTAAATGAGGATGCTGGACTCACACTTGTGAGATCATAATATGGTTTGCTTTTTAGTTTCTAATTCCATCTGAAATATACACAATTTGAATTCAACAAACTGTTTTGAGCCCATAGTGTAGGCAGCTCACTGTCCAAGGTCCGTAAGATGTTAAAAAGGAAAATACCCCCACTACTCCACCCCCACCACACCTCACCCACCTTCCGCTGCAGGGTCTCTGGAGGCATCACAGAGCTTTACAAGGAAAACTGGAACTGATGCTCTAATAGAGGTACAGAATTCAGTGAGACACGAGTCAAAGAAAGCTTAATTGTGAGTCTCAGACAACTTAATGAAAGAAGGGACTTTTGTACATAGCGTTGAATGCTGTAGGATTTAGAGATGCAAAAATTCGTGGAGAGGCTGTTCCAAGGGCGAGTAGCTGGAGCAAAGCAGAAGTGTTGGGCACCGTTGAAAAACAGTAAATGACGTGGTGACTGGTTTGCTTTGTTGATGGATGAAGATGGGGTGGGTTGGAAATCCGCCTAGGAATGGACAAATCATAGGATTTTTGCACAGGAGATTGATGTGGTCCAATCTGTGTGCAGCAGAGGCTGGATTGGGAAGGTAGAATGTTGGAGACAGGAAGGCAGCAGGTCTTGGGATGGAGTGGAAACAATCAACTCTAAATCTGGGATTTGAGCTAGGTGATTGGGAGATGGCCATGCCACTCTCTGAGTTGGTAACAGGTTTTGTGAGTTGGTAACAGGTTCTGTGAGAAGATGAGACTGACTCCAGATTTGTGAACATGAGCTTATTTATTTATTTATTTATTTAGAGACGGAGTCTTGCTCTGTCGCCCAGGCTGAAGTACAGTGGCGCGATCTCGGCTCACTGCACCCTTCACCTCCTGGGTTCAAGCAGTTCCCCTGCTTCAGCCTCCCCAGTAGCTGGGACTACAGGTGCACACCACCATGCCCGGCTAATTTTTTTTGTATTTTACTAGAGACAAGGTTTCACCATGTTGCCCAGGCTGGTCTTGAACTCCTGAGCTCAGGCAATCCGCCCACCTTGGCCTCCCAAAGTGCTAGGATTACAGGCGTGAGCCACCTCGCCCACCCAAACATGAGCTTATTAATTCACCTCTTCTGTGCCAGGTGCTACATATATACTAGCTCATCCAGCCTTAACAACCAACTGCGGCAGGGTGTGGAAGCTCACGCCTGTAATCCCAGCACTTTGGGAGGCTGAGGTGGAAGAATTGCCTGAGGTCAGGTGTTTGAGACCAGCCTCAGAAACATAACAAGAGGCTGTCTGCAGAAAATTTAAAAATTAGCCAGGCATCTTGGCTCATGTTTATTGTATTAGTCTGTTCTCATGCTGCTATAAAGAACTGCCTGAGACTAGGTAATTTGTAAAGAAAAGAGGTTTAATTGACTCACAGTTCTGCATGGCAGAAGGCATCTCTTCACAGGGCAGCAGGAGAGAGTGGATGCAAGCAGGGGAAATGCCAGATGCTTGTAAAACCATCAGATGTCATGAGGCCCACTCATTATCACGAGAAGAGCATTGGGGAAACTGCCCCCATGATTCAGTTACCTCCACTGGTCCCGCCCTTAACACGTGGGAATTATATTACAATTCGAGGTGAGATTTGGGTGGGGATGTAGAACCAAACCATATCACTTGCAGTCTGAGCTCACTGGGAGGCTGAGGTGGGAGGATTGCTCTAGTCCAGGGGTTGGAGGCTGCACTGAACTATAATCGTGCCACTGCGCTCCAGCCTGGATGACAGAGCAAGTTCCTATCTACTACACACACACACACACACACACACACACACACACACACAACCACCTTGTTGATAGGGGAGTAAGTTACCTGGGTTCACTTGGCTAATAAGAGACGTTGCAGCTCCCATTGGCTGACAGTCCAGCATATCTGCTTTAGGCACATCCTTATTAGTTACCAAGCAGGAAGGGAGAGAGCCACAGATTTTTCCACTCAGGTAAAATAAAATTGAACTGAAAAAAATCAAATTGCTACAGCAGGAGTGTCAAGGGGCTGGGCTTGGGTCCATTTCTACTGGTATATATGATGATAACTAGCTTTATAGTCCAGACATTTCCTCATGCTCCTTTGGAAGGACATTTTTGGACTAGGCGTGACTTCATGCCTTCATACATGTACTTGGCTACAAGAATGCATAGATACTCTTCCATGCCCTACTTGAAAATCCAGACCCCTTCCCCAGAGGTCTGGCAGGGCAAGATTCCCTTGTGTCCACTCTGCCTATCGCCAGCTGTGTGCTGATGTAAATCCTAAGTTACTTGATGGTCATGGAAAACTTTCCGTTTTCCTAATGGATTTTAGGACTTCCTTATATCAAGTTTTTGTTGTGATTTTTTATCTTTAGGAAAACTGTATAAAAATGGACTTAACAGTTTTCCAAAGAGATAAGTGTTACTTTATCCTTTTAATTGACATTTAATGATGTTGTTTTAATATTTAAAAATCATTACTTCTTTATGCCAGATTTATTGTTTGTAGTAGGCAAAGAGGAAAATATATCTTTCTAAATGTGTATAACAAAAATAATGAATTTTACCATATGAATCATAAATATAGCCGTTTAAAAATATTTGAGTTAAATTACAAATGTACTGTGATTTGTAGGAGAGCATTTTGGGAGAGTCATGTGATTTGTCTTAAAGCAAGTCTAATTAAAATAATGTTTTTCATGTGTTTATTTGATAAAATCACAAATTCATTTTAAAGGCGTGTTTATTGAATATCTACTATGTGGTTGACATTGTTCTGGGGATACACCAGTGCACAAAATCCTCCACCAACATCCATCCCTTCAGGTGGGGAAACCAGACAATAATCAAAATAAAAAATGTGGTAGGTCAGATGGTCGTGTAAGTACTATGAAGAAAAATAAACCAGGGAAGAGAAAGGCATGCATGTTTCCAGGGCGGGAGGTGGTTGCAGTTTAAATAAGGAGGCCAGAGAAGGCTGCCCTGATATGTGGACAACAAGCAAAGACCTGAAGATGTGTTTCGTGGAGGAGAAAAAAAGTTGATCCCCAAAGTCAATTAAAAAGAGGCTTTAGACTATAAATGCCATTTAAATAAAATATTTCTGGGACAAACTATGTTTTGGATTAAGCAAGATATTTAAGAGTACAACCTGATGCCAAGAAGGCTTTCTTTGAAGCTGTGGTTTCCATATACGTGGAAAGAATGTATATTCTTTTTCTTTATAGGATGTCTCAGTGGTATGAACTTCAGCAGCTTGACTCAAAATTCCTGGAGCAGGTTCACCAGCTTTATGATGACAGTTTTCCCATGGAAATCAGACAATACCTGGCACAGTGGTTAGAAAAGCAAGACTGGTAAGGAAAATTCACTAGATAGAAGAAGAAGTTTACACCTTAAAAATACTTGTTGATGAAGTGACGTGGGGCCATGTTTACTGGAAGATGAATTCCATCAATGGCCACTGGGATTATTTGTTGTAGATAAGTTTATTGATTTAAAAAATGACATGTGTCTCAACAAAGTTAAGTATATTAGTCATTAAGCACTTTTATGTAGTTTTGTCAAATTTAATTTATGATAGATACTCCTAAATGCTTTGGACAAGTTAGATAATGCTGACACCAATTAGTTTCCAACTTAGGATCCAGACTATAGAAAGAAGAAACTTAAAAGAAATAAAGCCAAATTAATGGTTAAACATTGATTAGAAATATGAAGAAGGTAGTAAAATTAAGGGGATTTTTTTTAACTGATGGGTGTTCTACTTTAAAATGTATTATTTGCTAGTTGCATATATTTTAAATGTCCTGAAAGTATTTGACATAGAAAGTGAGGGGTCCCCTGGCCGGGCGCGGTGGCTCAAGCCTGTAATCCCAGCACTTTGGGAGGCCGAGACGGGCGGATCACAAGGTCAGGAGATCGAGACCATCCTGGCTAACATGGTGAAACCCCGTCTCTACTAAAAATACAAAAAACTAGCCGGGCGAGGTGGCGGGCGCCTGTAGTCCCAGCTACTCGGGAGGCTGAGGCAGGAGAATGGCGTAAACCCGGGAGGCGGAGCTTGCAGTGAGCTGAGATCCGGCCACTGCACTCCAGCCTGGGCGACATAGCGAGACTCCGTCTCAAAAAAAAAAAGAAAGTGAGGGGTCCCCTGTTGACTTTTCCCCCTCCAGAGATAGTCACCATGAATAGTGTCATGCACAATCTCTTAGAGCTCTAGAATTTTTCATGCTGATTGCATATAAGAGAAATACCACATAAACTACTGCTAAAAGCAGTATCAGTTTCAGAAGAAGAAAATAAACCTAAGAAAATACTTAAATTGTTTTTAATAATTTCAATAAGGAAACCAACATTTGTTTTGTCTGTTTTACGTAGACATTTAGTTCTAGAATGAAATGTGTAAATGTTAAATCTCCTAGGGAGCACGCTGCCAATGATGTTTCATTTGCCACCATCCGTTTTCATGACCTCCTATCACAGCTGGATGATCAATATAGTCGCTTTTCTTTGGAGAATAACTTCTTGCTACAGCATAACATAAGGAAAAGCAAGCGTAATCTTCAGGTATGACCTGGTTTTTGTGTTTTAGTTGAAATGTTCTCATGTTGATGGAAGGCAGTTTTCTTCATTCAGCAAATACAGTTGAGCATACACTTCGTGGTATTTAGAGAAGTAACAGAGACTAAACAACTCCATTTATATTATTTATAGTATCAGTAAATATAGCATAAGTAAAATAAGATATCAATTCATTTTATAAACACAGAAGGAATTTTCAGGGTTAAATGTATCACCTCTTAGGTGTCAGTAATTCTGAGAAAAATGTGATGCTATAATCTTGTTTTACTAAAAACAGTCAATATTTAAACCAAAGAAACGGGGCTGCATTTTAAGAGCAGTGATCTATAGTAGTATATTAAAGCTCCAGGGAACGTTAGTGGTTAGGTTCAGGTCCTTGCTATGCGAATGAGGAATAAGTCCGGAAAGGTTTGACTTTCACCTGAGGAAGGGGTGACTTCAGGAACTAAACTCCACCTTGCCTTGCTTCTGGTGGAGTTAGCCTCTCCTGGAAGAAAAGGTCAAAGAAAGATCCAGACATGAGAGAACATGCTACAGAGTTTTAGGAGTTCTTCAAATGTACTCCCAGCATGCCCTTGGCCTGGCTATCATATTTATGTCCTGTAATAACAGAACTTTTCTGTTTTAATGGAGGTGAAAGCTATCATTTTCTTCTTTCATACAATACAACTGAACTTTTCAGCTTAGGTAATTGGAAGTTGTTTTTTTTTTTTTTTTTTTTCCTTTGTGAATGTATTTACAATTTTATATACCAGTGAGTAGGGAAATCAAATTAACTTTACAGAAATTTGCTCTCATACAGACCTTGCATGAATGCACCTGTATAAAGAGCCATTATTGCCAGTGTTTTGCAAACTAGCTTTGACAATGACAACAGAAAAACCTAAATTAATATCTTTGGTCTGGTTCAAAGCTTAGACCAACAGATGCATTCATTGAGGGATGCCATGTATAGTTTTCATATCATTTGCATTGTCTTGGGATCCTAACAGAAGATAATTGGCCTCAAGAAATATGGAAAGATATTAAAGTAAAAATATTATATGAACCATATGTGAAAATACTTGTTTACTCCAAAAGTACTTTAGGTACCTGCACTTAGAAAGTTAAAGCAATTTTTGTCATAATTTGTGAAAGAAATATTTTGATTTTAACAAACATAGCTTATATAGAATTTAACAGATGAGAGATGAGGTTTCTCAGAGAATATAAACAAATTCATATCAACTTATAATACACAATAATGTAAACATTCTGCATTTTAATTTATTTTTGTTTTAACCCCTCAAATCTAGGATAATTTTCAGGAAGACCCAATCCAGATGTCTATGATCATTTACAACTGTCTGAAGGAAGAAAGGAAAATTCTGGAAAACGCCCAGAGATTTAATCAGGTACTTTTTTCTCACTGAACACAAAAATTGTAATAAATTCAAAATGTATTCATTCATCAAATACTATTGGGGCCCACATCAAAGCAATGGTGAATGTCTCTAATTTTATAGCCCCAAGAAGTGGGAGAATCAGATTTAGAGATTTTATAGAACCAGGCTTTAAGAAAGATCCTAATCTAATGGAATTAAGTTCTAACGAGGAGAGAGACAACATATAAACAAGATACTTCCGGGTAGCATAAAGTGCTGAGAAGATAACATGCTGAGTTCATGGAGTTGCTGGGAGTAGGGTTTTTCCTTTAGACCAGAATCAGGAAAGGCCTCTGAGTTGCTGGCGCAGGAATGGAAGCAGGCAAATAGAGAGTTCTTGCAGCTGTCCAAGGGAGAGGCAGTGGAAGCTTGCGCTCAGTAGAATCGGTGGAGGTAGGAAGAGGTGGACAGGTTCAGGTTATGCTTTGGATGTGGTGCCAATATAGAAGGATCCTTATATTGACGGATTAGATGCAGGAGTGAGCAGAAAGTCAAGGATGATGGCTCTACAGCAGCTACTAGAACCCCTTGAAAACTGATAATGCTGTTCACAGAGCTGGGAAGGCAAGGAGCAGGCAGGGGCAGGAGTTTTGTAGGACACAGTAGGTTTGTGGAGAGAAGAGGCTGATGGGAAAATCAAGGGCTTTGTTTTGAGCAAGATCAAGATACCTATTAAATATTCAAGACATCAAACAGTCAATGAGTCAGAGTTGTACTAGTATCAAGATTTTTGATCATTGTTTTATTAATCCTAATACAAACCTTCCTAGCTGTCAGGGTTCAGCAGAGTTTTGAAGTTGCTATGGCATTTAGTATTCCTTTTTTGAGCAGTGGGGTGGTGACAACAAGCCAACAATCCAATGTTATGGATTGTTCTAGAGGAGCCCATTCCTATACGGATGCCAGAGAACACAGTATGCGTCCCGTGTGCATTTCACCAACAAATAACTACCAAAGTGAACTGTGCGACAGTGGAGAGGGAGACAGTTTAAGTGTGGTGGAAGATGCAAGTCTCCACGCACTGCCTGAGCATTTGTCCCAGTCTGTAGACATGCTGAGATGGGAAATTATTGTTCCCATTATTTTTTGTTTTAATGTAAGAGCTTTTAGAAAATAGATTTAAGAGAATATTGTGCTATCCACACTCTAGTAGACTATAAATGTTTCGTGTGCTGTCTTACAGCACACTAAGTTTTTTTCTTTCTTTTTTTATTTGTGGTGAATAAACTAATTGCGTGTCTGGACAAAAATTTAGGTCCATAGGGTTTGAAGGGATAGGGAGATTTTCTTTCAGGTGGGAGGGAAAGACATGAGGTCGATTCTAAGCTTCCCTTTGCTGTTCCGTCTTTGTGTTCTTAAGGACTAATGGTTACCATATGCTGAGTGCATATCATGTTGCAGGCCCTGTGCTGTGCACTTTATAAACATTATTTCGTTTGAGTAAATACTTTCAAAACTGTCATTGAAGGTAGGTATTCTTATCCCCATTTTAAAGATGAGAAAACTACGGTTTAGAGGTCAGGTACTTTGCTCAGGGCCACAGAGCTAATGAGAAGTAGGTTTGGAATTTAAACCCAGTATTGTCCAACTCTGAAACTAGTTCACTGGAGAAGTCGCTCTTCAGTTTTCTAATCTATGGGATGGGATGTGAGGGCTTTCTGGCTGGAACTTCTCACACCCATGAAGTGCCTATTCCCTTACTTGGACTACTGCTCATTCCATTGAAAAGGACCCCCTTCCTAAGCAGAAGACTTTGTTTGATCTGGGGCCTGTGAGTAACCAAGTTCCCATCCAGACAAGGTCTCTAGAGGTACAGTAGTGAAATGAGAAAGTAAGAGTCAATGACAGCTGAAGTCCCTTCCAACTTCAATGTTTGACATTCCTGTGGTTTCAGTACTCCTGGTTTCTTAGAAAGTTAAAAAGTTAAGGACTCACTATGAAAGTGGTTTCAGTACTAAAGTGTACAGGAGCAGGCAAGCATCTGCTTAGCAGGAGATGGGAGCAGGGTGGAGGGAAGCAGGGAGGGATGAGAGGAAGGAGTAAGAGAATACCAAGGGTTTGAGTGACTTGGAGGGACTACTCCCCAAGTTGGAAGCAGGAGGTTTCTTAGGCCCTGCCACAGTCACCAGGTTTTTCCACCAAGCATCTCCCAGCAAGTCAGTAGAAAGGGGAGGTAGAAGCTGGGGATAGCGGCTCTCTTACAGTCGTTGTTTATATCCCTGTTCTCTAAACCGAGCCTTGGTCATTTGGGAGGAGGCCTGGGAAGTCAGAATTCTCTAGTGACCTAGTCCCTCTCCCTAGGTGTAGTATCCCAGCTGTTACAAAGCCCACAGGATACAGTGCCCACGTCCTGCTGGCTTAGAAGTTGTATTAGTCTGTTCTTGCATGGCTATAAAGAAATACCTGAGACTGGGTAATTTATAAGAGAAGAGATTTCATTGACTTACGGTTCTGCAGGCTGTACAGGAAGCATGGTGCTGGCATCTGCTCAGTTTCTGGGGAGGCCTCAGAAAACTTACAGTCATAGCAGAAGGTGAAGGGGAAGCACACACATCACATGGCCAGAGCAGGAGGAAGCCAGGGAGAGGTGCTCTACACTTAACCAGATCTTGTGGAAACTCATGATCACGAGAATAGTATCAAGAGGATGGTGCTAAACTATTCATGAGAAACCGTCCCCATGATCCAGTCACCTTCCACCAGGCCCCATCTCCAACACTGGGGATTACAATTCATGAGATTTGGGCGGGGACACAGATCCAAACTGTATCAGAATTAGACAACAGCAGAGATTTCCCTGCATAGGCAGAAAGCTGTATGGAACTTCTTAAAGTGACAACTCATCCCGACCGCCCAGAGAAACTCCTTTTGTCACTTAGTGATATGTGGCACCTTGGACTTACAGAGGATACCAATAACGTTCATGTATTTCTATTGCGCACTTTACAGCTGATACAATTCACATGCTTTGAACTTCTACTATTGGAGAATATATAACATGAAGGAAAACTTCCTCTGAAGAGAGAATAACTTTGATGATGTATGCCTGATAAAGATAAAACAAAAAATTGTGGACCAATTTTACTTATGAGTATCAAGATAAAAGTCCCCAATAAGATATTAGGGATCAGAATTAAACACTACATTAAGAAAAGACATGACCAAATATGATTTATTATAGGTCACAAGGGTAGACCATGACTGGGCAACCTATTGATGCAATTCACTAAATTAATAGCTACAAGGAGAAAAAAGCATTTACTTCATTCCACAGAAGCTGAGAAGACCTGACAGAATTCAATGCTCGTTTCTGATAAAAACATTGAATAAGATAGGAATTAATGGATACCTCTTTAACATACAAAAATATATATCTCTCCATTCTAGAGACAGTAACTTATTTAACTGCGAAAACTCCAGTAAGTCAGAAACACAGCAAGGGTGCTGTGTTTCCACTGCTGTTTAGCATCGTATTGGTGATATTGGCCAATGCAGTTAGACAAGAGAAAACCATTAGAAGCATAAGAATTAAAAATAGCATCATAAAGATATTAGCTCTCCCTGAGTTTACTTGTAATTTTAATGTGATTCCAATGAAAATACCAACAAGTTGTTTTCTGGAGCTATACAAATTGGTTCTGAAATTTATAAAAAATAAACATGCAAGAATAGCAAGGCAACTTCTGAACAAGTAGAGCAATGAAATGGGACTGGCCCTACTAGATAGACTATAAATCCTCTGTAGTCCAATATCCTTCAAGGGTTCAGGCTTATGAATAAACAGGCCAATGGAAAAGAAGAGAAAAATCTAGAAGGAAACCCATGTGCATATGGAAATTTATGTGATACAGCTGGCAGCTCAGAGCACTGGGGAAAATAATGGACTTTTCAGTCAATGTTGTTAAGACAAATGGAAAGCTAATTGGAAAAAAAGTGAAAGCAAAAAGTGGGCCCATACTTCACACTGATCATGAGAACAGACAAATATATCAGCGATCCAAAAGTTAAAAAGAAAAAGAAGGAAACCTTGCAAGTGCTAGGGAAAAAAAAATGAATGAATGCCATAATGTCAACAGGGAAAGGCTTTCTGGTATAAGGAAAATTCCAGGCATAAAGAAGAAAAGATTGATACAATCGAATATGTAAAAACACCCCCGTAGAATCTGTGCTGTATAGGGCACTGTGTAAGAAAGGCTGACAAACGCAGTTTCTGCTGTGTGGGGGATTTAACTCTAAAAAAAATAACATCTTTCTAGAATTTAATCTCTAGGAGAACAGGGGGACCACTGGTTACCTCTCTAACACCTGAGCCTAGAACATTGCCTGACATTTACTTAGTACCTAGTATGTGCAGGGTACATCTGGTGTATGAAGCAAGTAGACCCTGTCGCTTCTGAGTGTTCTGATTATCAAAAGTAGGACTGAATTCTCCTGGGCAAGTCTGGGTTTATATTCATTATTGACTTTATAGTAGCAGATTTTCATTGATGGCCTTAATGGAATGCTTTCATATTTCAGTATACCTCTGGATCACCCAGGATTGTCTTAAAATAGGCTTTTCTGATTCCATAATCATACTAGCCCTTGAGATTTTCCAACACCTAGATTTTCCATCCTAGGTGGTGAGATGCTGCTGGTCTGAGGACCACACTTTGAATCAGAAAACTTTACGATAAATAAGGACAGGGTTAATAAGAATAATCTTGTGTACAGTATTTGAGAAACCCTGAACTAAATTCTAGTGTGGTACCATGTAACTGTATGAATTAATGGAAACTCCCAGAAATACTGTTTATTTTAGACATGAATTGAGCCTAGTTTTTTTGTAGCCTTGTTAACAGTTTGCCAGCATTTTCCAGGGCCTTGGGAAAAATTTCTTACTGACACATAAGCGGGAAGCCTGTAGTATATGTCAGAAGGTCTGGAAGGCAGGTGGGGACTTGACTTTGGAGTGTAACCAGCAAGTACACACCCTGGAGAAAACGATGGCTGTAATCACGCCCTTCCCATTACAGGCCCAGTCGGGGAATATTCAGAGCACGGTGATGTTAGACAAACAGAAAGAGCTTGACAGTAAAGTCAGAAATGTGAAGGACAAGGTTATGGTGAGTATTGCGTAAACACATGCATTTATTCTGAAACTTTCTGTGGGGAAAAAAGGTTTCAGTCGCTTGGGGTGTAAACCTAGTAACTGAGTTCAGTCTTTTAAGTAGTTGGGAAGAAAAATTTTGCAGAAGTCTCAAGCTGTAAGTAGACTTTTTGAATGGCCTCTTAAAACTGCCAAACATTGAGTTTATCTTTTTCTTCCCTGAAAGATCATGCAGTAAATGTTGACTTTTCCCAGTACCCAGTAAATGAGATGTTGCTGCTCTAAATGGGCCTTTATGTTCACATCTCTCAAATCACAGTGCCCCAGGATAAACATGGCCCATCTTTCCCAGTCATCTGTTCTATCCTAAGACTTGGAAGAGGAACAAAAATACATTTTATTGAACGAAATTTGGATACATTTCTGATTAAGACATCCACAGTGATTTTAGGATAAAACTTCCAAGTCAATTTATGGAAGAAGAGGGCTGCTCTGGCGCCCTCAATGGCCCGCATTTACTCCTCTCCACTGTTAGGGCTGGTGCGGGGAGAGGTTGAGGAGTTCTTTTTCACACAAGCCTGTGTTTGTGGAAAAGGCCTTCCAGCTTAGGAGTTTGGTCCTCTGTGGATCTCTGGGTAACACCAGTATGGCCTTGACTGTATGCCTCAGACAGCATCTTTCGAAACTCCACATTCTTTGGAGCAACTTTATCCTGCGGTCTCCTAGGGAAGCATTTCATTAAAGTAGAAACCGAGTGAGCCCAGTCCAGAAATAGCCATGGAAATCCAGAGAAGAATATGTGGAAATGTGACCAAATCTCAAACAAATGATGCTTATTTGTAGAATGCACATACAATTTATTGTCCAGGTGGAGATGCATTTGAGCTGCCAAGAGGGCACTGTTTATAATTATAGCAAGTATGAAACCAGGTCTGTCCCAGTAAAGCAGAGATGTATGGTCACTTTACTTATTTGGAAGGAATGAGGAAATTTTCTATGAGCTTTTCCCCCCACTGCTGTGGGCTTCACAATGGAGTTTTTAAATAATCTCAGAGGTAGTCTCAAAATGATGAGGAAGAATCAAAATTTAGGTGCTGGAACCAGGTTAAGGACATACAAATCAGTTTGAGAATTATTGTATGTTGGCTTTTTTAAAAGTGTTATTACATACTTATTAATGAAATAGAAATTATTTCATGTGTATGATTAGAACTCTCCAAATCAGATCTCTTTTTGAGGGAGCTGGAATTGTTTTCATGTTTCTCTGGGTTTCCTAGAAGCAATACTCTGTTGCCTAAAGTATTTGGAAGTTGCTGATCAGTAGAAAACATGTTTACATCTTTATTTGTAGTGTATAGAGCATGAAATCAAGAGCCTGGAAGATTTACAAGATGAATATGACTTCAAATGCAAAACCTTGCAGAACAGAGGTAAGGGTTCACAACTGAAGTGGTGCCCATTGGCTGTGATTTTTTCTGTTTACACTAGATAACGAAGATGATTACTCCTTTCTATTTGCCGAGTACTTTATGACTCTGAATTCTTCCTTGATAACCCAGGCCAGGGTTTCTTAACATCCAATACTGTTGACATTTTGGGGTAGCTAATTTGTTGTGGGGGCTGTCCTGGCATTGTAGAATGTTTAGCAACATCCCTGACTTATACCCACCAGGTGCCAGTAGCACTACCCAGGAGCCCTCACTAGTGACAATCAAAACTGTCTCCAGAGATTACCAAAAGTCCCCTAGGGGTCAGTGACCCCTACTTGATAACTACTGGTTATGTGTTACTCAGCTTATTTATTGCACCTAGCCCACTGACACAGACTGACACAGAGTGATAGATATGTGGAGTTCCCCTGCCCTGATATCTCAAGTTTCTTCAAACATGGCGTGTCCACATGTGTACACTGCAGATGAGCTCATTATTTTTCTCATGTTTTAAAGCAGTTTTACTCTATTTTGTTACTGTTGATGTTTTTAGTGAGAGTAGCAACAGAAAAGAACTCAAGAATGTGCATTGTGTGGAACATGGAAGGCACTGCTGTTGCTGTATTCATCATCTGGGGTGTAGCATGGTTCATAGGCAGAGATTATCAGTATGATTTAGGTAAAAAGTATGAGAGACAGCAACTTCAGCTACCGCTTCCTAATCATCTGCTTCTCTTTGAAAGCTACAGATTCGCTTTGTATACATTTTTTACCTGAAGTTTTGAATTGTGTTATTTACATTTATTTAGGTAATTACCTGACAGTGTCTTCAGTGGCAGATACTACTATGTCTGATTTACATGGGCCACTGAAAACAAGTATTTTGTTTCAGTTTGCCTAGTTGTTATACTTAGGACTTTTTTCATGTTTAATAAAGATTGAAGAAAGCCAAACTTTGACCTGTCACTGGGCAGCATTTGTGTCATCTTTATCCTATATTTATATGAATCTTGGCTTTTGTTGGTTTTGTCTTCTTTATATAAATATATTTACTGGCTGTCTCTCAATTTATAGAACACGAGACCAATGGTGTGGCAAAGAGTGATCAGAAACAAGAACAGCTGTTACTCAAGAAGATGTATTTAATGCTTGACAATAAAAGAAAGGTAGTTATTTACTTTCCAGAACAGCATGCCGCTTTTGTTATAGACTGTAAATAATGGAATCAAAATTTAGAAGAGAAGAAAAATTATTTTTATAACCTCCTGGCTTAGAGCCCCAGTTGAGAATGAAATGATATTTGCTTTTCTTTTAAAAAATATTTTAAAATTCAGCGATTAAAAATGAGTTTATTTCACTTTGTTTCTTCCACTGCCTTTAGGAAGTAGTTCACAAAATAATCGAGTTGTTGAATGTCACTGAACTTACCCAGAATGCCCTGATTAATGATGAACTAGTGGAGTGGAAGCGGAGACAGCAGAGCGCCTGTATTGGGGGGCCGCCCAATGCTTGCCTGGATCAGCTGCAGAACTGGTAAGATTCTCCAAAGCGGAAAACTGGCAGCTGACTGGCTAACCACATAAACTCATAAATGCACCTTTGAGCTGTGTTAGTTGAATGGACCCTGTTAAAACGTTGGTATAGAGTTTGACGTAATCCAGCTTCTGCTTACCCTGGAAACACTCCCTTGGAAAGCACAGTGTTATTCATGACTCTTGCCACGTTCAGCCACGTCTACTTGGTTTGGATCACTCCTGTACCATGGGATGTGTCGTTTGACTGTACAGAACATCAGTGACATGGTCATTA